>NC_058407.1:18319664-18439071 GCF_002201575.2 Neomonachus schauinslandi | reverse complement strand
AGAAGAAGAAGAAGAAGAAGAAGAAGAAGAAGAAGAAGAAGAAGAAGAAGAAGAAGAAGAAGAAGAGGAAGAAGAGGAAGAAGAGGAAGAAGAGGAAGAGGAAGAAGAGGAAGAAGAAGAAGAGGAAAGCAAGCTTCCAAACAGAAGCCTACAGGCCAAAAGTAACCACCATGTCAGTATCTAAACATCCTATCAACACCAGGATGTGAATTAATTAGTATGACATAGGTAAGGATGGTTTTTCAGTATTGACATTAATTGTGATCATCATCAATTTTTCCTTATCTTTTGGAATGTTCCCTCCAGCATATAAAAATGCTGTTGTTTCTCTTATCTTTTAAACATCTTTCTTGACTCATTTGCTTCCCCCACCCTCTCCACTTATGCCTTATTTCTTCGCTCTTCGTTTGCTGCAGAACTCAGTGAAAGACAGATCTACTCTGTCTCCATTTGCTCTCCTCCCATTCTTTCTCAAACCTACTCCATTCAGGTGTTCGTCCCTACCTCTCCACTGAAATTGCCCGTGTCAAGTTCACCAAAAGCCACCATGTTGCTGAGTCCAAAAACACCATCCCATCACTATACATCACCTGCCACCACCACTATACTCAACACAGGTGAGCATTCCTCCTCCTTGACTTAGTTCTCCTGTACCTGTTACCATCAGAGCTCAGGCTCAGTCTGCTCTCTGCACTCTCCTCTTTGGAGATACTCCCTGTCCCAAGGCTCTCAATACGACCTATAGTGCTAATGATTCTCAAGTGTGGATATCCTGCCCAGGCCTTTCCTAGGACACCAGACTCATTTATTCAACTATCCCTTGACAACCCCACTTGGATATCTAATAGACACTTCAAAATTATCATATCCAAGATTGAAGTCCTAAATATCCCTCCACAAAACCCTGCTTTGCTTCCACCCTCCCATCTCAATGGTTGGCAACTTCATTCTTTGAATTATTCAGGCCAAAAACACAGGAGTCATCCTTGATTCCTCTCTTTCTGACTCACCCCCATCCAAACTATCAGCAATTTTTTTGGCCCTCATTGTGAAATGTACCAAGAGGCTGACTCTTCCCTGCCACCTCTGCGGCTCCCACCGTGGCTCAGGCCACCATCATGGTTCACCTGGCTTGTCCTACAGGGTGCTGGGAGGTCTCCCTTGCTCCTCCCAGGCCTATTCTCCACACAGCAGCTGGGATGGTGGCTTCCTAAGGAAGCCAGATTATGTCTTTCCTCTACTCAACCCTTCCGATATCGCCCAGAATCCTCACTGAGGACCTTTACCTTCCAGCTCCCTTTTCCACCTCCACCTGAGGGCCTCTGCATCTCTGTTCCCTCTGCATGGAGTGCTCCTCTTGGATAAGCACTTAGCAAACTGCCTCATCTCCAGGAAGTCCTCACATTTCACCTTTACAATGAAGCTTACTTTCTGTAATATTTCACCACCCTATTTAATTTTCCTAGCTCTCCAGAACACCTTTCATCTGCCCTACTGCCTCAGTCTTGAAATTCTTGTTTTTTTAATTTAAATTTAATTAGCCAACACATAGTACATCATTAGTTTCAGACGTAGTGTTCAACAATTCATCAGTTGCGTATAACACCCAGTGCTCATCACATCACATGCCCTCCTTAATGCCTTAATTCTTAATTGTTTTTTTAACAAGGGGTCCTGCATTTGCATTTCGCACAGGGCCCCACAGGTCATGTAGCCAGCCTTACTTACAGATCTCTACTTACCTCTGTTTTCTGATGTGTAAAATACAGATAATAATAGTACCTTCCTCATGGGAATTTTGAAAGGATTAAATAACATACTAAGAGTTATATGCCGGGCATGTAATATTTATACATTCATTCACAACAATTTGATTGTCTACTATGTATCAGGCACTGTTCTAGAAATGCCTATGAAAAGTTGCTCTCATGGACCTTACATTCCAGTGAAGGAAAGACAGTTGCTATCATGTGAAATAAGTGCAATGCGGGGAACTAAAATGGAGTGATGTGATGGAGTGGCTGGATGACCACATTAGCTTGGGTAGTCGGGGGTGGCTTCCCTGTGAGGTGACCTTTAAATAAGAACTGAAGACAAGAAAAAAAAATCAACTATGCAAAAAACAGAGGGAAGAGCATCCCAGGCACAGGGAATAGCTACCGAAAATGCCAAGGATGGGAACTCACTGGGCATGTCAGAGACACAGAATCAAAGCAGGACAGGTGTTGCCGAGGAGTGCATCACAGAGTGCTCCGGGATGAGGCCAGAGTGAAGACTGGAGCCCAGACCCAGTAGGACCCAAAGTCAGAGCAACGGGTTGGTGCTGGTTAGTGCTGGGATGGCAAGTCATTCAAGAGCTATAAGCTGGAAACGCCTGATCTTACTTACATGTTTGAAAGATGACTCTGACTGCTATTGGGAGAATGCGTTGGGGAGGGCAGAAGTGGAAGGGGAGATGTCAGTTAGGATGCTGCTCGACCACAATTACGGAAGCAAGAGAGGAGGACGGCTTGAAGGGCCGTGGTGGGGGGGGTGAGGAGAAGGGGTCGGATCCACAGTCAGATCTGACCCATTGCAGGTGGAATCAGTAGGAATTGCTGATATCAGCAGTGAGGAAAAGAGAAGAAAAAAAATGATTTGGGGCAGTTGAGCGGATCGGTGTTCACGATGATCATGTAAATACCAAATATGATGATGTAAATACCAAATAATTCATACCAATTCATTAATTAATTAATCACGAATCGTCTCGAAGGATCAGGATGTTCCCATGGACAACATGCCAACCAGAAAGGCGCCTGGGTGAAGGCTGGTGCGGGCGGTGGACCGACGAACAGACTGGGCAGGACGGAGAACCCTGAATGGGACGGAGAGGGGGAAGCTCAAGAGGAACTTTGCCTACTTCACAGTTTTGCCGAAAGCAGGACCTGCTGACTGGTGTCCACAAAAAGGAAAAACAAAATCAAGAGAAAAAAAAAAAAAGCCTGCTGCATGGAAAGATTTAAACTAACAAAGGAAGAGGAAAGGGCCAGGAGGACGGGGATACATGTGTTTGGACACATCCCCCGCTTGGGAAAGCTGACTCCTGAAAAGGCCAATATCTGATGAGTGTGCAGGAAGCCCTTTTGCCCTGTCAGTTCCTAATAACAACCGGTGCATTCTATTTACCCTCTCAAAGCATGGGCCAGAGGAACCAGGAGGGGTGTTCGGGGCCAGGTAAAGGCATGGGCATTCAACCATCTGTTTGTTCAGCCCTTTTTGTAGGATGGGAAGGATTACAGGGAGGGAATTCCTGGGTCCCAATGTACCTGCTACCTGAAGACAAGACCTTTCTATCAAAACTGCTAGCTGCTTGAGCCCCTTGTGCCCCATTACAATGATATCCTTCTGGAAAATTCAGTCCTTAAGGAATGGCGATGGACTAAGGGTGCTTCTCTAGGAAGATTAAAAGTTTGACATAGAACGCTAAACACATATATGTTAGGGTACACCTTATGAAGTTGCTGGTATTAGTCCTTTTTTTTTTGTTGTTACCTAAAATAGTGACTATTTCATATGGTTCAACCTGATATCTGCCTCGGTAGGCTGATGAAATCGTCTGGGCAAAATACCACCATGGCAATAAATCTTACCTTAAATATATCCCACTGCCCTTTCTTCAAAATCCTAGAATGCTTCTGTTTCCTTTAAGAAAGTAATTTTGAGGGACTGGAGCAATTCAGATTACTTGCAGGAGAAAACAATTTGCCTATATTCCTTTAGGATGTACCCAGCATTCAAGCCAACCACCAAAATGTTCAAGGCTTAAAGAAGTTTAGAAGGGGGAGAAATCCCCTTGGGCTGAGAATTGTGAAAAGAAACATTTCCAATCTTGTAAAAGTAGAGGAGGAGAAGAAGCATCACATCATCCCATTCCATTACTTTATCATGGAAGCTGTGTCTTTGCTCAAGGCCAGGGTCAGTGGTTTGGGGCAGAACTAGAGACAGACCCTTGTCTGATTTAAACCAATTCTCTTTTCTGAACTAATACTCATCATATATGGAAAGAGTCTGAGAATTTGTGGATGAAAATCACTTTGTTCATAAAAAATAGAAAAATATTTAACATACTTGCAAGAATTTGATTTCTCAGATATCAAAATAATAATCTAATAATAATAATAATCCAACAGAATAAGATGTGGAACACAAACCAAGGGGATTTCAGATGATTCACTTAGAGGAAGGAGCTATGGCAGAGCAGAGTGGCACAAAGAGCAGAGTAAACTGATTTTCTAAGTGGCTCAGAGGATTTAAAGAAAAAAAGGAGATATATGTTTTAATAAAAATTCTTTTGAGGATGGTGGTATTTTAGTTGAATTATCTAAACTGCTTATCTATATAGCTGAGAAAATTTCACTTCCGTAAGTCACTCTGTCAATCATTAGTATACACCAAGCATTATTCCCAATATTTGGGATAATCAGTTAACTAGATAGAAAAAAATCCCTATCCTTAATGAGCATATATTCTAATTGGAGAGACAGAGAACTAACCATAAGTATAGCAAACAAGCACATTATAGGGTGACTTGGAAAGTGATACTTACCAAGGAAAAAGAAAAGGGTCAGGATAAGGAGACATGGGAGTACCAGGCTGGGAGGGATGCATGTTGCAGTTTGCAATAGAGTAATCTGCACAGGTCTTATGGAGAGAGTGGGTTTGAACAAGGGCTTGAAGGAAATGAAGGAGTTAGCTAAGGGTCTCTTTAGGGAAGATCGTTCTAGGCCTAGACAAGCCACTAAGATAGAGGCATGACTGGCAGGTGTGTGCTTCACCACGTACTCCATAGTGCTGGTGTGGTACCTGATCCTAGAGCATGGCTAAGATCTTTTATATGAAATAAGGAGCCTTGATCCATCCAGTTTAGCAATACTGTACTATGCCATGCGTGACAAGACCAGTGGACCATGCAATAGACCATTGGGAATTGGTGACCCAACCCTCAGCTCTGGTCCAAGTATGCCTGTGGTTAATTTCAACCATATTCTTTATATTTGCTCTTCAAGACTTCTGCAACCACAACTTTCTTTCAGTGTGACAACAAATAGCACCCAATTCAGTTCAGCATTTTAATGACTGACTTAGGTGAACCACAGATAATCCACTCATGAGCTTAGGCATCGGGTATCAGAATGGCGGTCTACCCTAACAGGCAGATAGAGTGAGATTACTTGGCATCTATTACTAGTTGATACTAATTGATTGACCCTGACTAAATCACTCAACCCCTTCATGCCTCCATTTTCACATCTACGAAATCAAAATACCACTCTTTGCCAAGTCTATTTCGCAAAGTTGAAATAAGGTTTAAGTGAGGTAATACGTGCCAAAGTATGGCAGAAGCAATAATGCACAATGCAACGTGGCTTATCCACCTCTATGTCCCCAACCCAGCATAATGTCTGATGTTCCATAAATGTTTGTTGAATAAATGAATAGGTAAGTGAAACTTATAGTAACAATCAAGAAAAAAATCATTCTGTTAGATATGACTCATGTCTATACAAAGTAAAGGTGGGTATTTGGGGCAGCTATCTATATAAATCAAACTAAATAAAATATTATTTAGACTTTCACTTGAAGACTTTTTAAACAGGAGTTATTTCAAAACATGATTAAAAAAAATTATAGACTACTCTCAGTTTAACTTAAGTCCTTTGATCCATAAAAACACAAGATATTCTTCCCCAAGGCAGGGAAGGGAGAAGGACAAAGAAAGTAAGAATTCATTATTGCTTAGCAGATCAGTACAAGAAAGAGATTTTTTTAAATGAAGACAAATGTGAGTTCCTAATTTATATATTTGGAATATAAATAGCTATTGAATTGTTTCAATGTCACAATAAGATGTAAAGGAGAGAAGGAAGTATTTTGTACTTTGGCCAAGATGTTTTAGGTGCCAAAAATTCTGCCCAATGAGTACATAGACACACCCACACAAAAATGTCCAGGTGAATGTAACCCCAAACTATTTGTTTAATAAAATTAGGTCCATTGAAAATGCTTACTCCACATGAACACCACATGCTCAAGCAGAGAAATCCATCTCTCCTACCGAGACATTACCTTTAATGGTAAAACTGAGATTTAATACCATGCACTGAGATTTTGAAAGCCTGCTTTGTTAGTCCTGTTTGCTTCACGTTGGTCAGCATCTAAACTTATCAAGGACCACATCAGACAGAGAGGACTCAGTCGGGATAGGAGGCATCTCCAAAGAGTTTCCACTGATTTCTCCTACTGGAAGTTTTCAGGGACATATGATTATTTTCCCTTTTCTAAATTTTTACTTCCCACAATGAAAATTCAAAAAGGGGAAAAATTCTAGGAGCTGTTTGATTTGTGAAACTATATGAAGCAACAGTTTCAATTTTCTAGATTGATGCTCAAGGAAGATCAAAACCCAGCTGCTATCCCATGATCGTTTTCTTCTTCAGTCCAGCAAAAATTGCTGAGAGAATGAAACCTGAATTCTAACCAGAAAATCAACCTTAAATCCCCCATTTCTGCCCTTTTTTCCAGCAAAGCAAAAACTACAATTGATCCCCAGGTAAACGGCTAGGTTTGTCCTACTTCAGAAGCATTAACTCTTGCCCTGTTGGCCACCTCACAAGGTCCATAAGGACCTTGCTCAAGATTCAAGAACCAAAGCATGTCACGTGAATGCCTCAGCATTAGCCTCTGGCTCCACACTACCTGGGTTCGAATCCCTGTTCCGCCACTTACTAGCCTTGTGACCTTACACAAGTTACTCAACTTCTCTCTGCTTCAGTCTCCTCGTCTGCAAAATGGGGATGGTGGTAAGATAACGATAATACGTATGTCATAGACTTGTGGGGAAGATTAAGTAAATTGAGTTAAATATTTAAAAAATGCCTGGCACATATAAAAGCTGTGCTTGGGTTTGTGATGAGGAGGAGGGGGAGGAGGATGGCAGTGACAATGACAATGATGGTGAAGGTGATGACCCCCTTCTTGGCATGCTACTCAAAGCAAACACAAAATGCTTTGTTACTTAAAGTGACCAAGGACTGAAATCTCAGTAGCGGGTACCATGTAGAGAAAGGAGCAGTTAAACACTAACAAACCAGAATCCTCGGGCCACAGAAGATGTTCAACAGTGTCACCCAGGAAAGGTCTCAGTTCATCTTCTGCCTTTCCCAATACGGGAAAACTACAGATTCCAATCAGGAAGTGAATCTTCTCACTCAAGAGGCAACCAGCCCCTCTTGAGTAACCACACTGAGAACAGATGACAGGAGCGAAGGAGGTGTGTGCTAACCCAGAGGACCAAGCAGGACGCCATGACAATGCAGAAGGGCAGCCTTGAGTGGAGGAAAGCCACTCCCGCATCTAAAGCAAGTGACAGCAGCAGGGTAGGGGATATTGGAGAGAGCAAACTGCCTAAAGAAATGTTGCTGGTTAAAAACCCTTGTCTCAAAATGACTCTGAATGGTTAGAGACAGAGATTACAACAATCTGCCAAAAAGGGTATATGGATGGCAGTCGAAAAAGTGACATCCCACTAAGGGAGGACCCACAGGTCAGCAGAACTGGGGTGACTCAGGACAGAGGAAATCCAGACCCAACTCGGAGCTGCACTGGGAGAAGGGTAGAGATCTATGTAGCTGCCATCTCTGACACTGACATATTTTAATAATATAATAATAATGGTTAAGAGTGATGGAGCACCCACTATGTGCTAGACACCATGCTGAGCACTTTGCTTGTTAATTGCAGGTACAGGGAGTGGTAGGGGTTTGAAATAACTTGAAGCATCTCTGTTCATAGCAATCAAATGAGCTTAACAGAAATAAAATTAATTAACAAAACTATTCAGACAATTTCTAAACAAAGCCATGTTAGTTATATGTATTTTTTATGCAACTAATTAATGAAGTATATGAACAGATCCTAGGCTATATAGTTCCCGTGGCCACTAGCAGGCTGACTTCTACTTCCCAGAAACTTAAAAATAGAATATTCAGCCTGCTAAAATCCCAGACAGTGTTTCTCTAAGAGAGATCAATAAAACACTGGATCTGGATGTTTAGTTTGCAAAGACAGAAAGTATCTCTTGGTCTAAAAAAAAACCTGGAAAATACTGCTTTAAGCAACGTTGAACTGTTTCCGTTTGGTTTTGTTACATTATGCTTTACTGCAGGACTTCTCAGAACATCTAATGTGCTAATGAGCATGGTTAATACATAAGAAAGGGACATCGAGGGCAGAGTTTTCCAAATTATTTGATGAGAGATTACTCCCCTAGTCCTCCTGCAGCATCTCCCAGAACTATCTTAGGAAATGCGAGTATGGGTTCATTGTATTATTTCCCCAGGGATCTAGCCCATTCTAAGCCCCAGATATTTATTCATGTCTTTCAGAGCGAAAAGAATCAGAAAGAAGTCTCCAACCTCTTGCCCTGGTGTAAGGGAAAGTGAAGGTAAGACACCTTCTGTGACAAATAAACCTCAAGATCTCTTTGGCTTCACTCAATAATTGTTCATTTTTCCTCAAGCAACAGTCCCATGCAAGCAGCATCACCCAGGAAGTTTTAAAACTATGTGTTCTGTGCCCCACACCCAGAAGTTCTGATTTGATTGTTCTGGACAAGAGTCTGACATTGGGGAATTTCTTCTAAACTCCTCCAGGATTCTAAACCAGGATTGAAACACACTGAACCAAGGGATTTTAAGAACTTCCTCATCTGGCATCTTCCATTCAGACCTCTGGGTTAGCCTCTGAAGAGCCTGTCTGTATTAGAAGTTTCTTAGATTATTGACCCATATGATATAATGCTATTTCCAAAATTCAAAGAGAGAAAGACTGCAGGGAGAGAATTATTTAACCAAAACTAGTATCTATAACGCATGAGTATCTCAGTTAAGTCAGTGTCATGAGACACACCCTCATATCTTATCTTGTTGATAAGCCCAGACTTTATCCTTTCTGGTTCTGAGCCTGATACTTTTCCATCATGTCCATGAAACTGGAGCACCACCTCCTACTTATTGATGCATTAGATACTCATTGTTTTGGGCAGTAGAGGGTAGTGGTTAATGGTAGTGGCTCTGGGGCCACACAGTTTGAAAACTGGATGCCCACCTACTAACTGTGTTACCTTAGAAAAGTTGCCAAACTACTCTCTGCCTCCATTGCCTTATCTATAAAGTGGGGGAAATAATCCTAACTATTTCACCAAGAGCTGTGAGGATTAAAAAGGGTAATCCATGGAGAAGTCTAGCATATAGTAAGTTTTCAACAAATGTTGACTTGGTCTATTTGTTTTTATTATTTTCAAATGCACATCTCTGCCCTAGGCTCTCGGATGTACAGAGAGGATGAAGGCTTGCTCCTGTCCTCAAGGAATTCACAACTGGACATGGGATATTGACATATAGACAGATGGATTGTGACAGATATGACTGAGCTTTTGTAGTATTATGTGCAAAATGCTGGGAGAGTTTCCAAGGTGGTATTGGAGGGGCAGGACAGGAAGGCTTCCTGTAAGAGGTGGCATTTGATCTGGGCCTTGAAGGGGAAGATGAGACCTACTGGTCCGGTCATTTGTTAAGACATGACATGGAAGAGGGGAAAGGATGAGTTGAAACCCCAACTGTCGGAGACTGCAAAGAGACATTTTTTTGCAATAGAGTTTGCCAGCCATCCCAAGTGAGGCTACCACCCTCTCCCAAGTCAAGGCCCTGAGTTTCTGCAACATTCTCTCTGTGGGATCATTGCCCACTTATGGGCACTCCCACAAATACTGCCTGGCAGCAAGCTTGGGACTTAAGATTCAGAGACAGAGGCCTGCAGTTTTCCATGGTGTGGTCATCTACATGTTGGCAGGGCTGTGGGTCCAGGAGGAGGCAGAACCAGAAGTGGGATGGGCCAAGCAGTAGGAGGCAGGAATTTGTTCTTGGGAGTTTCATAAGGCACAAAAATTCCAGAGCGTGTCTCTGCCTCAGCCCCTTCAGGATATCCTGTTATTCAACCAAGACATATATAGAGTTGAGAGTGGCCAGTTTCACCACGACCCCTGGATTTGCCACTTTTCCTGTCTCGAGGTTGTTCTCACATATCATCTGCTTCAATTCAGGAACAAGAGGGGAAAGCGTTTAAAAGCAAATACTGAAATGAAAGAGAATTCACTAGGAGTTCATCAGACTACAATAGAATAGCCGAGTAGTTCTGACAGGTGCCTGGCATCAGAAGGAGCAAATAGTTTCTCACCATGCTACAAAATCTCATACTTCTTCTTCTTGGATTGGTTATACACAATTTCTGCTCCCCGCCTGAAACTACAGACCAGGTAAGATGACACTTGCAAGTTTGTTATTTTTCAGGTTCATGGCGTGTCCAAATTTTTTGCTTCCCTCTGTTGTCATGGGTACTGGACTTCATACAATAAAGAGAAAGCCAGTGGAGAATCGGATCCTAATGGTGGTGCACCATCTTTCTGAAGGTGTGCTCACCCAATTGGTTCTATTCCTGTGCTAAACCACCCTTGCTAGGAGCTCTGATTTAATGCTAACATTCCTCTTTCCACTGCTGTTGTTGATATCCTTGGGGGGGTAGGGGGAAGTTGTTTTGTTTTCTTTTGTTTTAATAGTCTCATCACTGTGTCATTTTGAATATAGGAAATAACAGTGGTTGAAGACAGATGAGTAGAGAGATGTTCTGGGGAATTCTGGGTGGGGTGATGTCTGCTTGAGAAACATAGTATTCCAGAATGCCTTGGGAACTCATCCCTTCTACTTTCCACAATTTGTAGTAAAAGCACCCAGGGCAGTCATGTCAGCAGCTCCCATGAAGGACACCAGCACGCCAGTGTCTCAAACAGGCTCACGTGAGCTGTCCTAATAGAGCATGTTGGGTATCAGATGTACATCGAGGGCAGCCTAAACAAGGGGTATGAGCAAGGCAGTCTGGCAGTTCTTTTAAAATGCATTTCACCAGGCATGATTTCTGCTCTATTATTCATAAAACTTAAACATGATGCTACATCTGTACCAGGCAAATTTTTATCAGTGCCAACTTGATCCCAGTTGGCACTACTCTGATGATGCTTTTCACGCAATTGCACTACTGGGTATTTACCCCAAAGATACAAATGTAGTGATCTGAAGGGGCACATGCACCTCAATGTTTATAGCAGCAGTGTCCACAATAGCCAAACTATGGAAAGAGCCTAGATGTCCATCAACAGATGAATGGATAAAGAAGATGTGGTATATATATATATATATATATATATATATATATATATATATATATATATATATATATACTATGGAATATTATGCAACCATCAAAAAAATGAAATCCTGTCATTTGCGACGATGTGGATGGAACTAGAGGGTATTACACTAAGCGAAATAAGTCAATCAGAGAAAGACAAGTATCATATGATCTCACTGATAGGAGGAATTTGAGAAACAAGACAGAGGATCATAGGGGAAGGGAGGAAAAAATGAAACAAGATGAAACCAGAGAGGGAGACAAACCATAAGAGACTCTTAATCTCAGGAAACAAACTGAGGGTTGCTGGAGTGGAGGGGGGTGGGAGGGATGGGGTGGCTGGGTGATGGACATTGGGAGGGTAGGTACTATGGTGAACACTGTGAATTGTGTAAGACTGATGAATCACCGACCTGTACCCCTGAAACAAATAATACATTATATGTTAATGAAAAAAATTTTAAAAAAGAAAGAAAACACTGGAAGATAGCATCATGGTTCAGTGCTCCAGCTTAAGGGTTTGGGAGCAGCAAGTTGGAACTGTGGCTCTCGTTTGTTTATTTAACAAATATTTCTGAGGACCAGTCACTGTGCTCCACAGCCTACTAGCTGTTCAAGCTTGAGCAAGTTAGCTAGTCTCTCAAAACTTCAGTTTCTCCCCCAACAGTGCGCCACAAACAGCCGGAATGATCATCCTCATCACCACCACCATTAGCATCAACAAAGGCTTGCTTTACTGTGGAAATCAGGCCTTGACTGGTGTTTAAAGCTGAGTTTGCTTTTCAGAGAAAACTGTATGAGAGATAAAATGAGCCATTCCATCTGAAAAGGATAACTTGAAAGTCAAGAGATTTCTTGAAAAGAGAGGATTAAATCTGACCTTTTAAGAAAGAAAAGAAAAAGTAATGTCCTTCCATACACGTATCTAAATGGGAAAACCTAATATAAAGAAAATCCTGCTTTAAAAAATCTGGAGGTTCCATGACCATTAAAGGGGGTTGATTCAGGGCACCTGGGTGGCTCAGTCATTAAGCGTCTGCCTTCGGCTCAGGTCATCATCCCAGGGTCCTGGGATCGAGTCCCACATCGGGCTCCCTCCTCAGCGGGAAGCCTGCTTCTCCCTCTCCCACTCCCGCTGCTTGTGTTCCTGCTCTCGCTATCTCTGTCTCTGTCAAATAAATAAATAAAATCTTTAAAAAAAAAGGGGGGGGGGTTGATTCAAACTCTAGCTAAGGGTGGCTTTTATTATTATTCCATAAAGAACATTCCAGGGCTATTTTGGTTCATAACAATCACCAAATGAAAGCTGCCCATGCAAACAGATTTCGTTTTTCTATATGCCACCATACAGCGTGTAGGGAAGAGGAATACCGAATCAGGGAATCAGAAGACCACGAACTTACAGGGTGACCTTGGCAAGTCACTGAACCTCCCCTCCTCTTGGTTTTCTCCTCCCTAGAATAGGCATGATGAAACCAGCCCTACTTATCTTCAGCATGGTCAAGATCAAATAAGATGATGCCTTGGAAGTATGTATAACCATAAATTTCTCTGTAAAAATAAGATTTCTTCTTACACAGCCTTTATCCATTTCAGTAAACTTAGTAGTTATGATGTTCCCACCATCCCTGCCTAGTGCTGGGCCTGTACTGTTTAGGAATAAGAGTAAGTAAGAAGGAAGAGACATGGCACCCTCCCATAAGGGGTTTTTAAATGGAAAGCAAAGACAACAAAATGTGTTCCACTGGCCAACCATATGAAGAGTAGAAGTTGAGAAAAGGAAGAGAGTTGGGTATGGTTTTGTGGAGTTGTTACACAGAGCCTTGGAGGATGAAGTTTGGGTAGCCAAGAGGAGAGGGAAGCACATTCCTCTCAGGAGAAGCAGTAAGCAAAACACAGAGAGGGGGATGGAGAAGCATCACAGGAACTAGCATTTACTGCCTATGACATTCCAGATCCTGGGCCAGGCAATTTGCATGTGTTATATCATTTAAAGGTCTCAATAACCTGGAGAGTGGTTATTATTATCTCCCCATTGCAGAGGATGACAAAGGGTAAGGAATTCATTCAAGACTGTACACTTGGGGCACCTGGGTGGCTCAGTCAGTTAAGTGTTTGCCTTTGGCTCGGTCATGATCTCGGGGTCCTGGGATCGAGCCCCGCATTGGCCTCCCTGCTTGGTGGCGAGTCTGCTTCTCTCTCTCCCTCTGCCTCTGCCCCCCAACTCATGCTCATTCTCTCTCTCAAATAGATAAATAAATAAATAATCTTTAAAAAACAAGATTGATAATAAAAATTTTTTTAAATTAAAAAATTAAAAGACTGTACACTTAGCAAGATACAGAGCTTGATTCCAAGCTTAAGTCTTTTGATTCCCAAATTTGGTCTCTCTTCATTGTATGAAGCTGCTTTTTCTTAAGCTTGATGGGAAAATGAGGGAGATTTGAGAGAGGGGACCAAATCCATTTGAGAGGATCAGCATCAACATCATGGACAATGAGGGATCCTGAAGACAGGGCCAAAATGCGTCTGCAACCTTCATTCTAGCATCTAATTCTCTACTGCCTAATGTTGCTAAGAAACTGTTTCTAGTGTATCTATTGTATCTCCTACAACTCATTCATTCAATCAACAAATATTTTCTAAGCCCTACTATGTGTCAGACACTGTTCTAGGTGCTTAGGGTATAGCCAAGGACAAAACAGAAAAAGATCACTGCCTCTTGGAGCCCACAGTCTAGCTGAATTATAATCAAAAGATTGCAAACATCTTCGGAGTAGGAATTACATGCTTCATAGCATTTAGCACCCAAACTAGACTATTTCTGTAGAATCAATGCTGAAAGAATATTCTTTTTTTTTTTTTAAAGATTTTATTTATTTATTCATGAGAGACAGAGAGAGAGAGAGAGGGAGGCAGAGGGAGAAGCAGGCTCCCAAGGAGCAGAGAGCCCGATGCGGGACTCGATCCCAGGACCCTGGGATCATGACCTGAGCCGAAGGCAGACGCTTAACCATCTGAGCCACCCAGGCGCCCTGAAAGAATATTCTTGAGACCTGTTGATCTACAACCAATTGACACTAAATAATCACTTTAAAATTTTCCCATTTGGAAAGTGTACTCTATAACACATTTCAGGTTTCCCATTTGGGTACATGTGTGTAATGATGTTACCTTGCTTTACTGAATTCCAGACTTTAGATCAAGGATGGCAAACAGGTGGTACAAGCAGCCTCCTTCCTACCCACAGCCATGGCAGACATTGCTTGCTGATCCCAACACTCTTTCTAAATAAGGTGGAAAGGAATTAGCCAGTCATTACCAATCAACCTTGTTGCCATCCCTGTCATTCCATTGACTTGAAGCCAATAAGGAAGAATAACCAACCAAGGCTCGACTAATGGGACTTGATTTTTTTTTTTTATGTTTTTGCAGGCAAAAAGATGTGATAAGAAATCTCTGCTTACAATTAGGACTGAGTGCCAATCCTGTTCACTCAACTTGGGAATTAAGTGCCCAGATGGTTACACCAAGGTTACCAATGGCTCCGTGGGGGTTCGAGATTGCAGGTACTCAAGAGAAAATCTCAAGTCTTGAAATTTAAGGGATTGTGAATCCAAATTGAAACTTCCCATCTCAAAATCTACAAAGCATTTCCATGATTTTCCCTTTTTCTAAGACTATATTCAGTCCAAACTTAGGTAACTCACAATTTACAACCTTGAATCTAAAAAATTGATTGATTATTGATTATTGATTCACATTTTAATACAGAATTGACTATATTGCATGGCAAATAAACATTTTCCCTACATCTTGTCCTTCTTTATTTTGAAAATCTGGGTTTTGTTTCATTTGGAGAGGGTTCTAGCCAGAACATGGACTAAAAAGCCATGGGTCTGACAGTCATCTTATTAGCTAGCTATGGATCCTGATACTAATTAGAACCTGAAGTGGAAGACAAAGGAATTACAGCTTCATGCATTTTATGTGAGCATTGCATTCCTGAAATCCTCTTATGATTCAAAATCCTCATAATTCAAGGCTAAGCCTCAAAAAGGATGATGAGCAGTTTTGCTCACCAGCTAATGGAAGCAGCCATACAACTCAAATGTAAACACAATGTTTTATTTACTCAGTCTACTAATTTAGACATTAGACAGCTCTCAATGAGTTCATTCTTAATTCAGGGATGAAGGATCAGTACTATTTCTTATTTTGTATTAAATAAAAACTAAACACTGTTATATCACACTATTTTAAATTCATGTTTGCTTAATGTGACCATGATATATTCTAAAACCAAAATCATCAGTTTTACAAAAGTTTCCAAATACAAACTGGCCTAGAATTAGCAAGCATATGTGACAGTTGACCATTCAGTTACCAAAGCGGGCACATCTGTGACCAGAAACTCTTAAAAAGTATATAGAAAGGTATAGGGTTCAAGGTTAAAATTATGTGGTGACTTTATTGAGGATGTTTTTGTCCTGGCTACTATTTTTCATGGCAAGGTGGACACTTGGTTACATACTCCCCACCTTACCATCCCCCTTCCAACACACACACACACACACACATCCAGGATAAGATTATTGCACTCACGCTCTCTGTTTTAGAATTGAAGACTTGGGGCGCCTGGGTGGCTCAGTTGGTTGGGCGACTGCCTTCGGCTCAGGTCATGATCCTGGAGTCCCTGGATCGGGTCCCGCATCGGGCTCCCTGCTCGGCGGGGAGTCTGCTTCTCCCTCTGACCCTCCTCCCTCTCATGCTCTCTGTATCTCATTCTCTCTGTCTCAAATAAATAAATAAAATCTTTAAAAAAAAAAAAAAAAAAGAATTGAAGACTTGGATTTGCCATTCATTTATGCTGAAATAAATCCAAGATTGGCTCTTGGGATGTTTGGTTCTGCCCTTGGCTCTGCCTTTTCCCATCTTTGTGAAGAGATGTCCCTGCCAGTATTCTCAAGCTTTCAGAGGAACTGTCAATTCTGTCTCCAACTTGACTGGCCATAAAGCCAGTAGCTCAGGGACTGGATTAGAAGTACAACCTTGAACTCACCATTGCATCACACGATTCTTAACAGCCCAGTTGAAAGAAATGATATTCATGGAGGATTGTCTCTAAATATACTAAAGTCAAATCCTAGAATGAGTCACCCATGCGGAGATTCCCCGAAAATAGGCAATGGTATTTAGCCTCTACAGAATTGCTATTCCAGATCTGCACCTCAGATGGTATAAAAACCGTTCTAAGAAATTCATCATTACATCTCCCTTGAGTATAAGGTGGCAAATATTCCCCATTATATTACACCACCTCTCACAGAAATGTCTACATCTACAGTATCTGCAAAAAAAAAAAAAAAAAAAAAAAGTGCTAATCCTAAGCAGTTGTTTCGTTTTAAAATCCAGAGATCCTGTGCATCACAGAACTCATGACCTTTTCCTTCTCGTATTGGCTGTGACAAGTGTGAAGTGCACCTCTAGCATGTGCCTAGAACCTAACACTATTTCCTATCTACTAACCTCACTTCTGACATCACTGTAAATATTCTACCCTCATTTGCATTGTGTTCTGATATTTTCATCCATTTCGTACAATTAAAGGTAAATCATTATTAAGTTTTGCTCTCCCTAGACAAAAATGTATTCAATCTGTTTTTTTAAATATAGGCAAGTGTAAAGAAAGACCTAAATAAAAACCTAGGCTAATCCCACTGCCCAGAGTTAACTGCATTGCTCTGATCATGGGTTTATGTCTTCTACTTCCCCTCCAAGGTACATATTTGAGATCAGGAAGTACTCGCTGTCTCTCCCTGGATGCCGCCATATCTGTAGGAAGGACTATGTCCAACCTCAGTGCTGTCCAGGCCACTGGGGCCCAGACTGCATGGGTAAGTGGCACAGTGCTTTTCTTGGACTTTGATACTTGCTTCTCAATGTCCCATTTCACAGAAAATCGAAAGGAAGGAAGTCCGATAACAAGAGAGCGTCAGCACCTTTTTCTAGAAAGTTCCATTTCAGTCTATCTGTAGAAAAATCCTTCTTGCTCTGTCAGCTTTTATAAACAAATCTGCTTTCCCCCATTTAGAGGTCTCTTTTTAAAAGAATTCCCTTACAAGTCAGAAAAAGGGACAATTGAAAGGATATCCATTTTTATAAAAAAGATAAGGGACCATAGAGAAGATGGAAGAATGCTGGGCTACTATAACCCTGAGAACAATTTTCTTTAAGAAGAAATTTTATTATAGCATCTCAAAGACCATAGTTATTGTTTAGCAACACAAATAATCATTAAATCTACTAAAACTTTAGTCTTTAGGATGGAATATCAAACTCTTTGATGACCAGTTTCACTGTAAGAAAAACTAGCAGTCAAATCTGAGTTGATGGTGTAGTTAGACTTCTTTGGTCAAGCATAGCATTTGTCAGCTAAAATTGAACTTCTATCATGATTAAAGACGTTAACACTTGAATAGGGGCTGAGTCCTTGCTATGATATGCAAATTTTGTGAGATCACTTTTTTCCCTTGGAGAGTAAAAAAGTCAGGCATTTTAATTCATACATTGACCATTTGTTTCCCATTTTCTAGATGTAATGAAACATCTCCTAAAGAATCCACTTAAATAGAGGGGTGCTTGGGTGGCTCAGTAGGTTGAGCATCTGACTCTTAGTTTCAGCTCAGGTCATGATCTCAGAGTGGTGAGATCGAGCCCGTGTCAGTCTCCTCACTCAGCAGGAAGTCTGCTTAAGATTCTCTCTCCCTCCGCCCCCTCTTTCTCTCTCAAATAAATAAATAAAAATTAAAAAAAAACAGAATCCACTTAAGGAGAGAGATTAGTTCTCTTTTGCTTTTTTTTTATTAAAATAATACAAGCAAAGTGCACACAGCATGTAAAGTTTAGAAAGACAGAAAGAAAGAAAAAACAGCAACTTCTTTCGGTCACACATAGGAAACCCTAAATGGTTTAGCTTATTTCCCTGCTTTTCTTTTTCATATGGCTTCTAAACAGTTGAGCCCTTCTTGTACATATGATGTTGAAACCTACTGTTGTGTTTTTTTTAACTAATGATTAAAAGAATAATAGCTTCCATTTATTCAACATTGCTGACATGCGGTACCAGAGAGATACTTGGCCTATATTATCCGATTCAATTCTTAAAACAAATCTTTGAGCTAGACATTTTTATCTCCATTTTGCCTATGAGGGATCAGAGATTTGAAGATGATCTCTTACCAATTTCTTTTGGCCTGATAAATGATAGAGCTAGTTCAAGTTCAGGGCTGCCTGTCACCAAAGTCTTCTTTCTACTCTGTCCCATAGCCAGAGCAGAGCTTATAAAAAAAAGAAAGAAAGATGGGGCACCTGGGTGGCTCAGTCGGTTGTGCATCTGACTCTTGATTTCATCTCAGGTCATGATCTCAGGGTCGTGAGATCGAGCCCCTTGAGGGGCTTTCCACTCAGCACAGGGTCTGCTTGAGTTTCTCTCCCTCTGCCCCTCCCCCTGCTTGCATGCACTCTCTCTCTCTCTAAAATGAATAAATAAAATCTTGAAAGAAAGAAGAAAGAAAGAAAGAAAGAAAGAAAAGAAAGAAAGAAATGGGAGATCCTCCAAATGTGTTTCTAACTTCTCTTTTGATTGGCAAGTCCCTTTACCCTTCCAGTCAATGCTTGGGTTATGCTCCTTGCGCTGGAAAGGTCAAGGTTTGGGGTTCAGGAAATCCTGGCTTTCTCTCTATTAACCTCTCTGTTTTCAGTTTCACCCCAGCATGTGGACACTGTGTGATTCTGAATTTGTTACAATGGAATCAAGTGATTAACCCACCCTTCTAGATTTCAAGAACTTTTTAAGCACCAAATGTGGTCACAATTACATCGAGTCCTTATAGACATGCTGATATAATACAAAAACTTTTAGATTTGCTTTTCTTTTTCTAACCCATGAAAACTAATCTGATGCTGTTATTGATCAGACCCCTGTAGAGAAGAAAAGGTTTTGTCCAAAATACAGCAACAAAAGTCAGTGTGTGCAACATCAGGAATGACAGTCCACAGCTCAGAGAGCAAAAGGACACTAGTCCTGCTCCCACGTTTGGCTTGACTCTAGTCCCATCATTGGGCAGTTTACTTGCTGCCATGCCTCAGCTTCCTTAGCTGTCAGATGGGGGTCCAAAGTCTTACTTCACAAAACTGTAGCACAGATTTTAAAACATTCATGTAGATGAAAAGTACTTGACAGAGAGACACTGAAAAAACACTTTAATGATGTTTTAGGAGTAAATGAATGAGTGAACAACAGTCAAAACAGACCTCTCACAGTGAAAGCCAAATAAAGTGACATTCTCTTTTGAGCCCTTCTTAAACATGGGTAACTCCTAAAACATGAACAGACAGACAGGATTCAAAATCTTCAATGGGCTTCATGCCATTGCAATATGCTATGCACGAATGGGGCGAGGCTCCTGTCTTCGATCCAGTGTGTGGGGTTCTTTGAAGGCTCACACATTCCCTTCTGCTAGGTTTTGAGGCCGGAGAAGCAAAGTATGTGAAAAGCAGGGGCTGGACGGTCTTTCTACTGTCCTCTTGTTGGAGCAAAAGGATGTGTGCCTTTATCTTCATCTTCCAAACATACCAAATGTCTCCAAAGGCTTCCTTCCTTTTGCTCAGGAAAGAGATAAATGTTCTACTTAGCCGTATATTTCACCTCTCGTATTTTGTGGTGATGACAAGTGAGATCTTGCCTATCACTTTACATTTCCGCAAGGATAAGGCCATTTCAGAGCTGCTGACGTGTGTCCATATGTCTTTCTGATGAACCACAAGCTTTGGAATGGCCTTCTTTCCAAGGCCAGCGTGGCATCCGATTCCTTTTCAGTGCGTCAACAAATACATTCATACTCAATACCCCTGGGTTACTTTTTAAATTGTTTTAAAAATGCCTCATTCCAATTAGAAAATAACTCTGATCAATTAAAAAAAAAGCACAATGAGAAAAAAAATGCTCATCATCTTCTAAAATTAAGAATAAAGCATGGATCCTCACTTGGAGAAAAAAAAATATGTCATCCTGACATAAAAAGATGTTTCTACCCAGATTTAACTCGCTTCTCCCTCATTAAAAATTATACTGCTTTATCAGATCAGCACACAGCAGTCTTTACTAATTAGCACACAAACATATTTTTAACATTGAAATGATCACATTTGAAAAACCAATATCCTACTTGAGAGGAAATCAATTTTTTTTTTTATTTGGGCATTCCAGTTCTCTTGATTTCACCACAAATGTTAACTGATTTTTGCAAACAACTCAAAGTAATGGAAAAAGAATATGGGCAAAGGGGTTATACAGAACCTGGATCACAGCCAAAACAATCTGATTATTTCAAAGGGAAATGGTCTTGATGCTTCTTTTTGAGGTTGGTGTCATCAAATTCTGCACATGTATTTTTTTTTTGTACTGTATTATTTATGTTTCCAGATCTCTTTCTTTCCTGTTGTACGTTTCTTGCCATTCACTGCACAGGTCGCAAATAACAGACTTCTGTGGACTTGAAACCGGTTTTATAAGCATGTTCCTTTTGGCTTTGAGTGAGAAATAAAGCTGAGTTCACCTGAGGAACCTAATTCACATCGGTTTCCCAGGGAGACAATTTCAACCAAACTCTAAGTGGAATACCAAGACAAAGTCTCTGCCCAGCACCGTGAGCCAAACTTTTCAACAATGGTGGTAGCGTGAAGCAGGCACCTCTAGAGTTCCCTGGGAAATAAAGTTACAAGGAGGTCTTTGGCCTCTTGCTGCAGGGGAAGTTTATTATCTTCCTTTAAAGAAACAGAACGGCTGATGATTTGCTGACAGCTTATAACGGGTAAGCCTCCTGCATGAGGAAAGTCACAATGCAAGAAGAGACCACCAGGGTAGCAGTAACTAAAGGGAAATGGGATAATGACCTGGAATCGCTTTATCAGCTACTTGAGCCTCACAATGCATCAGAAATGTGCCCTGATAGCAAATTCTGTAATACCTTTTAGAGCACGGTTGCTGAGAACGTCAATTTTACCATCTTTCTTCTTAATGGGGGTCTGAGGTGATAGAAAGTGACTTGAGAAGCAGGACTAAAATTCACACTTTCGCCTTAAAAGTTTTATCTAAAAACTGAACAAGTCATTTCATAGATTTCAAACTTAAACCATTCAATTTAGGACATAAAATGAGAACTCTTTGTGCCCCCACACTCCTGCTATCTTTTTCCCAAAGTTCCTTCCACGGTTGGCCAACTCCTAAAAAATCAAGTATTTATGGAGCACCGACTCTATGCTGCTCATAATCACATATCTGATAGGTCCAGTGCCTGCCCCCAAGGGGCTCACAGATTAATATAAGAAAGAGACACAAAAGCAGATGAGGAAAAATAATCATACCTGAGAGCCCAGCAGAGGACCTGGGGATTTTGAGGAGTTTTGCAGCTTGCCCAAAGGCAGCCAGACTAGGAGACAAGCCTGTCTTGCTGCATAGTCCTGGCTCTAACCCGCTACTCTCCCCTGCTTCCCCAAATAACTGCTGGTTTTGCCAAGTCAACTGCTGGCAAGGCAACCTGCCCCTCTCTAGCCTACTTCTAGAAAACTTGCTTCCACCAGCAGCCAGATGCCCATCACTGCCTGGAATCGATTCCATGACACCTGAGCTCCCCCTGGTTCTACCCTTTAGCTGAGAGGCCATGGGGTTTTACAGTAAGATGGCACCAGACCCTGAAGTCCCATTGGCCTCCTGCCCCAGCCTTCACCATGCTCTGGTTCTGGGACCCGCTCTGTAGGGCTATCAGATTTAGCAAATAGAGGACACCCAGTTAAATGAATTGCAAATAAACAACAAATATGCATACAGTATTTAGGGCATACTTGTTCTAAAAAAGTATTCATTGTTTTATCTGCAATTCAAATTTAACTGGCATCCTATATTCTATCTGGTAAACCTGTCCTTCAGCCTCGGTTTTCTCATTTACAGAATGGAAATAATGATGCCAATAGGCCTACCTCCAAAGGTTGTGTTGAGGTTTAAGTGAGCTCGTACCTACAGAGTACTTAGGATGTTCCTGAAAGGTGGCAGGTATTCAGAATATGCCAGTTACCATTTCCGTCTTTTGTGGTCCAGGGGGTGTGTCTAGGTTTGGTTTTATATTCTAAGGTACTGATCGTATATGCTCTGGCTTAGTGGTTAAGGACTCAAAATCTTGAGTCAAGCCTGATTGCAGTGCCCGTTCTAAGACTTGCCAACCACGTGATCTTGGGCAAGTTACTTCTCTGGGCCTCAGTTTTCTTATCTATAACCTGGGGA
The DNA here is from genome assembly GCF_002201575.2 of Neomonachus schauinslandi. Classification (NCBI taxonomy): domain Eukaryota; kingdom Metazoa; phylum Chordata; class Mammalia; order Carnivora; family Phocidae; genus Neomonachus; species Neomonachus schauinslandi. The sequence continues at coordinate 18,416,447 of NC_058407.1, read as the reverse complement.
TGATGATGATGATGATGACGTTAACAACAGTCATGCCTTCCTCAGTTGTTGGGAGAATAAGACCATGCATATAAAGTGCTTAGCAATAGTAAATGCTTGACAAATTCTATCCATCTGTCATAGAGCTGATAACCAAGTCACAGTGCCGGCAGCCGGGGGAGGGCTTTCCTGTGCATCTCGTTATTTATGTAGCTTATGGCCCCTTAGATCAACTATTTTTCTTCCCACAATTGTCTGCCCTTCTGTGGACCCCATGGGTTACCTGGATGCCTCAAAGCAAAGGCCTGCCTTTCAAGGATATGGGGAAGATAAGCCATCCGTCTGTTTGGGCTGCTATAACCAAATACCATAGCAACAGACATTTATTTCTCACAGTTCTGGGGGCTAGAAAGTCCAAGATCAAGAAGCTACAGATTCAGTTCCTGTTGAGGCTCTTCTCCCTGGCTCACAGATGACCACCTCCTCACTGTGTCCCCATATGAGAGAGAGAGAACACTCACTCTGGTCCCTCTTTCTCTTCTTATAAGGACATGAATCCCATCATGGGGTCCCTACCCTCATGATCTCATCTAAACCTTATGACCTCCCCAAAGCCCCACCTCCAAATGCCATCTTGTCGGAGTTTAGGACTTTAGCATATGAATTTGGGGAGGCACAGACATTCAGTCCATTAACAGTAAGTATTCACCTTGGCCTTTAGCCCACTGGGTCACAAGAGAGAAGCCTGGGCCAGGATGAAGCACCTGCTAAGAGAAAGACTTCCCTCCCTTGCAGAATATGTGCTGTTGAGGCTCAGGAAGATTCCCAGAAGACAGCAAATTAATACCCAACCAGTAGATGCCTTTACCCTTAGTACAGCCACAGGCAGATACCCAATGACCCCTGAATAAAGCAGACCACTCATTTCAATGAGAAGTATGCACTGGGACACCTCTTCAGAAGTAAGTCTAAAGCACTGAAGCTGGACTCACCAGCCCCTTCCTGCCTACAGCAAGAGGAACGAAGGCCCCTTTTCTGTTCAGGCTAAATCTCATTTCACTTTCTTGTGAAAATACAAAGAGAAAACATTAGCATCTTTGAAAATAATTGTAGGCATTCAACAAATCTTGAATTAATTACTTAATTAAATGAAAGGCTTGTAAAATAATTTTAAGCTAGCCCTACAGAGAAGCACAATTCTGAGCCTTTATTTTTTTTTATTTTTTTTTTTTTAAGATTTTATTTATTTATTTGACAGAGAGAGACATAGTGAGAGCAGGAACACAAGCAGGGTGAGTGGGAGAGGGAGAAGCAGGCTTCCCGCGGAGCAGGGAGCCCGATGCGGGGCTCGATCCCAGGACCCTGGGATCATGACCTGAGCCGAAGGCAGACGCTTAACGACTGGGCCACCCAGGCGCCCCAATTCTGAGCCTTTAAAGTCAGACAGAGCTGGGTGGAATCCTTGTCTCCCAGTCTGATGGCCATGTGACCTTGTTAATGGTCCTCTCTCTGCCTCAGTGTCCTCTTAGGTAAAATGGGGATTGTAACACTTCATAGACTAAAGAGTAACAGTTCATAGTTGTGAAGATAACACATGTAATGTCCTTGGCGTTCCACTCAAGGTTTAGACTGCTAATAATAATAATAATAATAAAAAGAACAACACAAAAAGGAAACAAAAACAAGTCAAGTTGGTCTTTTTAAGGCCAACATCTGGCTCGTGAAGGTGTTCAGTAACAGTTTACCAAAGGGTGGCCCTGAAGAAATGCTTCCTGAACATTGGTGTTCTGGAACTGCACTAAAGTATTTGAACAAAAAGGCTCAGAGATTGAAAGTCAGAAGCTGAATGACTTACCATGTGCTTAAAAATAGCCCTTCCCGATTCTAGTGTCTTGCTTTGTTTTCCTTTCCGGTCAGTATAATTATAGAAAAGGTCATCTCTGAGGTCTAAACAGAAGTCATGTTTCATTAATTATTGACAAGGACACTGACCACCTTTCCCAAACCTATCAGGAAGGCACATGCTCAGCTAATGGATTGTTCTCATTTATTCTTAATTTATAATTTCCGTACAGTAAATCCACCCTTTTCAGTGTGCAGCTGTATCAGTTCTGACAAGCCTCTGTTGTGTAAACACCCCCACCGTTAACTTAGAAAAGAGTTATTGCATCCCCCCCAAATTCCCTTTGCTCTCATGCCCCCCCATCTCCCACCCCCTGGCATTCACTGATCTGTTTTCTGTGCCTATAATTTTACCTTCATGTCATATGATTGGAATGATACCATGTGTGCCTTTTGAGTCTGGCTTCTTCCACTTAGCATAATGCTTCGAGATTTGTCTGTGTTGCTATATGTGTCTGTAGTTCATTCTTTTCTAATGCTTCATAGAGTGCCGTGACGTGGCGGCAACCAATCAATCCATTCACCAGCTGGAAGATGTTTGGGTTTGTTTCCAGTTTGGTACAACTAAGAATAAAGTCATTGTGGACATTCATGCACAGATTTTTGTGTGTACCTACATTTGATTTCACCTGGGGAAAACTACCTAGCAGTTGGAATCCTGGGGGCACCTGGGTGGCTCAGTCAGTTAGGCTCTTGGTTTCAGCTCAAGTCAGATCTCAGGATCATGAGATTGAGCTCTGGGTCAGGCTCCACGCTCAGCTGAGAGTCTGCTTGAGATTCTCTCCCTTTCCCTCCCCTTTTGCCTCCCCCACAGCTCATGCGTGCGCTCGCACTCTCTCTCTCTCAAATAAATAAATAAATAAAATCTTAAAAAAAAAAGTGGGAGTCCCGTCCAATGTATGTTTAACTTTGTAAGAAACCGCCAAGCTGTTTTCCGATGTGTACGCATCGTTTTTTTTTTCATTCCTACCAGCAACGTGTGAGAGATCCGTTTGTTTGGCATCCTTGCTAGCAGTTGATATAATCAGAACTCTAAAAAAATTTGCCATTGTGTGCGGTGGCATTCATTGCAGTCATTTTAATTTGCATTTTTTCATGTGCTTATTTGCTATTCATGTATCTTTCAAGTTATTGTTTCTGGAACATTGAGAGTTCTTTAAATGTTTGACATACAAGTCCTTTATGTGATACATGCTTTGCAAATATTTCTTCACAGTCTGTGGCTTGTCTTTTCTCTCTCTTACACTAACTTTTGATGAACAAATGTTTTTAATTTTGATGAGGACAAATATGTTGATTTTTCTTTGATAAATAGTGTTTTTTGTATCATATCTAGAAATCTTTGCCAACCCTAAAACACAAAGATTTTCTTTTATTTATCTTCTTCTAGAAGCTCTATAATTTTAGGTATCCACGGTGAGTTAATTTTTGTATATGATTTGAGGTATAGATCAAGGTTCTTTTTTTATATATAGATACCTAATAATTCCAGCATCATTTCTTAAAAAGACTATCCTCTCCCCATTGGACTGCCTTTGGACTGTTGTAGAAAATCTATTGACCATCTATGTGCAGGTCTATTTCTGGACTCTCTATTCTGATCCAGTGATCTGTATGTATATCCCTTCACCATACCACCCTGTCATGATTACTGTAGCTTCACACTAAGTCTTAAAATACGGCAACGTACATTCTCCAGCTTGGTCATTTTCAAAATTATCTTAGTTATTCTAGTTTCTCTGTTTTTCCATGTAAAATTTAGAATCAGTTTGCCAATATCTACCAAGAAGTCCTGCTAGAATTTTAACTGCAATTACATTGAATCTGTAAGTCAGTTGAGAGAGAAGTAACATCTTAAAGTATTGAATCTTTTAACCCATAACCACAATATATCTCTCTGTTTATATAAAACTTCTTTTATTTTGTTTGTCAATGTTTAATCAGTTTTAGCTTACAAATTTTACACGAATTTTATTATGCTCATACCTAAGTTTTTCATGGTTTTTGGTACTATTTTTAATGGTATATTTTCATTTCAATTACCAGTTGTTTCTTACTAGTTTATAGAAATACAATTGATTTTTTTATATTGCTCTTGTATCCTGAGAACTTATTATATTCATGTATTAGATCTAGTAACTTTTGGGGGATTCTTTTGACTTTTCTCTGTAGACAATCATGTTATCTAAGAATGGAGACAATTTTATTTCTTCCTTTCCAGTATGTATGCACTTTATGTATTTTTCTTAACTTTATTGCACTTGTCATGATGTATTATCTGTTTCGTATATCATTGGATTCGGTTGGCTACAAATTTGTTTTAGAATTTTTTTAATCTTTGCCTTAGATTTTTAAAAGAATTTTTGTATCTATGTTGATTAGAGATGCTGGTCTGCAGTTTCCTTTTCTTATAAGTATTTGTTAGGCTTGGGAATCAGAGTAAGAACGCTCTCCATATAGAAGGAGCTGGGAAGTATTCTCTCTCCCTCAATTTCTCGGAAGAGCTTTTGTGTAACTGCTATGATTTCTTCCTTAAATATGAGGTATATGCACCAGGGAAGTCATGTGGGATGGAGTTTTCTTTATAGGAGGGATTTTAAGTTCAAGTTCAAATTCTCAGATAAAAAGATGCAGGTCTGACTCCTGAATAAGAAAGAGAACCAAGGGAGGTTAGATTGGAAAAGTCTTAGACTAACGTGTAGTTCTAAGAACATTGGGTAAAGCTGGTGGGGAGCACCCCAGCCAAAGTCACCCGACAGAGGAGTCCTCCATCTTCCAGGAATGGGCCTGCTCTGGTACCCATCCTGGTATCCCTGCCATGCTCAGGCACTGGCTAGAAATAGATGTGGGAAGTGTGACCTCATGAACAGGATGGTTGCTAACAGGGAAATTATGCTCCCACAGTGCACATCTGAGAGGTACAATTTTCATAGCGACTCTACCTGGAGAAGGACCTCGGGAATCTGCCTTTGTAAAAATCCCTCCTCCCCTACCTCCTTCCCCAGGTGCTTAGAAACAGCTGGTCCAGTGAATCACCTTCAGAGGAACACCTGCTTAAATTTTTTAAAAGAAGGGCTTGCTAACTGTGTCCTAAGGAAAATGAGGCCCAGACTTCCTAGACATAGCCTCAACTCTTGGGAACTGGGATGCGAGATCCTCCCTAATTCTTCCGTGACCAGCCTTTGGCCTATAATTATAATTATATTCTTAGTAGATGGCTTTGCCTTGTTTTCTGCTCTATATGTTATCACAAGGCAAAGGCCGAGCAGAAGGGATACCCAGAGGACGGAAGAGTCATATCTGCCTCAGAGGAGGGTCCAGGAGAGCATGTTTGAATGGGGGGAAAGGTACAAGCAAGGTGTGGAGGGAAGCGTATGTCTGGGTAGTGGGATGGACAAAAGAAATGGGAGATGGGAGAGGAGGTGGTCCAATTCAGGGAGCAAGCTACCGAGCAGAATGCGAGTATGGGAGACTGGGATTCTGGCATCATTGCCTGCAGAATAAAAATGCCTGGGAGAGCATTTCTGCAAGGTGGCGCTGATTTCTTAGTCCCAGGGCTGGGGAGGCCCTGTGTTCTTCTGAGGCAGCCCACAAGACAAGCTACCAGTCCCTCAGAGAGCACCTTGCACGCCTAGTCATATAGAGAGACACAGTGACCAAAAGAGGGAAACTGTGGCAGAGCTGTTACCCCTCTATCTTCCTGGTTCTGCCCAGAGGTGAGCCTGCTTCCCAAAATACCATCTCAGCCCAAGAAGGGCCTAATATCAAAAGGAAATAGAAGAAGAGCCATTGGATAGTCAACAATCTATGGAAACCCTCTCATCAGCACCCCTTGCTCAGCATTGTTAATGCAAGTGTTTCAGTTGGATTTCAGATGAACTTCAAAGTGTATACCTCATACCTGCTTGATTAGGCCCTCTCCGTCCTCTTCATCCCCACGTCTCACTGCTCTTTTTAGGATAAAGACCACAATCTTTAACAAGGCCCTTCTTTAATGATCCAACTGTTGCCCCCTATTGAGATCAGATCTAAGTCAACTGGGCCATTGAGGGTTAGGTTGTTTGGGGTTAATTGGTAACTTCCAGTAAGTGGATTGAGGAAAGCTCTTCTCCCGTTAGCCTCATCCCAGTTTGCAAACCAATATTTATCTGATTGTCTGTTAATCCATGACTTTCTCCCCACTGGACTGGTAGGACCATGGAAATAAGGAACCAGGTCTATGTGCTCACTTTGTACACCCAGGACCTTACAGAGTCCTGATTCAAACAGATGCTTAATAATGTATTTCCTATTTTTACCTATTATAGCACAATCTGAAAGAACAGAAACTGGAGAGGATGAGGAGTATCCACTCTAAATAATAACAACCATTGACTGAGCACCTAATATTTCCAGCCCCTACTGCAACCTGCCAGGAAGACACTTGAACCGAATCTCAGAGCCATGCATTGATTTTCCCAAAAGGGGACAGATAACAAAGAGTTGTACTGGGGCTCAAACCCAGGAGATGCTGGTTGCGGAGTCTGGACTCTTTCACGACACTATTGCGTCTCAGGTAGCCACTGCCCCAGCTGGTGAGAGCGGCCCAAACTAACATATTAGTTTTCAAGGTGCTTTATAAATATTAGCTACATGTCAGTGTGTCTTCTCCTTTGCTTCCCTCATAAACATTTCTGTTATCTGTGCTGTGACTCTGGGCTGCAGCAGTGCATGATGAGTATATAGCATAGCAATGAACAGCGTTTAAGTGTGGTAGACTCTGGAGCACCTGCCAGGGTTTGAACCCTGGCTCCGACATTGTTGTGGGATGGAAGACCACAGACTCAAAATGTGTCATCTAGACTCTGTAAGTCACCAACATTCTGCCTGCAGGGAAGAGGGGAGCCAGAGAGAACACCATCCACAGGTGTGGAACTCGACTCTCTCACCTCCCCATACCCACAAGTATAAATGTTCTTTTAAAGAACTAGCCTAGTAACTCAAATGAGCCGTCGGGGTCTCTTCGGGAGAACTGGTTCTCTCTGTGATTAAAAATGTCTTTTTCCAAGAACTGTTTTTCATTTTCTATGGGTGCTGATTTCTTGGAAGATATATGGCACAGGGGATCTTTGTCAATGGGGGTAGAAGAGGAGGGAGGTCCGACAAGTGGACACTTCTGGTAGAGGAGGAGGGAGTCCCTCATTACCCCTGGCCAGCTGGATGGCTTTGGGCAAGTCACTCTACTATTCTGTGCCTCCGTTTCCTTGTCTAGAAAATGGGGCTAAAAACAGGACTTACCTTCAGGGGCTTGCATTGAGTAGTATATGCGTGCATCCTTTATTATTATCTAGAATTCCGTATCATTAGCTATTTTGTGGAAGGCATTTGTCTTGCTAACTTTAATTTGGGATAATATTTGATCCTGCCTCATTCACACAAACTCTCCTACCAAGCCTTTAAAACCCCAGCTTGAATGACTCCTCCTCAGGATATCTCCCAGACTTCTCAAGGCACTTCAATAGCTCCCTTCTCTGGGCTCCCTGGGGCATTTTGTTCCACAGCACTGCGGAAGAAGCCCAGCTATAGAGTAATGCTGAGAGATGAACTGAAGTCCCAGCTTTGCAAATTATAAAGTGTGAAACCTTGGGCAAGTTACATGGCCTCTCTGAACTTCAGTCTCTTCATCTGCTAACCAGGACCCATAATAACATCTCAGGATTTCAGTGGGAATAACTTAATTAGAAAAATATAAAGTATACAAATTAAAAAGTGTAAAGTATAGCAAATGCTCAAGAAACGGTAGACAGTCCAAAGCCTTCTAGGACAGCACCTGACTATACTGTGATTCACTCACCTTCCCCACGTAACCCTGGGTGAGGTCGGCAGGGTCTTTAATCATTTCTTATCCCTGGCAGCTAGCACACTACCTGGCCCCTAGGAGATGCTCAGTGCATCCTTGCAAAATGCTGTGTGCAGGCATGAATGAATGAATCTGAGCCCTCTGATTCCCTAGAGTGTCCGGGAGGCGCGAGCTTCCCCTGCAGCGGTAGGGGAAGTTGTGCGGAAGGCATGGAAGGAAACGGAAGTTGCTCCTGCCAGGTAAGCTCACAGACATGTTCTCCTTCCCCCTCTCCGTACCTGTCGTCCCTCCTTAAACACATATACACTAGGTGGAATCTCTAAGAAGTAGCACTGTTAGTAAAAAGAGTATACAATCTGCGACAAAATGACCTCTTAGGGGCTGGAGACCTTTGAGAGAGTCAGTTCCCCGCTCAGCCTTAAGTACATCCTTCTGTAAAATGGGTTTGATAAAAAAAAAAAAAAACCTGTATCATTACATTTGTTGAAATAGTGCAATGAGATCATGTATGTGAAACTATTTCGTGAAACTCTACAGGGCTGTAGAAATTACTGGGTTTTTTTCCTGTTAAGAATCACTACCATGAGCAGACTACTCTGTGGTCACTGGTTCTGCCAAGTGAAGAACGTCTATTGTTATCCCATGAAAGTGACTTTTTGTGAGCTTCAAACCTTTGATAATTTAAATACAAAGAAATCCTTCTGAAAGGGATGAAGCTCAATTGTCTTCAGAAATGCAAAACTGAAAGAGCGTTCATTTTACTCCTAAGTGAAATTACATGTGACTGTTAGCACTTGCCCTCTGTTTGTATCTTTGGACTGACAAAGCAGCCCCCTTCTGAGGAGCTCCAGACTCTTGGTGGAAAATGACGCAGGGTTAATGTATGCATTGTAACACAAAAACAGCCAAGTATAAAGGCAGAAGTAGGAAGAAGGAGCTTCAGGGAAGGATGGAAGGAAGATACAGTTGAGAAACAAATGCTGACCAGACCATCAGTTAGAAATTCCAGGGCAGGGGCGCCTGGGTGGCTCAGTCGTTAAGCGTCTGCCTTCGGCTCAGGTCATGATCCCAGGGTCCTGGGATCGAGCCCCGCATCGGGCTCCCTGCTCCGCGGGAAGCCTGCTTCTCCCTCTCCCCCTCCCCCTGCTTGTGTTCCCTCTCTCGCTGTGTCTCTCTCTGTCACATAAATAAATAAAATCTTGATAAAAAAAAAAAAAAAGAAAGAAATCCCAGGGCTTCCTGGAACGGCAACCACTTGGGTCTCATGCCATCTACTTGGTTTTCTACAGGACGGGTTTGGGGGAACAGCTTGCGAAACCTGTGCTGACAACTTGTTCGGGCCCAGCTGTTCAGCAGGTATGTCTGATTGTTGCGTAATCAGATGCATTTGTAAGGGCTGAAAGTAAAACCTGGCTTAGGCAGCTGAAGACCGCAGAAAGGCTATTCCTTGTAGGGGAAACACCAAAGAGTTACACAGAACTAAGTCTACACAGGCAAAGCAGAGTTGACAACAAATGTAGTCTTTGAAAAAGAGAGACAGTGTTCTCTGTGGTTTCCAGCACCTGCAGTCAGCTGCTCACCAGTAATGCTTTCTGGCAAACTTGGCAGCATACGCTTCCCTCTCTCCAGGCTCCAGGATCCAATATCCACCTGTTGTTTGCCCTTGAGGTCTTTCTGGGTCCTGGTCTCAGCATAGACCTTCTTCCCAGGGGCCTCTTCTTCCATGATAGGGCCAACCATGTTCTGTTCCTTCCTTTCAGAAGTTCTCAAACACCTGAGCGGATCAGGGATTATTTGCTCCATTTTGCAGATTAAACAAACAAATTGACACCGGCTTGTCCATTCTCTTGGCTCCCCCAGGAGTAGACCGTGAAGCAAGGATTTCAGTATGGGTAGCATATTTGGCAGGTAACCCCAGAAACACTAAGAAAATGACATAGGGAAAATAAAGGGTGTGTTATCAAGCCAGAGACCGGTGTAGATGATTAGAGCTTAATGCTCTGGGGAGCTGGGCATTACTGTAGAACTGTAGAACATTCCTCTTGGAGTCATCCTAGCAGAGGGGAGCGGGAACCACAGTTTGGTAGGCAGAGTAAGGACCTCCCCAAAATGTCCACATCCTAATCCCTTGGACCTAGGAATATATTACCTTATATGGCAAGGAGAATTCAGGTTGCAGATGGAATTCAGGTTGATAATCATCTGACCTTAAAATAAAGAGATTATCCTGGATTATCGGGGTGGGCCTACTGTACCCAAAGGTCCTTAAAAGTGGAGGAGGAATGCAGAAGATACCATGTCAGAGTGATGAGATATGAGGAAGAATCCCCCAGCCTTTACTGGCTTTGAAAATGAAGGGGGCCACAAACCAAGCAATGTGGGCAGCCTCTAGAAGCCAGAAAAGACAACAAGCTGATTCCAGACGCCAGTGAGCACTCCGGCAGAGCAGCCTTCCTAGAAAGGGCTCACAGGATACTGGAAGTTGGCTGGAAGGCAGGGAATTGTAAGGCCTAGAGCATGTGGGGAGTAGGGGAAGTATCTGCCAGATTCACAGTCTCCCAGAAAGGATATGTCAGGTGACCTTTCTCCAATACTACCTTAGTTCTGGCTTTTATGGAAAAGCCAAATTTGGTAGACCCTGCTTTGATTCAAATATTTTTTGCATTAAAACCTATGCCCATACATTGACATCTCACCCCCATAAATAGTTATCTGTTATAACTTATAACTATAAAGTTATCTGTAATAACTTTGACCTGCAACAGCGGAGACATTGTCTCCTAATCCATGGTTCCTTGAGGGCAGGTACTGACATGTCTCTCTCCCCAGTACCTCCCACAGTACCTGCCTGCATGCGAGACACACACTACACTTCTGTTGGCTGGATGAATAAGTGAGTGAGTGAGTGAATGAGTGTATGAATGAATGAAGGAACGAATGATCAAATTCACTCCAGCCATGTTGTCCTGACCCACAAGCTTGATTTTGAGAGGCACCATGTGCAGAGAATTAGAGCTTTGGCTTATGCTCAGACTGGGCTTCAGCCCTAGGAACCTTCAGTTTACCCAGCACATGCTCTGCCTTGTCTTCATCTGTAAAAATAGAAACAATATTGTCTCCTTTAGTGTTATTATGAGGATTTAGTGAGATCATCAGTGCACAATAAATGTTAGCAATTATTAGTAGTAGTACCTAGGATTCCCTAGTGGCCCCCAATCTTATGTTTTTGTTCATCCACCACTCTATGGAAGATGATTTCATAAGGGTGTTGGCAAAAACAAGTTGAAAACAGATGTTGGTATTCAGTGTGTTTTTAACATTGTATGTTGTATTAAAGGACATGTCTCCCAAATTGGCCCTTTCCTATCATAATCCTAGGATCTGAATCACATATTTTAAATAAATATTGAAATGGAAAGGAAAAAAGGACAGCATCCAACACTGTTTACTTACCAAGAAAGCCAAGTACAGCTGGGGGATGAAAATTTGGAAAGAAGATGAATCCATGTTGCCTCCAAGAAATTAGTGCCAGTTGGTGATAAGCACAGATATACAAGGAGACTCTAAACATTTCTAAATAAAGAAAGTATCCTCCCTTCACACTTGTTTGTGCCATGGAGGAAGGGCAAGTGAAAGGGAGAAAGGTGGATTAGAAACCTAAATTTTTAAGTGAGAAACCTAAACTAAGACTCAGGAGAGAAAACTCCAAGCTCTAGTTTCCAATCAATAGAACATTGGGAGATGATGGAATGTCCTGAATCTGTACCATCCAAGCAGAAGCCTGGTGCTCAGTGGCGGGACACATGTGGCCACTGAGCACCTGAAATACAGCTAGTGCAACTGAAGAACTGAACTTTAAATCTTAGTTCATGTCACTCAACTTAAATTCAAATAGCCGCATGTGGCTAGTTTCCTCCATATTGGAGAGCGCAGCTCTAGAACATAATGGTTAGGAGAGCAGGCTTTGAAGTCAGACTGGCCTGAGTATGTAACCAACCCCACTTGCTGTGTGACCTGAGGCAAGCTATTCAGCCTCTCTAAACCCTGCCATCTATAAAACAGGAATAATACCTGCCTGTGGGATTGACATTGTAGCAAAGCTCTGAGCAGCAGGTCATAAGCACTCACTCGATGGAAACATATAGTCAGTGAGGACAAAATCAGTCCAATGGTAAGCAAGCCATGCATGGATGGTGGATGGATGGATGGATGGTGGATGGATGGCTGACTGGCTGGCTGGCTGGCTGGCTGGCTGGCTCAGTGATGGCTGGTCTTTTCCATTAGCAAAGATGAGAGAAACTTGAGATCTTTTTCAGCTGGGCCTCCACTGGGTGCCAGTGTGGTTTCATCCAGTGAGGCACTGGTCCCACGGAGGTGGCAATTCTGCCCGTAAGTAGGACAGCTCTATTAGCTGTAGTTTATTTTTAACATTGACTTTAACCTGCTGCCAGAGCATTCTCCTACCCTGCTGTTGATTAGTTTCGAAATGATTTAGAGTTGCATTGGCCAAGGGTTTTCATCTCTGCTGCCAATGCCCTCGCCTGCTCTGTGCCTCATTCCTGGTTAGGGCAGAATACAAAGCCCACTGTCTCTGACATGACTCTTAAATCAATCCCACAGTTGTGTCTCATTAATAACAGTAACTAGCATTTACTGAGCACCCGCTGTGCACCAAGCAGCGTGCAAAGTTTGACAGGCATGATCTCTTTGGATCCTCACAACTCTGCAAGCTGGGTTCCTCATGTTACGGATAAAGAAGCAGAGAAGTTTCTCAAGGTCAAGCAGTTATTTCGGGGATAGTAGCAGAATTTGACTCCAAATATCTGACTCCAGAGCCTGGGCACCCGAACACTGCACTGTTCTGCCCCTGATGAGCATCCACCGTACATTAGACCCCTGACAAATGATAGGATGCTAAAAAGGAGACAGATTAGTTCCCCAAGGAGCTGGAAATGCAGGTGACAATTACGATCCAGGGTGCACAGCACACACAGGATGCTATGGGAACAGGAGAGGGAGAAGCTCCCTCTGCCAAGGGGCATAGCACTGGGGGCTTCGGGCACTGTCCCTCTGACCCAAATGGCCATGGCTTTGACCTCTTTAAAGTCACACGCCCCCAAGTTTGTTTGTGTGTGTCTCTAGAGACTTGCTGACACCAGTTCAACAAACTCCAAGGGCTCCTTAAAAGACATCGCAGAATCCCTCCACAACTCGTTTCTCCTTCCCAAGGGCACTTTCTCGGCCGTGGCTGGTGACCCTGCCATAGGTATCAGGTGTTCCCAAAGGCTGTCCGTGCCGGGTCAGTTAATCCAGTACAGTGTCTGTACCAGAACACAGGACACAGGGAGAGGCTCATACCACACGGCCTGGAGGGAAGCTTGATGGCAAGGACAGCTCTTACAGTTAGCATTGAAGTTGGGAGCCGGGGCTGCGGTCACATTCACTTCCCTCTTCTGCCTCCTCGCCCTCTTCCGTTGGCTACATGACACTTAGGAACTTGAACCTCCGAGTCCAGCTCCTCACTACGCTGTGAGTCCTTGAATTTAGGTATTGTGAACTACTCATATTCGTATACCCAGTGCCTCCTACAGTGACTGCCACTAGGTAGGAACTGGGTAGATATTTTTTTAATCGAATTGGATTGACCCTTCTCTACCGAAACATAATATGCTCCCTCCGCACCCCAGTTACCTCCACGACCAATCTGACTCCTCTCTGGAGCTCCCGTTCCAACAGTTACAGCCACAGGTGAACGTCAAAGTGCTTTGTTAAAATAGGAAGAACGGCAAGTCCGTTTTGGAAGTGAGGATGACAATAGCAAGTCTGGTTTAAATTTTCACGTTATTTGTATGAATACTTGAGCTGGATGTCTCCCACGTTTCATAGGGAACACAAGGTTCATGAGCTCTACCGCACAGAGTGCAGTGAGCATCAGAGGAGATAATGTGTGTAAAGCATGTGGCAAAATGCCTGATGAATAGTAAGCGCTCAATAAAGGGAAGTGCAGGGCCAATGCTATAGGATGAGGTGAGGGAGGGACATGCCTTGGGCACCAAATCTAAGGAGGCATCAAAAACTCAGTAATCAAGGTAAGGCATTTCATTTCTTAGCAAAGACCCTCGCAACAAAGGGCCACAAACAGGTGGCTTCAAAAACAAGAATTTAGGGTCTCAGTTCTGGAAGCTAGAAATCCAAAATCAACATGTGGGCAGGGCCATGCTCCTTTCGAGTGCTCTGGGGGAGGGCCCTTCGATCCCCTCGAAGCTTCTGGTCGGGCAGGCTTTCCTGGGCTTGAGGCAGCACCACTGTAATCTGTGCATGGCGTCCTCATGTCTGTGTCCTCCCCTCTTCTTAGAATGACCAGTCATATTGGGCGAAGGCCCCAGTAGGACCTCAGCTTAACTAGTTGCATCTGCAAAGCCTCTGTTTCCAAATAAGGTGACTCCAAGGGACGAAGAGTTAGGACTTCAATGTATCTTTCTGAGGGACAAAATTCAACCCATTACAATCATGTTTTTAAATTCTTGAGTAAAACATCCAAATATCAAAGAAAGGCAGGATCCAACTCTGCACTGGAGCTACCTTGCCTCATTCTCTCCACCCCCTGCCCTGCCTCCCCTTCCTCTCCCTGTATCCTGCCTCGCCCTTCTCACTTTAATTCTGGCCCTGCAGGATGCTGTCTGATTGATAATGTAGTTGTGCTGTTATGGGTATTGCAATAAGGCCACAAAAAAGATGTTGTAGGGAAATACAGGGAGGAGGGAGGCCTCCCAAGGGATTCCAGGCATGGACGTGTGCAATGCAGGAGGTGGGTCTCTCCTAGGCCAGCCCCACCCAACTATTCCTGGCCAGCTCCCATCACCATTGATCTATCACACTGCATTGTGATGAGCTGCCTTTTCCTACCAGTAGACATAGAGGGCACAGACTTTGTCTTGCTTCTCTTTAGGTCATTAATCCCAAGCACAGCACCCTGAATATGAGAGATGTTCAATACGTATTTGGAAGGAAGGAAGGTAAACTAATGAGTCATCCCTTGTGCTTAGAACCTAAGATGTATAAAATGAAGCAGTGGCAAATGAAAAGTAAAAAGCTTGGAATCAGATTGGATAGAGCCTTGTTTGCCAAGGAGAGGGATTTGGATTTCATTTGATCAGCAATTGGTGGTCACTGAGATATTTTGGAGAAGATCACCTGCCATTACTGGTCAAACGAAATGGATGGAACAGAGAGGTGAGAACGTGGACAGCAAGGCCAGATAAAATGCTATTGCAACAGTCCAGGCAAAACATGACAGGCACCTGAAGGAGAACAGTTCTGATGGATATGAAGAGCAGGGGATCGAGGTGGGACATATAACAAAGAATTCAAAGGATTTGATGTCTTACTAGATGTTTGAAATACTTTCTTAATCCTTGCTTTTCCAATATTTGGTTAGGTTTTTAAGCAAGTGGTTGTTCTTAATTATGTTTCACTTGAGTTAATATTAAATTGGCTGACATGCACTGAACACATGTGTGGTAGGCAGAAGAATGTCCCTGCAAAGAAGTCCATATCCTCAGCCCTGGAACTTGTAAATATGTTAGGCTATATGGCAAAGGAGAATTAAGGTAATTAAATTAAGATAATAAATTTGTGTTGTTTTAAGTCACAATTAAGTTGTGGTAATTTGTTACAGCAGGAAAAGGAAACCAATACAGTATGTCGCACAGAGGGCTGGGCCGAGGGTGCTGGTGACCCAGCCAGATCGTAAGTCTTGCTACAAGTGAGCTGCAGACCGAGTGCTAAAGAACTGACCATTTATTTCAAATGCCCTTCACTTGTCATTCCTGAAATGACCTCTCAGTGGGCTAAAAAGATATCTATTTCAAGCTAAAAGACATGGCATAGTTCTTCTCTGCCCTTTCAAATTTCTTTTTTATACTTGAAGGTCCCCATCATTCAGGAGGTAGGATTTATCCCAACAGACAGTAGATTTCCACCACCAACAGTGATTGAGTCAGTGGTGGCTTTTCTCTGTTAAACATGACAGGCGTATAAAAAACATTAAGTTAATTCTCTTCTTGAGGCATCCAAAGATGAAGTAACTAGTTTAAAAGTAGAGAAAAGCACTCCAATGCACTCCAACGCACCAATACATCATCTCATCCAGCTGTAGAAATGCCAGGACGTAGGTATCACTATCCTCACGTTACACGTAAATAAATTGGAGCTAATAAAAGAAAAATGAAGCCAAGATCCAAACCAGGGTCTCTAGGACTTCAAACCTTGGTTCCTCCCATCTATCTCCTCGTGCAGATTCTCAACAAAAACTATCTCAAAGCATTACTCCTCCAGAATCTTCAGAAGTCTATATCAGGTAATGAAAAAAATCCCCGTTTTCTGTCTGCAGTGTGCAGCTGTGTGCACGGAGTGTGCAACAGTGGGATAGACGGCGATGGAAGCTGTGAGTGCTACTCTGCATACACTGGCCCCAGCTGTGACAAGCGTAAGTCCTGCCGCTTCCTTAATGCCCCACCAGACCGGACAGGCACAGATGGATGCCTTTCAACTTTGTGTTCACATACCAGGGCTCTGCGTGGGTGAGGCACCATCAGATGTTTTCCCGGGAGAAAACCAAAAATTAAAAAGGGCGAGAAATGAAAGGAGATGATGGGAGGGGAGGAGAAGGGAGGGAAGAGATGGCACAGAAGAGGAAGTCATGGGAGGTTTGGGAGCAATGTACCGACATAGCTATCATTTAGGAAGGTCAAGCTGGCGGCGGTGCGGATAGAATAGAGAAAGTTGGAAAACCAGCTGAGGCCATGGCAACAAGTCAGCCACCCAGGAAGGGGGGCAAGGCATGTTCTCAAGTTCATGTCTCCAGGACAGAACACATGCACAGGACATGGAGGTTCACTAAGGCTAAGCGATTCACCAGAGGTCACAAAACTACCAAATAGAAGAGCTAGAACTCAAATCATTTGAAATTCTTTAAATGCTCTATCACACTGGGTCCAAGCATGAGATAGGAACCACAGGGTGATTGAAACAAGGGAAATTTAATAGAATTAGTGAGCTATGATAGGAGAGTGGCTATAAAAGCACAAAGTGAACTCTAGGGCTGCTGGAGCATAACAGAGGAAACTTGGATAGGGGTGACCATCCCCAAGGCTGAGTTCAAACCTTGTTGGAGAAGGGCTGGTGGCAGGCCCCTGGGTAGAGGAGAAGTTTGCTGGTTTGCCCAAGCCAGCATGGGACCACACTCATCCGGCAGGCAGGCAACAATGCTCCAGGGCGCAGATGAGCCAAGGCTAGGGGTGAGCAAGCACACAGAGGGAGCTGGAGGGCTGCGGGTGCCAAACTTGGAGTGTGCAACATCTGTGTGTGGAAAGGGCTGTGGGAAGGTGGTCACTGGGTCCCGGCTGAGCATGCGAGGTCACAAATAGACTGTGCACTCTGAGTGATGGCTGAAGCAGAGCATCACTGAGTGTCCTCACACGCCCGCCCCACTGACAGACTGTACAGCAGTGGCAAGCAAACACAGCAGAAACACAACACTGCACAAAGGAAGCAACGAGACGAGCCCCTTTCTCCTGCAGTGGCCACCCAGACCCCCCTACTGGCCAAGCTTCATATATTACTATAAAGGAGAAATAGAATCCAGTCCATTATCAAAGAGCAGGTAATGAAGGGTGAATTTGGAGCTTAGCCATTAAGAAACTGGACGTTCTTCCTGTGACACTAGCCTCACTTAACTTATCCTCTGGATTTTACTCTTCTGATCTGTAAAATGAAGGGATTGGACAAGATTCAAATTCAACAAATTCAAACTCATTTAATGGAAAGTCACTGTGGGGCTATGCACAGTAAGGAGGATGAATAAAACACAGCCTTCTTCCTGTGGAGGAGACAGGCATGCAAATGACTGATTCAAATCAACAGCAGAATGAAACTCAGGTGGAGAGGATAACCCCTTCTGTAGACCTCAGTCAGCCTCCTTCCCTGGCCACTCCTATCATTGCCCAGCAGACTCATGAGCAAAGACGTTTTTAATAAGACAGCATACCCAGCCCAGAAGCCAGCCTAATGGAGAACAAGGACAGATTTGCGTCCAAATAACAAAATAATTCTGCTGAGTCAAAAGATAAACGATAGACTGGAACAAAATATTTACAACCCACATGGCAGAAAAGTTTTCATAATAATATGAACCCAATTTTAAAATTTGCCAAAACTTATTCTCAGGAGAAGAAATAAGAACTAGCCAACAAGCTACTTGCTTAACCCATGCAGAAATGCCAATGAATCACAGGTTAATTTAAAACTATAACGAAGTGATATTTTAAAGGTTTGGAGGTTTGGTTTTGGTTTGGTTTGGGGTTTGTTTTTTGCTATGTTACACAGATTGCAAAGATAGATAATACCTACCTGTGGGTAACAGAAAAATTACAGTACAGTCAATGGGGAAATGAATTGCTACAACCTATGAGGGAAATTTAGCTATTAAATTTTTTAAAGTATGCTTACAGTTTTCTGCCATAGCCCCCATTCTAGGTATTTACCTGGAGAAAGAGAGAGGCAGGCACCAGTAGGTAAAAATATATGTACAAAGAAATTCATGACAGTATAGTTTGTAAGAACAACACGAGCTAGACACAACTTGAATGTCCATCAGTAGGAAATGGTTGAGTGAATTGTAGCACATCCTACTCCCGTTAGGATAACGCCAGCCGCTGCAAGAACCAAACACAAAAATCCAACCGCTTAACACTAAGATTCCAAAACTGTACCAAGGCATCCCCCAAGCTACCACACCAAACTCACAAGGGTGTCATGGGATATTTTAAACTTTTGAGGGAGGCAGCGATGCATCCGTATAATACTGCACAAATTGCTAGCTTGAGTTAGTTCACAATTTCAACATTAGGTATTACTAGATCCCTTTCAATGATATCATCCTTACAAAGCTGTGTTTTCAGTGGTTGCTAAGATAAAAAGCAAGTAATCATGCAAAAATCCTTTCGAATGGAATGAGGGAGGGAGTCTCCAATCTGATTCCGAGGTTTAAGACATTGGGCAGTGTCCAAAAAGCTCACACATTCCACTTATAAGTAAATATGGTTATTTAAGAATGAAGTAAAAATATTTCTCTTTATACCAACCACATTACTTTTTCAAATTGTTACTGAGGTCTCATGACACACTTACTGAATTCCTTGGTTCTAACAACTTAATAAATGGACCTGGTGGATATTTCTTTTAGACTGGGGCACCATGAAAACATTAAGACACTAAGCACCATGACCCGGGAATTTGGGGAACCTCTAGCTTAACATAACAGAGGTATAATTCTTACTCATGTACAGTCCTGTATGGGTGTTCATGGTTGACACCAGCTTCCCACCACATGGTGATTAAGGATCCAGATCTTTCTATTTTGTGCCTCTGCCATTCTGTAGCACCTCAGAGTGCTCTGCTTTGAGCCATGGAAGGAAGAAGAGAGGATGGAGAAGCCCCTGCTTATGAAATCCAGAATGACACATCCAACTTCCTCTCAATATCCCATCGATGTAAAGTCGTCAACATGACCCCACCTAGACACAAAGAGCGGTTGGAAATGTAATCCTTGAAAGGGCAGCCACTTTCTGGCAATGATTCTACTTTACGGAAAGAGTTGGGGGGTTGTTCTCTACATTTGGTTCAACTAGCCACTGTTGGGGACAATTCTCCATGAGTATCTCATATTTGTATGCTTCTTGAGTGCAGCACACTGACTGCTCTTTGTTCCAACATCTTGTCAAGGATGTTTATATTGCAAACAGCCTTGGAAGATGTAGGGTCTCCCTTGGGAACCAAGTGTAGGCATGCGTACTGCCCGTTCAAGTTATCAATGGATTACCTTTCAGCTCAAAACTCATCTTTTTTGCCTCTTCTGTGATAATGGAGGGGAATTTGTAAATATTTCTCATTTGCCAGCCAGCAAGATGTAAAATCTTATGAATAGAGGGTGCTGGAGGGACACTGAAGAAGGAAGGTTTATCTCTTCCTGTTTCTGCTTTCGCCCACTCACCAGGGCCCCAAAGAACTTGGGTTTTCTCCACTGCTCAGCCCTCCACAGCTTCTCCAGTGCTAAGACCCTGCAGGGCTCGGCTTCCTCCAGTGTTTGCCTACTGTGTACCTTGTCTAATGCTTGACTCAAGTGGCGGCAGCATAGCCAGGAGCCCCAGACTCCACAGACCTGTGTCCCACCACACAGAGTTATGCTTGCTGTTCAGTATGCCTTCTCCTCTGGGCTATGCTCACCAAGGGCCCTGCAGGGTTGGCCATCTGGAGAGCCAGCCATGCCCCCCTCTCTCCCACATGGCTGGCCCCTGTAGCCGCCCTGGTCCCAGCCACACACAGAAGTATACTACCCTTCCGAGGGGGTAGCTTCTCAGCTTCCAGTTCTGGTAGCACCCAGTGGCAAGCAGCTTCCCCGGGCACCAAATGAACCCTCAGGCTTGGCATCTCCTTTTGGATGACCTTCTTTAGAATTCTTTTTAACTCTCATGAGTTTTCTGCCGATAATTCTTTACACTAAAACATTCCCTGTTCAAATAATTGTGTATGTTAAAAAAAAGAAGAAGATAGTAGGAAGGGAAAAATGAAGGGGGGAAAATCGGAGGGGGAGACAAACCATGAGAGACTTTGGACTCTGAGGAACAAACTGAGGGTTCTAGAGGGGAGGGGGTGGGGGATGGGTTAGCCTGGTGATGGGTATTAAAGAGGGCACATATTGAATGGAGCACTGGGTGTTATACGCAAACAATGAATCATGGAAGACTACATCAAAAACTAATGATGTAATGTACGGTGACTAACATAATAAAATAAAATAAAATAAAATAATTGTGTGGTTTTGTCTCTTGCCTGGGCCCTAAATAATACATTGCCTATTATTTAAAAAAACAAAAAAACAAAAACTTAGGTTCCCTAAGATTGGGGCTCCTCCCCTGTAATGGAATCCACTGCAGCCCCTCTCTGCATTGCTCCAGGGAACTTGGGGCTTAGAAGAACTGGTGCAAAAATGCCGCCACTCTGGCCACTACTCTTGATGTGAGTCATAAACTGTCCTTCACCTCCAACCCAGGAGTCTCATAGCTTCTACCAGCATCCGTGGAACTGTATTAGCCCAACTTCTTAGCTTTGCACATTGGATAATACGTCAGATTCCTTGTAGTTTTTGACAAACACCTGTGCCCCCCTAGATGATGAAGTATACAGTTATTAGAGTTTAAATAAGGACGCCTGGGTGGCTCAGTCGTTAAGCGTCTGCCTTCAGCTCAGGTCATGATCCCAGGGTCCTGGGATCAAGCCCCATGTCCGGCTCCCTGCTTAGCCGGAAGCCTGCTTCTCCCTCTCCCACTCCCCCTGCTTGTGTTCCCTCTCTCGCTGTGTCTCTCTCTGTCAAATAAATAAATAAAATCTTTAAAAAAAAGAGATTAAAATAGATCTTTAAAAACCTCCATAATATATTGTTAAATTAAAAATCAAGTTGTTAAATATCTTCACAGGATTCTATTTTGTTTTAAAAAATCATCTAAATAAATTTATAAGTGAATGTAGTATATTGACTGTTGATATTATTTACTTTGGGAGTGAAATGGAAGAATGAGAATCAGAAAACAGTTAATTTTTACCTTATACATCCTTTGTTTTTTGAATTGTCACAGTGAGTCTTTTTTAATTACATTTTTTAATCACAAAGAACACTGCATTGGTTGAGTTTTTTAGAATCAGTTATTCTACTAATGTGGGTATCTCAACAATCTTGCTTTGCAGCCATCCCTGAATGTGCAGCCTTGCTCTGCCCCGAAAATTCCAGATGCTCACCTTCCAGCCAAGATGAAACGAAACTGGAATGCAAATGCCTTCCCAATTACCAAGGCGATGGCCACTACTGCGAGCGTGAGTCGAATTTAGATCCTGCTAGCTCATTAATTGAGACGTTTAAGTTACTCAACAGAAAAAATAAAACAAAACCTCACAACCTCTCTAATATTAACACAATGGCACTTCAATTTATCTCTGTGTTAAGTTGAGTGAGATATATAACAAGTGCCGAACATGTGCTCATCCATGATAGCTTTTCAATAAATGGCACTCACTCCTCTATTATCAAAGCACATAAATAGATTTTTTACACATAGTTTTATATCAATTGTACTGCTGTTAGGATAAAATACAGTCTTTCTTTCCTTCTTTCTTTCCTTTCCTTTTTTAATTTAAATTCAATTAGCCAAGGTATTAGTTTTTGATATAATGTCCACTGATTCATTAGTTGAATTAAAGAGGGCATGTGATATGATGAGCACTGGCTGTTATATTTCCTTTCCTTTCCATGCTCATTCGCTTTGTGAGAGATTGTGATGTGTATTGGTTATGAACATGAACTCTGGAGGCAGACTGCCAGCGTTCAAATCCCAGATCTGCTTATTACTATATACATGACCTTGGACAAATTCTTTAACTTGCTTGTGCCTCCATTTTCCTATCTATCAAACGGGGATAATAATGGCTCCTTCCTTACAGAGTTGTTGTAAGGATTAACTGAGTTAACGTATGGCAAATGCTTAGACAGGGTCAGTACCTATTATAAATACCACAAGCATTAGTGCTTTCTTTCATGCTATTTTATATTTAAATCCACACATAACATGACATAGTAATATATCAACACAGTATTTGTAGTTATAATCTCTGACAGCCATATATAAATCTGTTCAACAGGGGGGGACATCAGGTGAACTGTTTATTACTCTCTCTCTCTTAAAACTATCAAACTGCCTGTGCAACTTTGATGAGCTCATACCCTGTCATTGCCATTCAAGCCATCAACCCATGTTTACAAGCAATCTGTCATCCTCATGCTCATTGCACGTACCTGGAACCAAATCGGCACAGTTGCACATGCCAAGAAGGCTACCACGGGGATGGCCAAGTGTGCTTACCAGTAGACCCCTGCCAGACTCACTACGGAAATTGCCCTACAGAGTCTACAGTGTGCATATATGATGGGCCCGGACAGGTGAGAACATGGTGCATGGAACTAGGGTGTCTAGAAGTAGGACAGCCCACCAAAGCTAAAACCCTGCCATGGTATCACTTGTCTGCTAGGTTCTCCCACTTTGCCCTTTCAATGCTCAATTTGGGCTGCCTCTCCAGGTATACCTCCCTGAGCTCAGGGCTAACCTCAATGTGTCCCCTCTCCAGTCCATCCTCTGAACTCACACTTTCCCAGCACCCCCAGGGAAAACATAACTGTCCTATGTTCTCTTGTGTCCTGGTCCTCAAGGGTAATTGACAAAATATATACACAACTCAAATTAGATTAACAAATTAACTGTTAACGAAGTCTTGGGTGAAAAGGTCATTGACTTTCACCTGCAATCCTCTATGCCGTCTCATGTCTTTTCAAGGTGAGAGAGGACTCTTAGAACTAAAAATATTCTGTCCCAAAGAGATGAGCCCTGATAAAATGTCAGGCAACCCTGACAGATTGTAGGGAGCAGAGAGGCTATTCTGGGCTGAGACCCTGTCCCTCTAAATCACATCATGACCTTGACTGGTAAAAAACAGCCAGGTCCAGAGACCTTTGCTGAGGAATCCAGTTGAAAGAGCCCTTTCACCAGTACCTCATTCATCCATCAACTATTTAGTGGGTGCCCACTGCATCCATAACTGTGCATCAAGCTCAGTGGAGGAAATCTCTCTGTACAGAAGGATATTGCTGCCCTGGTAGGAGGAAAGGCTTCAGTGCCTGGCCCAACCAGAGTCATGTGTCCCCAGCAATCCAATCACCCTGAGGCAATGCTCGGGGAGTTCCCTGCAGAGAATCCACCCAATCTTATCTTCCGGGGGAAAAAATGTATATCACACACTATTTCTACTATTAATGTCTGAGGTGGGTTTGGAAAGAAATTCAAGAATCTGAGCCTCCATCCTCAAAATGAGGGCCCTTATGGGAAAAGCCACATTAGACTCTAGCCAAGGTCCTGGACCCTGGGAGTGAGATTAAAAATAAATGTTGTCTTCAAAAAAAAAAGGGAGAAACCCCCCATTATTCACACAGAGGCGGGGCATTCATTATTCCCATTATTCCAGAGGAGGGTTCCTCAACTTTGACATTACCAGCATTTTGGACTGGAGAATCCTTGGTTGGGGGGGGCTGTCCAGGGCATTGTAGGATGTTTGGCAGCATCCTTGGCCTCTGGTGACACTGCCCTCCTCTCCTGCTGTGACAATCAGAAATTTCTGTAGACATTGCCCAACGTACCTTAGGTTGAGACTCCTGGTTGAAAACTACTCTTTTAGAGCAATAACATCTCCCATCTGAGCCTCAGTCTCTACTCACCTGTAGACAATCTAAAACCAGGAATTATGGAGCCAGAAAGGCCTAGGGTTAAGAAATAAGAAAACTGAAAAGGTGAGCTTTACAAACAAGGTGTAATTTCCCTAAGGGTGAAATACATAGACATGATTCCCAATTCCGAATCCTTTGACAAATTTTTAATTGAAGCCCACACTTTGGACCTGCCCCAAGTTAGTTTTTATGGCAAAATACAGATGGATTCAAGAAGGATGTCAGCTTCTGTGACTAATGAGGACCCTTCGTTTTTCTCTCCTTGTCTTCTGAAGTCTCACTGTGAGTGTAAAGAACATTACCGCAATTACGTCCCTGGAGTGGGGTGCAGCGTGATCGATGTCTGTGAGTCTAGCAACCCCTGTCATAGGAACGCTAACTGCACTACCATCACACCAGGCCAACCCAAGTAAGTCTGTTCGGTTCTACCACCTTCTTTCCAAGTGGTGGCCAGTCAATGCTGTAAGTTCCTCTAAGGGCAGGAAATGTATCTTATTCAGTCTTGTACCCACCCTCAGCCCCACCTCTCAGGATGCAAGGAGCATGGTAGTTACCCAATACATCTCTAATCACTGCATCATTCAACAATTGTTTCCTTTGTAATGACCATTAGAATGTGCTGAGGTACGGCCGTGGCCTGATAACTCGGTAGTAAGTGGTTAGAGCGTGGGAGAAGGAAACCACAGTTGCTGGGAAAACGAAGGTCTGCTGTGATGACAGGCATTTGACCTCAAATGTATATGCCTGTTTCCTCATTCATGAAATATTGCTTGCTAGTGGTGCCAAACAAGACTGGGGAAGGTGAATAAACACCAGTGGTGCTTCCTGGACTCCAGGTTTTAAGAGAAGGGACTTACCGAGAGTAAAAATATTTGTGTAAAAACTCCTGAGGCAAAGGCAGCTTGTGTGGTGGTAAGAAGATGGTATTTGGGGGTGAAAGACCTGGGTCTGGGTCTCAGTATTATATCTACCAGCTGAATGACCTTGGGAAAGTGACACCATCTCTCTGGTCTTGGTTTCTCCGTGTATGAAATGAGCACAGTGATGTCTACTTCACTATGTTATGAACATTAATGTGAAAGAATGTTCTAGAAACTACTATAGAGCTGTATTATGTTTTCATTAGTGGGTGAACTGAGGCTAGAACCCTAGTCTTTGACCCCCAGACCAAGGTTTCTACCTCTGTGTCACTTTCTATTCTCATTGTCATCAGCATCTGTGAAGGACTCACGACCACTGTGAGCTCAAAACCATAGTAGACATTGAACCATGTAATTACTAACCAGTTTCTGTGCTTGCAGAGCCCCTTTTCATCTTCTTTGAAGTTTATTCTTTTTACAGTTGGGTCTCGAATGTGTGGATTTGCCCAGATAGGTTTCAGGACTGTCATGTTTTATCTGGGCAAATAAGTAGATCTGTACTCCCTGTGGGTAGAGTCAAGAGAGCTTGGATATCAGAACCCCTGGGTTCAAGTCCCAGCTCTGCCATTTGCCTTCACCTCTCTGAATTGTGTTTCCTCTGTCATAAAAGGAGAATTGTACCTCCCAGCAGACCTGTGACGAGGATTACATGAGAGTATATTCATCAGTCTCTGAGCAGAACCTGGCATATAGAAATCGCTCCACACGTGTGCATGCACACGCCAGCACACCCCAGTCGTGCATGTAGGCACATCTGCACCCAACACATGTGTGTGTACAGCCTACACACATTTCGTCATTCTCTCAGAAAGTCTGAGTACAATACTTTAAACACTTTCTCTCCTTTGTATTTGAGAGGATAGAATAAAAAATGAAACAGGAAGGAACATCAGAATAATGCAAGTGGCGTTAAAGCTTGTGTTTAGAATGTCAGTGGGGTACCACTTGATCCCCTTGATCCCCCTCCCCATAAATGGACTGTCTGGGCAGGCTGGAAAGAGGATGACGTTAAAGACTGGCTACGTTACACTGATAATGGGGCCATCACTAACTTAGTGCAGGTAATTTACTTTACCTTGCATAAAGATTTATTTTGTTTACACCTCTTCAATATGGCAAGGAGCTTATGCAGAATATTCAAAATCATACTGCATTAGTCACAGAGGTCCACCCAATAAAGAAGAATGGGCTCAAACATGGGCTCTCTCACTCACCACCGGAGTGACCTTGGACAGGCCATGTAACTTTTGCTTCACCTGACAAGTCCACTAGAGACCAAGAGTATCTCCTTGGAAAGAGTGGAGTTGATGCTTATAAGCATCCTTTTAAGCTATAAGCTCCATGTTGATTATTACTAAGAAGAAAAAATAGCTTCCTGCCCTGCCCTGGGCACTGCGTTTTAGAGCTCCCCATTCTGGCCCTCCACCAGCTACACCAGGGCAAGGGGTCTAAAGGAGTAAGGAGACATTCTCTCCCAGGGCCTGAGCCCCCCTCATAGACTATACTCAGGTCCCTCTGACTAACTGCCTTCAGACCAGCTTCCGGGACCAGCACAAGCTCTTCCTGGTACGATTCTCCCTAGGTTATGGCCAAGGGTTGTTTGCAGAGAGTGTGGATGAGCAACATCGTTTCCACCACTCCCATGAACACCCTCTTGGCTCTGGTTCCACCCACCTACTGTTCTTGAAGCATGCCATGATGTTCCAGCTCCATACACTTGCACATGCTATTCCCCCTGCTTAGACCTCATTCTCTCCTCACCTCCTCTGAGTCAGGCTAGCATACTGATCCTTCACTGTTCATCACTTCTCAGCCTTTTGGCTAAGATCAAGTGATCCTTTACTGTTCAGCTGAAGTGTCTCCACCTCTAGGATGTCTCCCCTGTCCTCCGGGCCCACTCAGCGTCCCCCTGGTCTCTGGGAGCACCCTGGGATGTTTCTGTACATAGTACATGCATAGTTCAGTCGTGATGAGCACAAACACTGCCACCTACAGGCTGTGTGATCTTGAATGAGATACTTAACCTCTCTGTCCCACTGTTTCTTCATCTAAAATGGGGCCAAAAACAGAACCCACCTCATAGGATTGTTGTATTAAATAAGAAACCATAGTAAGGCCCCTACCAAGGTAACTGGAATAGCAGCTATTAATAGATATTAGCTATTAGTATTACTGATCTCAATTCCCAATTAGAATGTAAGGCCTTGGGGGTCCGTGTCTTATTCATATTTATTGCAACAACTCCTGTCACCCATTACAAAAATGACATGAGTGACACTTTGGAGGAACAAATGAATCAATGAAGGACTGAAATGAACAAGTGAACCAGTGAAGGAAGCAACTGTAGTAAGTCTTTTGGAACACCCTATAATTGCACTAAATCTCATCCAGCACTCTATGTAATTAATTCCATCCCACAACTTATAAAATGCCAGTGGCTTAAGGGTATTTTTAGAGCTGTAAGACAGCAAGAGACCTTCACTCTTAATAAAGAAGCAATTTACAGAAAGGGGCCCTGCTGTGAATATGCCACGGCCAACTGAGAGCATTTAAGTCAGAAAACCATCTCATGAAATCTCAGACTCCGGACCAAGGTTTTAAACAACAATAAAAAGTATTTATATCCCGTGCAGTCCATTCAGCAGCGTCACCATTAAAATATGATTCTCCTGCCATCCTGAGGCAAGATAAGTCAAGTCACTTTATACAAAACAGACTATTGGTCTCATAACAACTTAGGGAACTTTTAGAGAGAAACATACTCAGCGGTTCGCACGAGTTACTTGCCTGGCTATTATCAGCTGTCTTCAAATGAAATGTATGTAATTTAGAACAAGGACTATTGTATCGCTCTAAGAGTTACCAATCCGCCCTGCCCCCCACTCTGTGCTTCTCAAATTCACTATCCTGGAACACAGGACTTGCAGAGGAAGTTGATGTTTGAGTAGGAAACTGTTATTTGACTGTATTAAGTAGACTCTTGATTCACTGTTCGATCCACCTGAGTGATTCCTTATAACAAGGTTTCTCAAGCTCAGCACTATTGACACTTGGGGCTGGAGAACACTTGGTCGTGGGGGCTGTCCCCTGCATTGCAGGGTGTTCAGCAGCATCCCTGGCCTCCACCCACTAGATGCCAGCAAGACCTTCACTTTAGTTCTGACAGCCAAAAATATCTCCAGACATTCTCAAATGTCCCCAGGGTACTCCGATTGTTCTATAAAAAATTCCGAAGTCTCAATCAGTAAATGATCTGCCAATCATCCATCCAGCCGGGAAACTCATACGTATCCTAGAATTCTCTTAAGTGGTATTTTCTCCAAGAACACGTCCCATATTTCTCCAGGCACAATTAGTCCCTTCCTCCTCTGTGCCCCATAGCATCCTATTCAATCCTCCATCGTGGCTCCTTCCGGAACTTCAGCTGTGTGGTTATGGACTTGCTCTGCTCTATCCTGCCCCCACCCCCGCAGGACTGGTGGCGCTATTGCCACCCTACCCTCTCCACCATCACCATCACCATCCTCGTCATCGTCCTCATCATCTACCAAGTACTGAGCTTTTCCTATATGTCTGTCACTGTAACAGCTGTTCTTCGTGCATCATCTCTTCCATCGATAACCCTAAAGGTATTAATAAACCCATTTCACAGATGAGGAAGCTGAGACTTTAGGAGGTCAAGTGGTCTTATCATGTTGCTCAAAATTGTTTGTTCTCAGGCCCATCTTCAGCATGTGAGACACTAAAAGGGCAAGATATCTGTTACCGTCACCTCTGTAGGCCTCCTCCCTGGCCAGCTTCCTAGAATTAAGTAGATACTTGGTAAATAATCAGTTCAACAATTAGGTATCATCCTAAGTGCTGGGACATAATGAGGAAGGAGTGGGATGTAGGTTCTAGGAGAGCTTCCCATCCAGCAGAGGAGACAACACCTCAGGGGCTCATTTTGGTGCAGAGGGTTGTGATGGAGGGGGTACCCACAGGCTGCTCCTGTGAGGGAGAGTCAGGAGGCCAGGTAAGACTCCTTAGAGCAGGTCATGCCTGAGCAGGAGGTGAGGCCGGGAGACCATTCCTGGCAGGGCACATGGCCTGAGAAGGGCATCCCAGTCCCTAAAAAAGAAGGCAATTTGGGATTGCTGGAATTTGCAGCATGCAGCAGGAAGGAGACATAAGCAAGTTCCCCCTTTGGGAGCCTTGCAGGCCATGCTAAGCACTTCAAACTTCTTCTGTAGATGAACAGAGTCCATGTCGTTTTAAGCACAAAGGTGCCAGATTTCCCTGTTGGAGAGACCGCTCAGAGGGTTGTGTGAAGAACCGATTTGAGGGGAAGGAAAGTAAGAGCAGAAAGGCCAGTTAGGAAGTCACCACAGCAATCCAGGCGGGGGTAATGAAACTCTGAAATGTTTGTTCAGGAAACGTGTTGAAAATATGTCTGTTTGCCATGGGACCATATTTGGAAAAAAACTGGACTCATGAGTGTATAACTGTCCTTTGGAAGCCTCTCGTCGACGTGACTCATGTCTGTGGTATGGACGGCCACAGCCTCCCTGCAGCTCTCATCTCCACAGTGCCCCTCCCCTACCTCGTGTTTGGTTCTCCACTTATCCCAGGATCTTGTGCAAAGGCACCTTCCAAAGCACCTTGCCGGCTTCAACCGGCAGTCAGCTCATCTTTGCTAGGTAGCAGTGGTCTGCTTGAGCCAGAGCTTACCAAGTCGCAAAAGCTGATGGTTAAATTTTCACGATTTTGCAAGCTGATTGACATCACACTGGTAGTTTAAGATTGGCCAAGGTGGGAGTATGATCCATGGAAATTGGCAAAAGCTGAAAAGCAGAGCTCTGCCCTACTCCCTGCAGAGAGCTGGTTATTAAACATTTACCAGCACACCACTACTGGTGAACCTCTAAACCTTGTCCTTAACTCTATTAGTCTTTTATGAAACTATTGTATAAAATCTCTGCAAATTCCATTATATATATATTTACTGCAATTCAATTGCCACTTATCATTCAACCGTTAATTACGTACCTGCCTGAACCACGCCCCCTGCTAGATCATGACATTAACATAGGGCATAAATATGCATGACCCTTGCCCTTACTCTGTTCTCAAATGAGGGAGTTGGACTGTAGGATCTCAACACTCAATGGCTCTAAGACCCTGAGAATGTGTTTTCACCCTCCCTGTAGATGCACTTGCCAGAAAGGTTACGTGGGTGATGGCTCAACATGTTATGGAAACATCATGGAGCGACTCAGAGAATTAAACAGTGAACCCAGAGGAAAATGGCAAGGAAGGCTGACCTCCTTCATCTGGCTCCTGGGTACGCGGCTACGGGTGCAGGTTTCCACATAAAGGGCAACCATCTTTCAGGCAAGGCATCTGCAAGACACAATCATTCAGAAAGGGGTGGGCAGGGAGGAATCTATTGGAATCGGTCCTCTAGGGAGGCATCATGCACGTGAGAGGGACAGAACAGGCAGCTGTTTCCAAGGAGACAAGGAGTTAGTGCCAAGCGGTCCAGCAATGCAACAGTTAGTAGGCAGAATGCTGAGGACAGGGTCCTGGGTCACTATAGATTAACAGGTCTGCAACAACGATGAAACAGGGCAGCTACTGATGTGAGGATGGAGACTATCCCTTTCCCTTACAGGTCTTCCAGGTATGAAGCGAGGTTGGCAGATAATACTGGGAATAGAGAGTGACTAAAACCTGGGGCTGTATCCATGCTCTGCAGTGGGTGCCACTGAATTTTGAGAATAGTTGGTGTGACCTTCTCACACACTGGTGGATGTTTAGCATCGTTGTCTTTCCCCCTCCCCCAACCACTAATCGTCTATAGTGACACCTCTTCTCCCAGCCCCTCAGGTGGGGTGACAATCTAAAATGCCCTCGTCATTTCCAAAAGCCCTCTAGGGGTCATGACCCAGCACCCCCTTGAGAATGAAATATTACAGCTGATTGCAGCATTGGACAAGACTTTCAAAAAGATACAAATTTGACCAACAGAAAGTAAAACACAGACTTGACCAATCAACAGAAGCCTTAAAATATCAATATCAAGAATCTACCAGTCACCAAAAAATGATTTCCCAGAAAGAGCACAGAGAATGGGTCAATGCCATGTTGTTGGCATAAATCCTAACATACAGCCTGCACAAGGCATCCTACAGGGAGTCAAGCATTTGTGGCATGCTTCTGCCTTCTTACAGCCTTCCTCTAACAATTCAAACTATCAGATGACAGCAGACGGGGGTGACAGAGTGTCCTTTGCAGACTGTGCTCTCGAACATTTCCCTGGACAAAGTCCCGTCGACCTTCCACACATTTATGAAGTGCTGGTCCATGTTGTCTGCTGTGTGACAGCCCAGAGCCCTCCCTGCTGTCCCAGCTTCTCCAACAGGATGGAAAGAGGACCAGCTACATAACTTGCAGGACACCATGCAAAATGACAAGATGGGGTCCTTGGTTCAAAAATTAATGAACATTTCAAGGTGGCCACAGCAGAGTATTAAATCAAGCATGAGGCTCTTCTGAGCTGGCCCTGGGTGGAACAGGGCTGTCTTTGCTCACCACGATGGCAAACAGCTCAGAAAGTCGGGCACCGGGTCAGGGACCTTCTGGGATTGACTGAGGATTTTGTCACATGACCCCCACAGAAGGTCTCATCCCAGGGTCTCCTTGAAGCCAAGGCTGTGGCTGCAAGAAAAACCACACAGTTATATAGAAGCTTTTGGGGCCATGGCATCATGATGCCGTGCTTTCTTAAAGCTTCCCAGTTTACCAAGGGCCACACATACCAATTAGAAGAGAAGAGCTCTTGAGTCAAAGGGCTTAAATGGACCACAAGGACCATTGTTTGATTTTACTCTTCATGTGGCACTGATTCATTTGGTGTTTTCTTTCTTTATGTATTTCTATTCCTAAGACAAAGCCTATGCCTGGCCACTAAGTAACCTGGGACCATTCACTGTGCTCTTGCCCACAGACAAGGGACTGAAAGGATTCGATGTAAGTATTTAAAATAAAGTGGGAAATCCCCATTAAAATTAAATCTGATGATAAGGATGCTGATTTGGGGGGGAAGGGGTAAACTTTTAGTGAAATATAACACCCCTACAGAAAGCATACAGATTGTAAGTGCACAACTCAATGCATCATCACAAAGTGAATGTACTTGTGTATCCAGCAAGACTATTACCAGCTCCCTAGAGGGCCCACCGATGCCCCCTCCCAATCATGACCCCTTCAAGGGTAATGACTGAGGGATCGTAAGCGTAGTCATTTGATAAATAGGATTTGCATAATGCAAACTGCTTACTTCCTGTGAGAAGAATTAACCTAATGTATTAACTACATATTTGTTTCTTTAAAATCATCATAAATGATGGTGTGCCTCCGTGGCTCAGTCGGTTAGGCATCCAACTCTTGATCTTGGCTCAGATCTTGATCTCAGGGTCCTGAGTTCCAGCCCCACATTGGACTCAATGCTGGGTGTGGAGTCTACTTTAAAAAAAAAAAATCATAGGGGCACCTGGGTGGCTCAATCAGTTAAGCGTCTGCCTTCGGCTCAGGTCATGATCCCAGGGTCCTGGGATGGAGCTCCGCATCAGGCTCCCTGCTCAGCGGGGAGCCTGCTTCTCCCTCTCCCTCTGCTGCTCCCCCTGCTTGTGTTCTCTATCTCTCTGTCAAATAAATAAATAAAATCTTTTTTCTCCCTGCTCGGCGGGGAGTCTGCTTCTCCCTCTGACCCTCCCCCCTCTCATGTACTGTGTCTCTCATTCTCTCTCTCGCAAATAAATAAATAAATAAATCTTTTAAAAAAAAATCTTTTTTAAAAAATCATAAATAACAGTGGTAGAGGAAAGTAGAAGAACACGGTAATCTTCCCTGTGAGCAGCTGTTGTCTGAAGTGATGTCACACAGTGGGAATGAAACTCACGGTGCCCAGCGGAAACATCCTATCGTGATGGTGTCAATGAAATTGTTACATTTGGTTTAATGGAGATAATGGACATATTGATCTGTATAAAATTGGTTTCTCTTCATCCAAGATATTTTATGATAATAATTTTTGCTGCATTGAATAAAAACCCAGGAAGTTCCAGACCCCCTCACCCTAATATGTCACCACCTTTGGACAATCTGAGATGAATCAACCATTAAAATTCAGAAATGCCTCACGTCTCTCCTATAGGGAGGAGAGCTCACAAATACTGAATGTCTCTGCATGAGGCACTTTGCATGTGGTCTCTTGTTTACTATATAGATTATTTACACAGAGTTAATAAAAAGTATCTGTTGATTGATTGCAGATGATATATAATACTGACAAAATGTAGATTTGATCCAGTGGATTTCAAAAGTCATAATTTTCCTATTCAAAAGCTCCATGGATCTAGTTTGCACTTTCTTTTCACATAACTTTTTGTTTCATTTCCATCTGCTCCCTGGGCTCAAGGGGATTCCTGGGTGCTTGCACCTTCCTCGCTCCTGGTGGTTTGAGAGGACACTGAGCACCGCCTCCTGCTCTCTAGATTGCGCTCCCCGCCCCCAAAGCCACCTGTGTCTGAAAGAGCCCAAGCCTCAGTTAGGGGGCCTTGGCCTTGACATCTTTGATTGGCCAATGCGTGCCTTACAACCTCAGTTTGTCCTTCAAACACCAGTGGAAACTGAAGGGACTGGCTCTCTTTCCTCAGGTCAAAGAGCTCTTGATGGATAAGGAGGCTGCTCAGTACTTCGTGAAACTCCACATAATTGCTGGGCAGATGAACACCGAGCGTATGAATAACACAGACACTTTCTACACCTTGACTGGAAAGTCAGGAGAAATCTTCAACAGCGATAAGGTAAGGGCCTCTCTGATTTTCACTTCCAGAACAAAAGTGTCTGCTGAGCCAGTGCCCACAG
This sequence comes from Neomonachus schauinslandi, assembly GCF_002201575.2. NCBI lineage: Eukaryota > Metazoa > Chordata > Mammalia > Carnivora > Phocidae > Neomonachus > Neomonachus schauinslandi. The sequence continues at coordinate 18,382,513 of NC_058407.1, read as the reverse complement.
TTGACTCCATCTGTGTTTGGGCTCCTGAAGGTTACGAAGAACATCTTTCCTTATTCCTCGTTTGCCAAAGCACTTCCCTATGAGGGAAGAGGTGGAGAGCAACACCAGGAAGGATCGGGCCGGAGGAATCTATTGTGGAAAGAGGGTTATAAAGTGTTGGATTTTGCTCTGGTTTGAATTCGTCTTCAAGGGAACGTCATTTGGGTGCCAGCAGGAAAGAGAAGCTTTGTAGTAAACCTCTTTCCTGGAAGTGCCAGCACAAAGCCAGATCAGCATCCCTCTTGCAAAAGGAAATGGATTATGTTGGGTTTAGGGTACTGGAGTTTATCCATCCTCTGCAAACCTAGCATCCCATCTCTCCTAATGCCATTGGTTCTGTTCTGTTGCTTAAGTAAAACTACCCTCCTCCCCTCCCACAAATAACTCTTTCTGTGACTTTACTGAGCCAGAGGGGACGTGATTAATAGACAGAAGGTGAATGTGTGGGTTATGGCCTATATTCTTGCATTTCACCAACTATCAATAGTTGTTAGATTATTGAGCACTTACTCTTGTACTGAGATGAACCTTTATTTATGTCATATAAGACTTGCAACAATGCCATAAAGGTGATTTTTCAAGTGGGAAAACTGAGAGGTCACAAATAAGGGTCAGATCCAGGATTCAAATGTAGGACTCCTTGACTCCAAGACCCGAATCATTAACCAATGTGTTATACTGTGTGTGAGAGGATGAATGGATGGATGGATGGATGGATGGATGGATGATGGATAGATGGATAGATGGATGGATGGATGGATGGATGGATGGATGATGGGTAGATATCTAGATAGATGGATGAAAATGTAGCTCCTTTTCTCACAAGGACATTCTTTCACTCATTCATTCATTCACTCATTCACTCATTCAACACATAGTCATTATCTATAGCTTATAAGAGCCACATGAAAGGAAGAAGGAATTAGCTTCAGTCATTTATGCAAGAAAATTTTTTTATTGTGTGCCTTGTCCATACAACACACTAAAGTAGGTGATAAGTTTATAGTACATAGAATTTTTTTACCCTTTCTGACCTTGCAGTCTATTCAGGGAGACTTATGATTCCTATTCACATTTAGCAATCCCTGGTAGTCATCAGTGATTTCACACATTATCTCATTTGATCTTAATGAAAGACCTGTGAAGTGAAGCAAGCAAATGACATCTTTCCCATTTTGGGTTAAGTGACTTATCCAAGATCCAGTAGCCAATAAATGATAGATCCCAGGGACTCAGGACTTCTAATCCAATACTTCTTCAAGGATACCACATTAATTTTATTTTTTCTTGGTGTTTTAGGACAATCAAATAAAACTAAAACTCTATGGAGGCAAAAAGAAGGTAAAAATCATACAGGGGGACATAGTTGCTTCCAATGGGCTCCTGCACATCCTCGACAGAGCCATGGACAAGATGGCACCCACATTTGAGAGCAACACTAAGGTGAGACATTTCAGGTAAAAGTTAGGTCAACCCAAATCCATCTTTCTCTGTTCCCTGGAGAGTCATATCAAAGAAGAAAATGCATGCCAGCACTATGGGCTTGTCTTTCATGTCTACTAGGATCTCAACCATGGGGAAAATGGGATAATTTCTGTTTTCAATAGAATTCTGGGTATCTCTGCCAACAGAAAGAGAAACATGCATTAGGTGTTGGAAAGATCTCAATTTTATGATCTCTTTTACAGCCACATATGATGATTCAGTCCAGTAACCAGTTGTCATGAAAAGTTATCCCTCATGCTTTATGGAGCAGGGCAGTCCTCACTGTGATAAAAATTTATTTCTTTTGACTCATTTGATGATGGCCAAAGGCTACTTTAGAACATGCAGATCTGAACCACCAATTCAATTAACAACAGGAAACATCTCTATAATGTGTTGCAGTTGACCAGGTTCTTTTCTATCCACATTTACACATAAACTCTGTCACAGACCTTTTAATGTTGGGGTGTCTATATCTTAAACCACCTATTTCTTTTCATGATTTTTAGCAAACCATAATGACAATGCTACAACCAAGATACAGCAAGTTCAGATCTTTGTTAGAGGTATGTACTTTTCATGAATTTCTGGAAAATGGTTTTATGTCTAATCTTTTGTATAATGAGCAGAGGTATCAATTATAAATATTTGCTAAGGAATTACTTCAAGGATTTGTCAGAGATAGGTTGCAGATATAAAATTTCATTCCTCAAATGCAGGAAACCAATGTGGGACATGCCTTAGATGAAGATGGGGCTGGTGGACCATACACCATTTTCGTTCCAAGTAATGAAGCATTAAACAATATGAAGGACGGCACTCTTGATTACCTCCTTTCTCCAGAGGTATGGTATCCTACTTACTCTGATGACATCATTGACATGATGTGAGCCCATACAGACTTTTTCCAAACTAGGGATGTTCAACAAGTGACACATGTATCACCACCTACCCTCCTGCAACCAATACAGACATCATTAATCAATCAGAGTCCTCTGGAACTATGGATGTGGCTCCAATCTCCTAGACAGAGTTCCAAATAGCCAGTCAGACTGAGCACAGGAAATAAAATCTATTTGCAAGCCCAGGTCTAAATGATTGGTTTGATTTTTCCTGGCTCTTCTAATATTTCTCAGTAGCGAAATCAGTATTTTAAGTTCCCTACAACTTCTAAAACTACCTTGTAAATGAACTCTAAACTAGGCCATTCTGGGCCAGGTCTAGGCTAAATTTAAAAGGAATAAATGTTGGGGGGGTACCTGGGTGGCTCAGTCAGTTAAGTGTCTGACTCTTGATCTCAGTTCAGGTCTTGCTCTCAGGGTCGTGAGTTCAAGCCCCATGTTGGGCTCCATGCTAGACATGAAGCCTTCTTTAAAAAAAAGAAAAAGGAATAAATGTTATTTCTAGATGCCCCAGGCATTCCTTTCTATTGCTTTCATCTTTCTTCATAATAATCTCTCCTTATACCATAAAGGCCTTCAATTCTTTCACATTCTCTTCTAGAAAGGAGATTTTTTTACTCCTTCACATAAGAGTATAAGTGATTGAAACCATTTAATGTGTTTCCTCTCCCAGAAATAACAGCCTTAAACCAAAGGAAAGGGTAATTAATTATGGAATTTTGTTCATTAGAATGTCAAATGATGGAATTATAGGAAGGGCCACGAGCTTTCCTCCAGTGCCCTGAAATCATGCTGCCATCTTGCCAGTGGGGCAAGACTATCCATGACCTCAGGTAGATCGGTTCATTATACAAAATGGAGGGTCCCAATCTTTTAGGGTAGTGATTCCTAAACTTCAGTATACTTAGGAATCACCCTTGGAGTTTGTTAAGTAGGCGGCTTCACAAACCATACCCCAAGCATTTTGATTTAGTAACACCTCCATGAGATCTAGAAATAGACATTTGGGGAAGCACCAACTTTCTAACCCAGGCCACGCTGTTTTTGGAACCCTGAATCTTGTTGCATGTATGGTTTAGAGATGCACATGGATACATACCTTTCTAGAACACTTTCAGGTATCTACAAGGGTATCTCGCCTTCAGAAAACTTTGAATTAAAAATATACGGATTGAAGAGATAAATCAGAAGGTAATCTCTTACACTGCAAATGAACATTCACCATATTAAAGGATTTGCTACAGGTTTCCACTTAAAATGCTAGGTTTCCCAGTGTCTTCAAGATAGGATGCTATTTTAAAAATACAATTCACACATAAGTTTTCTGAAACCTAGCTATTGCAGAAAGGTGGTTATAGCTCTCATACTTAACTTTAAAGCTAAAAAGTAATGTTGCTCCCCTGGGAAATTATTAAAATCCTGCGATTATATGGCTTCGTTGAGTACATAGCTTCTAATTTGATACCAGTTTTTTTTTAAATAATATTAAAGGAGTTCTCAGACACCTAACCTGCTACACTTAAAATTAAGACAAAACCTTTTAATTAGAATAGAGAAATATCAACCTCCCTGCTTTTCTGCCAAGCACCTTTGCTCAGAAATCTCTTGTCTTTCTCTTCCTTCATGACTCCTTCCAGTTGTGGCTGGAGCTGGCTGGCTGGCTTGGGCTCTCAAGTAGATTGTGTACCTGTTCCCAGCTTCGCTCACAGAGATTGCCTTGCAGCTCGAAATTAACTTATAGTGGCAACATTTACACGGCAGAAATTGGCCAGCTCTGTAAATCTGGCTCCTCTGTTTCCCCACAGAACTGATTTACCAGCACACCACTCACTGCTCCTGGCTCTCAATCACCTTGCTCTCAAAGGCAGTATCTTTCAGCCTGCAGAGAATATAAACACTCCAAGTCTCTTCGTTCTGAGTCAAAACTGTTCTCCCACTTTAATTTCTAAGCGAGGAATAGAATGATCATTTCCACTTTTTTCTCAGGCCCAGAGCCTGTTTGGTTAAAACTTCTCAACCTATAGGAAGTTCCTTCTCTCTCCATGCATTTTAATAGCATCCTTCAGCTGTATTTCAGGGAAGAACCTCAGCTGGAGACAGAAAAGCCCCATCAGCTATGCCCATGAGATGGAAAATAAACTGATTTCATTAGAGGAATGGCTTCTAATTCTGATTTTAGAATGCCATGTTTCCTTTCCAGTGTATCTTTCTGCTTCTCCCTGAAGCAAAATTTCAGTCCAGGAACCATCCTATCCACACAGAGACCACAGCTGCTGATGACCAGCCCCAGCTGATGACTTCATCACTGAACTAGGGGAAATGAAAGCACAGGGAACCAGAGACTGGCCCTTGCCAGCTCACAAATACCTTGCAAGTAACATGGGACAAAGGGAGGTAAAATTGCAGAGTTCGGGGTCATGTTAACAATTTGGTAGAAAAACTCTCTTTCTGCCCTGGCATCAAAGGGCTGGGTTTTTGTCATTTTTACCTAAAACAGCAAGGAGGAAGCAAATGTCTTCATAAGGGAAAGGATGCACTAACTACATGGAAAGAGCAGCACCTGGACGCACACCCTGTCGATTTGAGCCACACTGGACTCCATTCTAACTGAACGATGGTCCTTGTGGCTCCCAGCCAGACAAGGGGACAGGCACACACAATGGCGGGAATGACACCAATCAATTCCTTTGTCCCTTTCATTCTCCTGCTTCTTGTAAAAAACAATCCAACACCAATTAATTCTTAGGGCTTTAGAAGCAAATGATCCAGTTAATAAAGTCTTCTCTACAGAATCAGAGGGTCGGAAGGGGTCCACACCACCCTCTTTATTTTGCAGGCCAGACCGAGCCTAGAGGAGCTACGTGGCTGGCTCAAGTCACAGCAGCACAATCAGGATTAGAACTCAGGACTCCAAGGTCCAGCTCAGCGCTCTTCCCAGGACCCCTTCCCCCCGCTTTTAGGTTATCAGCACAAACGTTGATGTGGGGCCCCCTGTGTACCGCACGCTGTGTGGCCTGGCGACTCTGATTAATAAGCCAGACGGACCCCGCCCCTGCCTTGCAATCCAGTTTGGGCTGACATTTCCCATCGGTCCCCACTTTTGCTCACCCCTTCCGCCACTGAACATCCAAACTGTAATCTCATTGCTTCTGCCTGCAAGTCCTCACTCGCGGGTACCAGAAAGCCGCTGCAAGGGGAAGATTAGAGCCAGAATCTAAGAGTCTGAACTCACGCGGTAACAAAGCCATGGCTACACAAAGCATCGCTGCCCGGGCTGGCTACTTGGGCTTCAACCCCAACATTCTTACGGGTAACCCTGCCCTGCACATACTGCTTTGGGTTTCTCGATATGGTGGCCATACGATGTATCATCCACACCAGCATACGTGAGAGCGAATGGGGCTGCCAACATGCAAGGCGTAAACCAGGGTTGTACCAGACAAGCCAGGATAAGGGGTCACTCTACTTCGGGGAAACTCCCTCGGCCTAGGGACCCAGAACAAGTGCAGAGGGGAGCCTGGGCGCATGGGCCTCAGATTCAGCTGGGCTCTCTTTCAACCTGGGACGTCTCGCTGTTGGGACATGTCCCTAAAATGTCAACCTCTGGGAGGTGACTATGATCTTGATCTGTGACCCTCCTCCCGTCCAAGCCAGAGGAACCACGGCTGTGCAACTTACAAAGCTGAACTCAAAGGCTCTGAGCTTGTAACCCCCAGCTCTGATTCTGCTGGGAGATCGCAGACCCCCACGGCCGCTGGTCCCCAGAGAGTAGTTCCCTGCGGTCCTCACCTCTGTACGCTCTCCCCAGGGCACCCCTACGGGGACTGCTCATCCCGCTGGAAGTCCCAAGACTCTCTTTTTCCTCCACCGCTACTATGCTTCTGAAGCATGAGAAATCGTGGAAAGGGCTTTGAAGGAGAAATGACCATGGACCATGGCGGCTCAGAAGGGGAGAGTGTCCTGCCCAGATATTCCTAAGAAGGATTGTGTAAATTCCTAAATAACCAGCACATGGTCTGACAAGCAGACATTTATTTATGGGGAAAGTGAAACAGAATCCTCAACTGAGGCTGTCTTAGAAATTCCAGAATGTAGCTTTAGACATTCAGAGAAGTAATGGAACAGAGTGACTGAGAACTTCTTAGGCTTATAATCCTAACTTAGCTTTGTGACCTCGGTGGTGTCTTTAAAACTTGGTGTTATCACACATAAAATGAACCAATAGCGGTCCCTCCCTCATAAGGCTTTTAAGAAAATTAGATAAAATGTGCATATAATGCTTTCAGAACAGTTCCTGCTACAAAAGAGAAATTTGGTGAATGTCAGTTCCTTGAGGATGGGGTTTTTCTCATCCTGCACTTCCCAATGAAGAGATTATGGGCATTGACTTTTCTTGATTATGCATCCAAAGTCATTGGAGGAAGTTCCCACAAAAGGGGGGAAAGTTGTATTTTCTGCAATGACTAAAGAAGTATTTTTATTCCATTGCAGGGATCTCGGAAGCTTCTGGAACTCGTCAGATACCACATTGTCCCATTGACTCAGGTTGGCCCCACTTTCCTGCCCTATTTTTTCCTGCTTTCCACATATCTGACCTCATCTTAAATTCCATTATTACAGTGCTAGAAAATCCATGACAATTGTTCTTTATCTGTAGCTCTGGGCATACCCTAAGCAATGAATAATGAGCCTGTTATCAAAGAAACCCTCAAAGCCACAAAACTGATGACATCAGACCTCCCATTATTTATTTCCTAGACTTCCAGGCTATTTTTTCCAATGAGAACTTTACAAAAGCAGGGCTCTAGGCATTGCTCAAAAATGTCTGTGCTGTTCTCTTCTCTTTGCAGCTGGAAGTGGCTTCTCTCATTGTGATCCCACGCATTAGGAGCCTGGCCAACCAGATCATACAGTTCAACACAACCAACAACGTAGGTGAAAAAACTCTACTGCTGCTGTTGTGACTCACATGCATTTTTGCTCTGCTTATGATTGTTCACCAGGTTATCCTACCTATACCCTAACTCCCAGGCTTACGATCTTGATGATTACTTCCTTCATGTGTTATTTCTTGCATTTCATGATTTCATTTATTTGCTGAGCAGCTGCAGATGTGAGACTCTGAACTAGATGCTCAGGATAAAGCAATGAAGAAGACCGGCTTACATTCTAGCAAGGAAAACAGACTTCGAGCAGCTAATTAAGGACCAGCCAATTATTTTATTACAATTATAATAAGTGCAATTATAATTATAATGAGAGTTTACAATAAGAGGAGGCTGGGCATTCTAGAGGTCCTCAGTGAGGAAGGGATGCTTTAGACAAGTTTCAAAGGATGAGTACATGGAATTTCAGCAGAGATGAGTAGAGGAGAGTTCCAGACAGAAGGGAGAACATGTGCAAAGGCCCTGTGGTGGGAGGGAACATGACTTATTTAAGAAACTCCGTGAAGGCAGTGTTATTCAGCTAACTCCCTGGGCTAATATCAGCAAAAGTCTGACAGCATGCAGATTATATCTCCCGTTGATTCACTCTTGATGGTGATGATAATGATGATGCATCTTTTCTTTATCTATTGAGTGCCCACCATGGGCCAGACACCATTCTGGGTCTTAAATGTAGACCAATGAGCAAATAGGGAAAAGTCCCTGGTTGCATGCAACTTTCATTCTAATAAATAGGAAGATAGTAAACAAATTACATAAGTAAAACACAGCAAATATTAGAAAGTAGTACGTGCTAAGGCAAACAAACAAAGAAGGGGGATATAAAGCAAGGATAAAGCTGACATTTTAAATAAAATGCCCAAGAAATCCTCATGAAGAAGAAAACATCTGAGCAAAGGCCTGAAGGAAATGAAGAAACAAGCAAGCAACATGAATATCTGGGGGAAAGAGCATTCCAGAGAGAGGGAGCAAAGAAAGGCACAAAGAAGGGAGCATATGCCTGACCTGGTTGAGGAACAGCAAGGTCATCGTGGCTGGAACAGAGGGAATGGAGGAAGAGAGGTAGGAGAGGTCAAGGCAGTGGGAGGGAGAAGGAGAAGTGGGGTCAGGTCACGCATGGCCTAAGAACTCTTACTTTAAATGAGATGAGGAGCCATGGGGGATTTCGAGCCGTGGAGTGACATGATCAGACATCCATTCCGGGAGGCTAGTTAGAAGCTGACTGTAATAACCCAGAGAAGAATGATGGTGACTCAGACCAGGGTGGTAGCAAGGCTATGGGAAGAAGTGGTTGCATTCTGATAGCATTCTGAAGGAAGCCCCAGGAGAATCTGCTGATGGATTAGAGGAAGAAGTCTCCTGAGCTTCTGACTCGGGCCACCAGAAGGATGGAGTTGCCTTTAATACCACAAGTGGAGCAGATTTTGGGGGAAAGGAGGTCAGAATTCTTTGCCAATCTATTCAATTCCGCTCCCTCCCCTACAACATAAGCAGGGACTTGTCTGGGTTTTTTACTGATGTATCTCCAGCGTCTAAAGCAGAGCATAATACAGGGTCAATAAATGTATCTGAATGAATGGACCTTCGCTTCGCCAACAGAGAGGTAAAATGGTTAACCCGCAGTCTCTTAGCAAATATATCATAGAGCTGGAATAGTTATCCCCCTTCCCAGCCCCACACCTGCAAGGACCATCTCTGCAGAGACATCCTTGCCCGGTGTCTGTCAAGAATTCATTTAACATCCATCTTTCCCTGGGGTGCCCCAGGGGTTCAGTCAGTTAAACGACTGACTCTTGGTTTCAGCTCAGGCCATGATATCAGGGTCTGGAGACCAAGCCCCACGTCGTTCGTATTCCCCGCTGAGCATGGAGCCTGCTTGCCATTTTCTCCCCTTCTGTCCCCTCACCTTGTGCTCTCTCTCTCTCTCTCTCTCTAAAATAAATAAATCAGCCTTTAAAAAAAAAAATCCATCTTTTCCTGTCAGCCAGGCCCTTCTCGTAACAACCATCTGACAGGAGGCCACACACCCAGGTCTGCCTGGGGACGGCTGGTGTCCTGCAGGACAGAATGAAAGATGTCCCTGCTTCCTTCCAGGGACAGATTCTGGCAAATGATGTGGCCATGGAAGAGACAGAGGTCGTTGCCCAAAACGGCCGTATCTACACCCTGACTGGCGTCCTCACTCCTCCCTCCATTGTGCCGATTCTGCCCCATCGATGTGATGAAAGCAAGAGAGAGATGAGACTGGTAAGGAAGCTACGAAGATAAAGAGGAGCCCCAAACAGCCCCACAGGGCAGACAACAGCCTTCCCTCTCACGCTCCTGAGGAAGCTGGCAAGGAGAGTCTCACCCCAGGAGCCTCATTCCAGACAGGTTTCTGTCTCCATGAAGAGGCAGACAGGCCTGAGGTCCTAGCTCATAACCATGATCGACGCCTCCCAGATCTATTGGCTTTTCAGAGCAGCTGTAACAAATTACCACAAAGGAAGAGGCTTAAAGCAACAGAAATGTATTCTCTCACAGTTCTGGAGGCCAGGGGTCTGAAATCAAGGTATTAGCAGGGCTGTGCTCCCTCTGAAGGCTCTGGGAGGGGGCATCCTTCCTCGCCTCTTCCAGCTTCTGATGCCTCCCGGCAATCCTTGGCATTCCTCAGCTGCATTATTCCAATTTCTGCCTCTGTCTTTACGTGGCTTTCTTCCCACTCTAGTCACTGTGTGGGTCCCCTCACTTCTGTTAAGGACACCAGCCATTAGATTCAGAACCCCCCCCCCAATCTAGTATGACCTCATCTTAACTAATTACATTTGCAAAGGCTTACTCAAGGGAGCACGAATTTGGTGGGGAACACTATTCAGCCCACTACACCGGAAGAAGTGGGATCAGTCCCTGCCTGTGTCCCCTGGGACCACCTTGCTCCAAGCCCATAGCTTTACTCTAAGAAACTTAAAAAAGAATTTCTTCTCAGGTGGGTGCTCTGGCCTCGCCAGTCAACCCTCTTTCTGTATTTCTTTTCAAATACCAAACTTTCTGTTTGCCTATGAGCTTGTGTACCTTGTAATGGCCTTTCCTGTTTCCATAGCAACCTACTTGGCTGAGCTGATTTTATTCAAAGCGCCCCAAATTTCAACACTACTGTACATGTGATCTTTCAGTTCCCATGGAAACCATACCCCTGAAGTTAGCGCAATAATCAGTCTGGGTCTTTCTTTTCAGGACACTTCAATGATTGGAATATCCTTGGAATATGGGCATTGAGCAAGGAATAATGGTTTCATTTTATAGGTTTTATTTATTGATCCCTCTTCTTATCATGAAGGCTGGAAATAGCTGGTTGGTCAGCTGGTACAGGACTGTGGCTGGTTCTTCTGATATGTTTTAGGATATTGTGCAGGTGCCTGTTCTCCATGCCAGTCATATACCATCTGGGGGATTTGATTCCATTCTGAGCACCCCTTTTTAAGAGAGGCTGAAACCTAGTCACTCTCCCAGCCAGTCCCTACCAGTGATTTTTGTTTGGTTCATTCTTTGAAAAAAAAAAAGTTTTGGCAGGTACATCACCTGGTTTGGGCTGGGGTGAAGATCAGAACAGGCCAGACGAGAATAGTCTCATCTCCTATCCCAAAGGTGAAAGATTTTTGGAAAATAGGGCCTCTGCCAAAAAGACTCAATAGGAGTCTAATTATTGACTTTAGATCTTCCCCATCCCAAGCAGCTGCCATTCAAGGTCAAGAAAAGAAGTCTATGGAGGGACAAGGGCAGCCCTAACTGCCTGCCTGTTGCAGGGTTGCTCTGTTCCAGGTTGCTCAAAAACTTGTTCTCCAAATTCCCAAAGGAAAGAATCTAGATGTGGGTTTGGGCCACAGCCCAAAGGATTTTGGTTTAATAGAGAAAAGAGCTTCCCAACACCTGCCTTAAGATAGAGTCTTCTTTTATTATTTTCTCTGGGTTTAAAGTCAAATCTATCTGCTCTACATGATTCAGGATAGTTTTTGTTAGGTCTGTTAAAAGTACAAATGCTGGGACACCTGGGTGGCTCAGTCAGTTAAGCATCTGCCTTCGGCTCAGGTCATGATCTTAGGGTCCTGGGATCGAGCTCTGCGTTGGGCTCCCCACTCAGTGGGGAGTCTGTTTCTCTCTCTCCCTCTCTCCCTCCCCACCATTTGTGCTCTCTCTTGCTCTGTCTCACTGTCTCAGAAAAATAAATAAAATCTTTTTTTAAAAAGTACAAATGCATTCTCTGCAAAGTATTTAGGCTAGCACAGAGTGAGGGCAGCTGGGACTGTCTAGAAGTCTCAATTTGCACCAGCCTTAACCCATAGCTGCCTTGTCTTGTATGTTTGGATTTTAGAGGTTTAATTAATAATTCTCTGTACTAGTTAGGGTCCCTACAGGAAACAGAAGTTACCCCGATGGTTCAAATGAAGAGTCTTTAATGAAGAAGCTACTACAGAGGGGTGGGCAGGGCTAAGGAGACAACCGAGTTATGCTGGGGCATCCAAGGAGAAGGAATGGCAGGAAATCTTTACCATCCAGGACCAAAGAGGTGAGGAAGGGAGGGCTAGGAGGTACAGAACCCAGTGAGAGCTGGAAGGATGGAAGAAGTGACATCCATCAGGAGCTATAGTGATGGTGCCCAGCAGAGATGTAGGGAAGAAATACCTCTATCTTGCCCTCCTCCTACCCACCAGCATCCTGCTGGCGTCTCGCACTGGCCAAGACCATTAAGACACTGGCAGGGGAGGCTGAGAGACCATTCTTCAAGGTCCACCTGCTGGAGCACAGAGCCCAAAAGAGGTCAGAAAATTGATCTGGAAAGATTTGGAAGCACTCACCCCTCTCCTTCCTCCTGAATTCAAATGAAACAAGAAGCCCAGGGGTGGGGGGGGGGGGGGGGGCAGAGACTGAAAGGCGGAGATTCCATGCTCAGCTTCGCTGCTGCTAGGCTAATTGGAGAACAAGCCTGTGCCCAGTGCTAACGCTCTGTCTCCAGCACAGGTGGAAAATCTGCACTGCTTCCTCAGGGACAGGTGCCTCTACATGGCGGAGAGCCAATCAGAAACCTCAGGCCGGTGGATAGTCGATCTGACCCTGAACGAAGGAGAGGAGGCGGCTGCTCTGAGCAAGCTCAGTTCCAGCCCCCAAACCCTCTGGCATGGGCACTGACTTCCCTCCTTCTCTCCAGGGAGGCACCAGTAGGGAGTGGAGAGGGAGGCCAGGAGTGGTCCCCTGGAGGAAGGAAGCATGAGGCCAGGTAGGGTGGTCCCCTGCTCCCTCTTACAGGGATGCCTGTACTGATCCTTGTCTTTCCTTCCAGGGCACCTGTGTGAGCTGTTCTCTGGTGTATTGGAGCAAATGTCCTGCTAACTCTGAGCCCACAGTAAGTGTGATGGCTTCATGAAACCACACATCACCCAAGTGACCCCACTGGTGTTGCTTCTCATCTTTTCTACCTTTCTTCTTAAAAGATATTAATTCCAACTGGGGTAACATCAGATTGGCTCTTAGCCTACTATGTGGGGGAGGGTAGAAAGCCCACTGTATGGGGGAGGGTAGACAGAGCTGCATTTGAATCCTTGCTCATTAACCCTAGGTGCATTGCTTAACCTTCTTACACTAAATTTTTTTGTCTGTAAGTAATAATAATAAGAGGATTAGCAGAGATTAAAAACCCAAGTACAATACATAAATCAAGTGGCTATTCAGTAAAGTTTCATTCTTTCTCTACTTCACCCTCTTAAGTTTGTGTAGGGGAGTCAAAGCTTTGCCTTCACCATCTTAAGGTCTCCGGCTGGGACTGAGAATTAAATGAACATTAGACAGATTCACAAGAGAAAAGTTCACAGATTTTATGTGTACACGGGAGAGCCCATAAGAAAGCGAAGACCCAAAGAAATGGCAAAACCCAAATGTTTATGTGGTAGGTTAAATAAAAGGAGGCAATTGTGGGAAAGTCACTGAAATGTACAGGGAGGCTAGAGGAAATTCAGAGTTATTTTAACAAGGTCCATTTGTGCAGCTTTTTCTCTGCTTAGCTTCTTGTCTCTAGTGACAAGAGGTCTCTTTTGTCCTGGTACAGGGAGGGCATCTTTCACAGGGGAGTTTTATCTCTTGTTTTCAGAAAGAAACGGGGGGAAGTCAGAGCGTCCCTTTTCTATCTGCTGTTTTTCAAGGGTGCCTTGAGCTCAAAACAATCCTTAGGCCAAGTGGCCGATTTGGGGCTGACATATTCTGCCACACTTTACTTCTGTTTGCTTTTCCCAAGCATAGATAGAAAAACAAGGCCTATCAAGAGAATGACATTAGGACCATCAAACCCTTTTCAAGTTCGACTGAATTCTGCTCACATCTATTGAGAGCTGGTTCCCATGGCATAAAGATGAATGAGATGTAGTTTTGTTTCGTTTTCGTTTTTGTGTTGAGAAGATGTAGTCTAACAGGGAAAACAGATCGTTCTGCAACAACCCAGAATTCATATGCCAAGTGCTCTATGAGTGACAAAAGCAAAATGCTCCAAGGTAAAATTGATGTTAGAAATCTCTGCTTATAATTTTGTCCTAAAAAAAGAGCATCCCGGGGCTCCTGGGTGGCTCAGTCGTTAAGCGGCTGCCTTCAGCTTAGGTCATGATCCCAGAGTCCTGGGATCGAGCCCTGCATCGGACTTCCTGCTCAGCAGGAAGCCTGCTTCTCCCTCTCCCACTCCCCTTGCTTGTGTTCCCGCTCTCGCTGTCTCTGTCTCTGTCAAATAAATAAATAAAATCTTTAAAAAAATAAAAAAAAGAGCATCCCAACGAGAAGTATCATTCAACACTAGAATAGGTCACTAAGGAAGGAGATAAGCTCTTTAACACAATCCTACTGAGAAGCATTTAATAAAGCAAAATATGAACATTGAATAAGGGCAGGTGTGCAGATAGTTATTTTGCTCAGTCAAGACATCACCCCTGAGTCCTACAGGATGCCATCAACCAGGGAATACGGAGAGGGAGGAAAAGAGAGGAAATCATGTTGACTAGCATCAGAACGATAGCTGTGTGCAAGACATTGTTCTAAATGCTTTATATAGCAAACCTACGAGGTAGGTATATTACCGTCATAGCCATCTTGTGATCTGGGAACGAAGGTAAGGAAACATAAAACGCTTCATACAAGGTCACACAGCTAATACGTGGCAGAACCATGATCCTCCATCACTACAGCCCAAGTAAAGAAGAGAAAGAGAGAAAGAAGGTGGAATTAGATACATGGGTTAGAACCAAAAAAGCCCCAAAACTTCCCTTCCCAGGCTCCCATGATCTATACTTACTTAATTATCCTGAGAGCTGATAAGGGGACTGAACATTCCTTCCTCAATGACTGCAGAATTCCTTTACAGAGCTCAGATTTTAGGATTTTACAGCCCATGAAGTTCTCAACACTACCTTCTTGAGCAAGAGCCTAAGATGAAGGGGTGCCTCCACATCAACGTTTACCTAACATAAAACTTGAGCCAGGGACAGAATGCTTAGGATAAAACTTGAGATCAGCATTATTGTCCCATTTCACAGATGAGGCAGTTGAGGCCCACAGAGACTACATGACTTGCCTCTGATATCCTAAAGTTAGTATGTGGTAAGACCCATTCTCTGGACCTGCCCCTTACTAGCGGTGCTCTTTAGAAAAAATGATTTACCTGTCAGGGCCTCAGTTCCCTCATCTACAAAAGAGGGAAGGAGTTGAAGATTGATGACCCTATATGTGCAGTGCATCTGACCCTAGTGGGCTCTTGAAAATGGCAGCTCTAAATAATTATGATCGGGCACCAGGGGTTAGAGAATGGAAAGTTGCACTTAAGTCTTTCCTCCATGCACATATATATACACCACTCCTATGAGAAAAGCTCTGACCATCACAATTTGTTTGGTGGATCTGTCTACAAACTAGAGAGAGACTCTCTACTGGCTCCAAAATTTTCTGTGTAGAAGGAGCTTGCGGATGGCTATTGATTGGAAGAGGAGGCTAAGTCACATCGAGGATGAACAGGAGAGTGTTCCCCAGTCAACCGGCAAAGTCTGCTATGGCAAGAGAGGGGAGGTAAAGATAAACGTGCCCTGACTTGTGCCAATCCCAGCCTGTGTTCTACCAACAAGGAAAGAAGGTGGCAAAGCTCTGACAGAGAGCCACGTGAGCTGGAGTGTTCTGGTGCTCTTGCCTGATGTCAAAGGGAAACGGAAGTAGGTTGTCGAGTGTACGAAGCCGAGCAATGCCCAGAGGACCTCAAAATGCAGACTCAACGCATTTTTCCCATTGGCTTTCTTCCAGACACTCTTCACACACAGATGTGTCTACACTGGCAGAATAAGGAGCCTGAAGAGTGGCTGTGCCCGATACTGCAATGCCACCATTCAGGTGAGGCTGGCAGGGCCAAGCTCCGGGGCCACACTCTGGGGCCTCAGCATCTGTGAGGTGACAGGGTGCCGGTGGAGCCTTGGCCATGTCTTCCTGCAGGGGAATGGCAGAGTGAACTCTCTCCGTGGGGTCCGGGTCACCCCCTTCCCTGCATCCATCCCTCCTGTGGTTCCCTCTGGCTCTTAACAGAGAGCCCACCCTCTTGATGCTCCCCCTCCACCCCACCATGGACCGGCCACTGCCGCGTGTCCAACCTGTCTCTTACCATCCTTGACAGTCTCTTCCCAATGACACAGAGGGTGGGCTCCATGAGCGCAAGCCTTCATGTCTTGTTCTCGCGGTGCCAGAGCCGGCTTGGCACCCGTGGTTGGCGCTCAGTACACGTGTGGTGAGCAGATGGCTGAGCACCAGCTGTGCCATCATCTGCAGATGAAGTCGAGCCCATAATGGGGAGCTAATGCTGTTTATTACAATAACGGAGATTAAAATGTATCTCCTTTGAGGAATTGGCACTCTGCTTGTGGTTTCAAAAGGCAACACGCGTTTTGTTTCTCAGATACCAAAGTGCTGCAAAGGTTTCTACGGGCCTGACTGCAACCAGTGTCCTGGAGGCTTCTCGAATCCATGCTCGGGGAATGGCCAGGTGATACAAACTGTTTCATGAGTACTGAGCTTGACCTGTCCTAAGTCAAGTGGAAAAGCAATTTTTAAAACCACTAAACCAAGAAGTGTTACAGTGCCAGTCACTATTCCCAGAAAGTAAAAGAAACAGATCAGTTGCGGGACACCTGGGTGGCTCAGTCGATTAAGCGTCTGCCTTCAGCTCAGATCGTGATCCCAGGGTCCTGGGATCGAGTCCCACATCGGGATCCTTGCTCAGCAGGGAGCCTGCTTCTCCCTCTACCTGCCCCTCCCCCTGCTTGTGCGCTCTCTCTCTCTCTCTGACAAATAAATAAATAAAATATTTTTTAAAAAAAAGAAAGAAAAAAACAGATCAGTTGCTAAAAGAACAGAAGGTATCTGTAGCAGAAGGAATTGGGGCCAGGGGTGGGGAGGGGGGAGTCCGGGAGTGTTCCAATATCTGCTTTCCTGCTGCTGACAACTTGACCTTGGATAATTCAATGAGGCTCCCTCTGACCCCACTTTCCTCCGATGAGAGGAAAACAGAGTCCCCTGCATTGATCTCCAAGATTTCTTTCAGGATGAAGATTCTGTGATACTTAAAAAAAAAAAAAGCACTGTCCAGTGATCTGCTTTTTATTAACCCACCTCCAAAACCTAGTAAAATGTAAAGGCCCAAACTTGACTCCTCTAGCTTGGAGGCCAAAGCTAAACAAACAAAGGTAAAAGTAGCAGTGTTTAACATGGGAAATTATAGATCTGTGCATTTAAGAAACCCACATCTAAAATATGCCCCTCTCAAGGGGAAGGAAAAACTGCAACCACAAATGGGTTGAGGTGAGGCAAGACCAGGGCAAAGCGGGTACGAATTAGCTACCACAGCCCGTGGCAGGAAGCCGCCCACGCCCAACTCTGGTGCACAGCGATCCTTGCAAAGCCAACCTTGAAACAGCTGAAATGGGGAGGTGGAAGACAAGAAGTCTTACACTGCAGGGGGAAACGCTGTTGTCTGAGGTCAGGAAGCTGAGCGAGCGAGACTCTGGAGAGAATGTCCAGCCTTCATTCTGAAGGTCGGTGGCCGGTCACACCATCCCGCAAGCATTGTTTGCAGCTTTCCGGTTCACCATGGTGACACCCTTCCTCCTTGAATGACTTCCCTTCAGGTTCGAAATCCCGACTCAGGACCCCAAGCTTGTCCCTGTTTGAGCATCCTACCTGTTACCAGCATGACTCCACTTTCCACAAGGAGTCCCAAAGAGCCATGTCTAGCAGAGAGAATCTGACTTCAAAGAAGTCAGGCCGTGACACAAAGGCATCTGGGGCTTCTTTATGGTGGAACATTGTCCTCATGCCCTCATTGACCTCATTGTCCTCATTGCTTGCAGTGTGTAGACGGCCTCGATGGCAATGGGGCGTGCATTTGCCAAGATGGCTTCCAAGGCTCCCAGTGTCAGTTCTGCTCTGATCCCAAGAAATATGGACCTCAGTGTGACAAAAGTAAGTGGCACTTCCAGAGCTTCCTCCTGTCCCTCAGCCAGGATCCCTGCGTCTGTGGGCTGTGTGCCCTTTTGCTTGGTGTATACCCTCGTCCTGGGTCATTTCTCAACACATGGTTCTCAAGCTGTAGCCCACACCAGACTGCGGGGCCCCACTGCAGAGTTTCTGAGGCAGCGGGCCTGGGGTGCTATTGGAGAACTTGTGATTCTAGCCGGTTCCCTGGGGATGCCCACACTGTTGGCCAAGGGACCACAGTTTGAAAACCAGTCTCTTCAAGTTTCCCCACAAACCTGAATTGACCGTGGGCTCAGTAGCAACACACAGACTCACTCTCTATCCTTCCAGCAATCCCCTTCTATCATATCCCCCCCTCTGCAAAATGTGTGACCTTGGGCAAGTGACTCCCCCCCTCTCTAGACTTTGGTTTCCTCATCTATAAAATGGGGGTAATAATAGTAATTACCTCGTAACGTTAGTGCAAGTTATAAATGGAAAGCCCTTGCCTTGGGACAATGCCTAGCACGTAGAATGCAATACAAATACACTAGCTCTTACTATTATCTGTGATTGTTGTTACTGTTGCCGTTATTCTAAGTTCAGTGACGTAAATGTCAGGAAGCTGGGAGAACAAGCAGAAAGTTCCACAACACTAGCATTAAAAAAAAAAATGCAGTTATTTAATCTTAGAAAATGCATTATGTCTTTTAAGATTGCAACATGTGTATATTTAAGTAGATACATAGATATGTAGAAATAAATATAGATGTATATTTCCACACTAGGATTAGAAGTTGAAAGAAAAAAAAAATGACTAGATCAGAGCTGGCTGTGGAATCAAGCCAGCTGGAAGTTAAATCCCCACTCTGCAACTGGCAGGCTGTGTGACCATAGAAGAAGTCTCATTGAGTCTTACTTTCCCCATCTATAAAACGAAGATGATAATAGTACCCATGTCATGGGTTTTTGATGAAGTTAGACCATAATTTAGGGCCATAGCACAGAGCTTCCACCTAGCAAGAAATCAGTAGATGAAGCCCTTCTTACTACGATCACTACTAACGCCATTTGCTGGTTACAAAGCACACAGCCCTTCCTCTCTCTCACCTGGTCTGATCTTCACACCCACCTCTCAAGATGGACAGGAAACTGGAACACAGCAGGGTGGAGCTGCTGATCCTAGTCCACTGTTCTTTGTGCCAAACAAGGTTTCTGAGAAACAAAAATAAGGTTTTATTCCAAAGCCTGCCAACGTTGGTATTTTTATGAGGCTAGCAGGGAAGTATGCTGAGGCCAGGGGAAGCCGTGGAGGTTTCCACACCAACGCCTCTCGTCTTGGTCTGTGGCTGCCCACCATCCCATGCAGGAGAGCCTCCTCTTCCTTCTGTGCCCTTGTCCCTTGCAGATGAAGTCCTGACTTGCTTAAAAGTTTATGAAAAGTTTTTTGTTTTAAATCCAGCCATGCTTTTCCGGCCCACTCACTGTGTCTCTCTTCTCTGCCCTGGATGTTGGCTGCAAGGACCCACATGAATTCCTCTCCTATCGCCCTCCTGGGTCAAAACCGCAGAAGCCTTCCTTTCTGATCATAGCCAAGCCCCCAAATCCTTGCCTCCTGCCTTTAAGAAATTTTGCATCCTTCTTTTCACTACCGCGTGCATAGGAGCTTGAGTCTGAAGCACACGTTGCAATCTTTAAATACCTATCATCAAAAGCAAAGTAAACCACTGAAGTTTAAAATGATCACAGGCATGTGGAAACACCAGCTAATACCCTAACCTATGGTGTTTGCACGTGGGCACTAACAGACATGGAATCTGAAGTCCTGGGTTCAAATCCCGGTTTGAAAACTTAGCAGCAGGTTAGGCAATGTGTGTCACCTCTCTGGCCTCAGTTTGCTCATCTGGAAATGGGGATGATAAGAGTACCTACCCTCTGAGGCTGACTGTTAATAAGATGATATAATTGAAGTCCGGCCCGATGCCTAGAACAAGGTCAGTAAACAAATACTGGCCATCAGTTAGTGCTGGTTTGCTGTGACAGAGAGTAAAGAACAAGTATGTAAGCCACACGTCAGAGGCCATGCTGGCATGAGAAACCGCTTCTAATGATTCCAGAAAGGTGAGAAATTTCCAGACTAAGCTCTCCAGCCATAAAGTAAATGAAGATTGAGTTCCTTGGCGTCTTTCACACACACACACCCCACGCACACATACATGCAAAGCACTTCTGGGACTGAGTTCTTCCCATCCTTGATAGGACAGTCAAGCTCACCGAGCACTGTCTCGGGCACATGGAGAGA
The DNA here is from genome assembly GCF_002201575.2 of Neomonachus schauinslandi. Classification (NCBI taxonomy): domain Eukaryota; kingdom Metazoa; phylum Chordata; class Mammalia; order Carnivora; family Phocidae; genus Neomonachus; species Neomonachus schauinslandi. Next base: position 18,362,342 of record NC_058407.1, on the reverse strand, counting down.
CACTTGAGAAGCTAAGACCTAGCCTCCAGAGCCCTCCCCCGGCTCAGCCCCAGGTTCTGCTCTGACGGGCACGAGAGGGGGGTGAGGGGAAGGGGTCTCTCTCCTCCATGACCCATGTGCCCCATTGCTACATTTGTCCCCCAACCCCCAAATGTCCTTCTTCCTTCTCTTCCAGAATGTCTGTGCATTTCCGGAACATGCAATAACAGGATCGACAGTGACGGGGCCTGCCTGCCTGGCACGTGCAGAGAAGGCTCTGCAGGGAGGTTCTGCCACAAGCAGACCTCGGCCTGTGGGCCCTACGTGCAGTTCTGTCACATCCACGCCACCTGTGAATACAGCAATGGGACAGCAAGGTAGGCCTGCAGGGCACCACCCCAAACAGCCCCCAGCCACTGTGCCACCTGTAGGTAGATACAGCCCATATCTCAATTCTTTGCCAACAAAGGCCTGTTTTCTCCAGCTGCCAATGTGGCCTTTGTGGAGAAAATCTCAGACTGAGCTGGGTTCAAGTAGCCGCACTCCCTGCTTTGCAACGTACCAACTGTGTGACCTTGGGCAAGTTACTTAACTGAGCTTCACTTTCTTCATCAGGACAATAAGGATGATGTTGCCTACATAGCAGGGTAATTGTGGAGGTCATAAAAACTGGATGTAAAAGCACCCAGCACCAGGGGCGCCTGGGTGGCTCAGTTGGTTAAGTGGCCAGCTCTTGATTTTGGCTCAGGTCATGATCTCAGGGTCATGAGATCGAGCCCTGCATCTTCGGGCTCCATGCTCAGCAGGAAGTCTGCTTGAGATTCTCTCTCCCTCTCCCTCAGCTCCTCTCCTCTGTGCTCTCTCTCTCTCTCTCAAATAAATAAATAAAATTGAAAAAAAAAAAAACTGTCTCGTAAAAGAGATGGTAGTTGTTCTCTCCAGAACCACGGATAATAACTAGAGGCAGATTCCAGCCCCATCAAAGCAACAAAGCTGCCGGAAGTCGGGCCTCACAAGGCGCAAGTGCAGGCAGGCACCTGCTAAATGTTCCACATGCTTTATCTCGCTCACTTAATCTTCACAGAGTTATGCGGGAGATTTTAGACTCATTTTCCAGATAAGGAAACAAAGTCTCCCAGAGGTTAAGGGGCTCATCCAGGGTCACACGACTGCTAAGAGGTGGAGCCTGGATTCCCACCCAGGCATGTCTGACCGCAGACCCCCCCTCCAAGTGCCTGTGACCACCTTGGTACACTGGCTCCGCCCACAAGGGCAACCTGTCAAATGTCTGGCCAGGAGCCGGTTCACCCCCGGCTGGCCAGCCTTTTCCTGGGTGGTTGCTGCTTACAGTTCTGGGGCTGATTTTGTGCATGTGCTCTGCGTTGCAGCTGTGTTTGCAAAGCAGGATACAAAGGGGATGGAAGCCTCTGTTCAGAAATGGACCCTTGTGCAGAAATCACGCCGGGGGGGCTGCAGCCGAAATGTGAGTGTTGCTCTTTATTTCCAAGCTGCCTGGTTTCTTAGGAAATCCTGAGGGAAGGCCTTGCAAAAAGCGGTATCTGAAGGCTTTCTGTTGCATGAAGCACATTTGCTGGAACCTTGAGTTTTAAAGATTATGCCTTCTGTGAGCCTCCACTTCCTAAATCCGCGTGTGCAGGGAATGTCCCAGGACCACAGGAGCGGGGGTCTTTGGGCTCTTGAAAACAGAGCCTGAGAATCAGATATTGGAGGTTATTAGCAATAAACCAGTGATTCAAACGTTACAGCTTACAAGTGACTTGAATGTCCATGATCTCATTTGCTTTCCCTAACCCCCCAACCCAATAAAGAATGTTCTTATCCCCATTGTACTGATAAAGAAACTGAGGCTTGGGGACGCTAAAGTGACTTGCCCTAAGTTCTATTATTGGGTATAGCTCAGGGGTATAGCCCAAACTTACCACTGCTTTTGAACATCCCTCTCACCACCACCGAGCCCTAGGTACAGTTTACTAACTGGTCTCCCTGCTGCTTCCACGCCCCCGCCCCCCGCCGCCCCTGGGGCATTCATTGTCCACCCACAGCCAGAGTGACTTGAAGCGGATCGCATCATGTTTCTCCCGCGCGGAAACCTCTTCCGTAGCTGTCAGGCTCCGAGGGTGAAATTAGATGGGAATGCCTCGCCCCATCCCACCAGACGCCCCTGGGGCTGGTCCCACCCTTTGAACAGCGTCCCCGGCACCTCCTCCCTATCACGCTGTCCTTCAGCTTCCCGGGTGCTGGGTGCTCCTCCGGAGAGGTCTGGAGTTGCTACAGTGGTTGGGAGCTTGCACTTCAGCGTTCTAGAAACACGGTTCCTGAAGTTTTGTAGCTGTGTGACCTTAGGCAAGTTACTTACCTCCTCTCAGCCTAGCTTCCTTATCTGTAAAGCAGATACTAACGCGCCCTTCCTCAAGATGATGGCTTCTACCAGCGAAACACTAAGAACAGTCCCCGGCTCCATAAATGACAGCGACGTGCTGGGGGCTGGCCATTAGCTGGCCCACAACAAGCAATGCTGGTCTTTAAATCGTCTCCTGTTTTCCATGGATTCGGTGCAAACGTGCATTGTAATCATTTCTATCGCACTCCATGCAAACACGCGTTTCTAGAAGGTACCCCCGTTTTTTGCTTTGGGAATCATGTGGCTGGACTGAGGTTTCCGAGATTCGCTGCGGCTTGTCCCCCTGCAGGCGGAGTGTGTCAGCACGGGCATGGGGACCCACACGTGCGTGTGCCAGCAGGGATGGACCGGGGACGGCCGAGACTGCTCGGAGATCGACAAGTGCCTGCTGGCCAGCACCGGCGGCTGCCACGCCAACGCAACCTGTTTGTACGTCGGCCCCGGGCAGGTAGGTGGGACGAGGCAGAGAGCAAAGGGGAGCGGGACTCCTCCAGTGGCTTTTCCTCGCTGGACGCAGCACTACTTCGTCTACAACTTACTGCAGCTTCTGAATCATTTGTAGTAGTGAGAATCGGTTGTCACAACAAACCTGTGACGTAGGTATTTTTTTTTTTTTACCTTTTGACACTCTTCACCCATTTAGCCCACTCCCACCCCCACCCCAGCCTCTAGCAAGCACCAATCTGTTCTCTTTATCTATGTGCTTGGTCTCAGGTTTTGGTGTTTGGGTTTTTTGGGGTTTTTTTATTTTTAAGATTCCCTATATAATTGAGATCATATGGTATTTGTCTTTCTCTGTCTGACTTACTGCACTTAGCATAATGCCCTCCAGGTCCATCTATGCTGTTGCAAATGGCAAGATCTCATTCTTTTTTATGGCTGAGTAATAGTCCATCGTGTATATATACCACCTCTTCTTTCCTCTATCAGTGGACACCTGGGTTGCTTCCATATTTGGCTATTATAAATAATGCTGCAATGAGCATGGGAGTGCAGATTATCTTTTCAAATTTGGATAAATACTCACAAATGAAATTGCTTGAAGGTACGGTAGTTCTATTTTTAGTTTTTTGAGGAACCACCGTACTGTTTTCCACAGTAGCTGCACCAATTTACATTCCCACCAACAGTGCATGAGTTCCCTTTTCTCCACGTCCTCGCCAACACTTGTTATTTCTTGTCTTGTTGATAATTGGCATTCTAACAGGTGTGAGGTGATATCTTATCGTGGTTTTGATTTGCATTTCCCTGATGCCAAGTGATATCGAGCGTTTTTTTCATGTCCTGTTGGCCATCTGTGTGTCTTCTTTGGAAAAATGTCTATTCGCATCTTTTGCCCATTTTTTTAAAAGGATTGTTTGTTGTTTTATTATTGCATTGCATGAGTTCTTTGTATATTTTGGATATTAGCCATTTATTAGATATGTAATTTGCAACTATCTTCTCCCATTCAGTAGGTTCCCTTTTCATTTTGTTGATGGGTTCCTTTGCTATGCAAACGCTTTTTAGTTAGATGTGGCCCCATGTGTTTATTTTTGCTTTTGCTGCCACATAGGTTACTAGCATTATTCCCATCTTACAAAAGAGAAAATTGAGGCACAAAGAAGCTAAGTAATTTGCCCTCATTGCACAGAAAATAAATCATGTTGTGAAATTCACACTCAGATGGTCTGACTCCAGAGCCCCCTCTTAGTCACCTGACCACACTTTGTAATTCTGTAGCACTCTGCAGTCTGTGATCACTTTCACTTAACCTGGGTAAGGGAGACTGAGGCAGAGAAAGCTACTGCTCAGGAACCAGTCCACACTGAGGAGGTGATGACAAGTGTACTATGACCGTGGCCACGGAAATGTCCTATTCATGAAAGAGCTCACTGCCGTCTTATGTCTCACCACACATTTGGCAAACAATTGCATTTGGTTTTTTTTTTCACCTAAATTGCCAGATTGCATTTGAGAAAGACAAAATATGTCCTGGTCTCTGTATTAGTTTGCTAAGGCTGCCGAAACAAAGCGTCACTAACTGGGTAGCATAGAACAACAAAAATGTATTGTCTCACAGTTCTGGAGGCTAGAGGTCCAAGATCAAGGTGTGGCCGGGCTTGGCTCCTTCGAAGGGCTTGAAGAAGAATCTGTTCCATGCCTCTCTCCAAGCTCTGGGTGGTTTGCAGACAATCTCTGGAGTTCCTCGGCTTATCCACGCATCATCCTGGTCTCTGCCTTCATGTTCACAGGGCGTTCTCCCTGTGCGCATGTCTGGGTCCAAATCTCCCCTTTTCATGAGGACACCAGTCATATCGATTGGGGACCCACCCTACTCCAGTGTGACCACATCTTAACTAATTACATAATAATAATCCTATTTCCAAGTAAAGTTACATTCTGAGGTCCTGGTATCAAGATTTCAACATATGAATTGGGACTGGTCGGGACCCAGTTCAACCCATAACAGTATCTATCCCCTCTCTGCTCTTTCTTTCTGTGGATAAAGGCATCCTGATGTGGGAGATGGAGGAAGAGAAAGGTTTTTTTTTTTTTTAATGGTGCCATATAAGAAATAAAATAGACCATATCTAGGATTGCCCTCAGTAGTTACTAGTTGGCTTGAGAACTTTTAGATATTAGGCAGAAATCCTAATTACCATGAATATTTATGTAAAAAGACAAACCGTGTTTGGATCAACATGTCAGGGTTGGGGGTACAGGGAGGTGCTACCCCAATACCAAGTGGAAAGGATTAAACACCCATGTTTATAAGGTCTTGCCCTGCCCCATAAAGATACATACAGGTGCTTCTGTATACTTATACTTGCATCTAAGATACACACATTTACCAGAGCCTGGGTGGCTCAGTCGGTTAAGCGTCTGCCTTCGGCTCAGGTCATGACCCCAGGATCCCCTCCCCCCTGCTCGTGCTCCTGCTCGCTCTCACTCTCTTTCTCTCTCAAATAAATAAATAAAGTCTTTTTTGAAAAAGATACACACAGGGGCGCCTGGGTGGCTCAGTTGTTAAGCATCTGCCTTCAGCTCAGGTCATGATCCCAGGGTCCTTGGATCGAGCCCTGCTTCGGGCTCCCTGCTCAGCAGAGAGTCTGCTTCTCCCTCTCCCACTCCCCCTGCTTGTGTTCCTGCTCTCGTTATCTCTCTGTCAGATAAATAAATAAAATCTCTAAAAAAAAAAAAAAAGATACACACATTTACCTTATAAAGCACACACAGCAAATGATACTTATATTGTTAAAGATAAAAATTCTTAAGTAGAAATTCTATTCCTTTCTTCCCACAACTTCATGGGTTGTCTTGTATCACGTATGGCACTTCTGGGATAATGAGTTCAGAAAGAAAGTACCAGGGAACTCTCAGATGAAATGTAACACAGAATGTGTAGAGCAGCAGCTCTGGAACCGGAAGTGTAACAAACGAAAGACATTAACTCAGAAGGCCAAACAGCTATGATTTCTGTGGCTCATTTTTCAGGCCACGTGATGAAAGGCATGAAAGGCAATTGTTTTCAATAATCCCTTTTGTTCTTGGAATTATAGAATGAGTGTGAGTGCAAGGAAGGATTTCAAGGCAATGGGATTGATTGTGAAGCAGTAACTTCATGCTTGGAACAAACTGGGAAATGTCATCCACTGGTGAGTTACTTCATTTCTTTTATTCTTACTTCAAAAAGAAAAAAAAAGTTACTTGAGAAAGAAAGAAGACTAGTTTATTTCTTATCTAGAACTACTAATGAACAAAATCTCTCCTCCTCCCAGAGAGAGTCCCCAGGCAGAATGTTCTTACAAATGTCACTCCAATCCAAAGCTTGGAAGAACCAACGTATGATTGCCAGATAAAATACAGGCTTCCCAGCTAAATCAGAATGTCAAATAAATAACAATCCTTTAGCACAAGTATGTTCCAACGATTACATGGGACAAATTTATACTAAAAATTATCCAGACCTTCTCCAAAATTCACATTTAACTTGGTATTTTTTATTTGTTAAACCTGGCAATTCTTTTTTTTTATTACGTTCATTTAGCCAGCATATAGTACATTAGTTTTTGATGTAGTGTTCAACGATTCATTAGCTGCGTGTAACACCCAGTGCTCATCACCAGACGTGCCCTCCTTAATGCCCATCACCCAGTCACCCCATCCCCCACCCCCCTCCCTTCTGTGACCCTTAGTTTGTTTCCCGGAGTCCAGAGTCTCTCACGGTTTGTCTCCCTCTCTGATTTCTTCCCATTCAGTTTTCCCTCCCTTCCCCTGTGGCCCTCCATGCTATTCCTTATGTTCCACGTATGAGTGAAACCATACGATAATTGTCTTTCACCAGTGGGCCCCAAACATTACATGGGACATACTTATACTAAAACTTACTTGTTTATCTGAAACTCAAATTAACTGTGTGTCCTGTACTTTTACATGCTAAATCTGCGAGGGATGAAAAGGAAGAATTTAATTGTGATTAAGCAGGAGCTGTACCAAACACACAGACGGGAGCCTTTCTTTGGGATAGGGCAGGGTCTGCGGGTCACTCCCAGCGTCTTTCAACCCCAAAGTTGCAGTTTTCACCTTCGATGGAGACTGAGGGCTCACGGATGTAACTCAGAGCTAACTATTCTGTAAGGAAGGCAAACTCTTTCTTTTATCTCTGTTTTATAAGGCAACCTGTCAGTTTACTTCTGGCCTCTGGAGTTGTGTTTGCCAGGAGGGCTATGAAGGAGATGGCCTTCTGTGCTACGGAAATGCAGCCGTGGTAAGTCTGCAAAATGAACTCCTATGCAGAATAATAAAGACACAAAATCTAAAAAAAAAAAAAAAATCTCTTAGCTAGGATGCCAGTCATGTCCTCCAGGAGATCATACAGGAAAGCAAGCTGCTCACTCTTCTTGCAACAGCTTAGCCTCGCTGTCCCTTTGCCAGCTCGGCTCGCCTGTCCCAGGGACCCAGGCTCCCCTCTTTCTGCCATCAGCTCAGGTCCCACCTGCATTGTCCTCTCCCTTGGACCGATCCCTCCCTTCAAGGGATTACTCATGCATCTCAGCTCTTGCACCTGTTGGTTTACTCACTGACTATCTGACAGCTATTCACTAATTCATTTGATAACCTCAACCACTTTCAAAAAGGAATTGAGACAACTCTGAGATTTATTGCATTGGTGTAAATTGCATACAATAACTCTTGCCATTCCCATGGTGTTTAATAGTTTTAAAATGCTTTCCCCTACATAAATGCATGTAATATTCATAAGTCCAGAAGCAAAGCATCATCATATTCATTTTTCAGATAAGACTTGAGTTCTCAGAGAGGTCAAGTGACTTACCCAAGATCACACAGCTAGTAAATGGCAGACTCAGGACGTGAACCCAGTCTTTTTCAACTCAAGGTCTAGACCTTCCTTTATCACACCTGCACACATCACTGAGCTACTGGTGCTGTGGGTACCTCTTCGAGTCTTAACTTCCCCCAAACAAGTGTAAGTTGTGTGAGAATGGAGGTCATCTTTTCCCTTTCGTATGCCCTCCCTTCGCTCCAACCTGGTGCCCACTGCGGCTGCTCAGTATATATGTTCATCAACACAGTCCCATGGTGGAACGATGAAAAAGAAGAGTGGCTAAGACTTCCTGAGCATGTCCCGCATGCCAGCCTCTATTCTAAGCACTTCAAAACAGTAACTCCTCCAAATTTCACAGCAACCTATCAGCTGGAGCTTTTATTATCCCCATCTTACAGGCAAGAACATTGAGGCCCAGAGAGACCAAGTAACTTGCCTAAGGATTTAGGCAACGGCCAAACCAGAATGAAAACCCAGGTGGTCTGGCTCCACATTCCACGCCACTCCTCAATGTTGGCTCTGAGAGGGGGCTGTCATTGAGCTCTGTGACCCTCCCTAGGGCCTGGGGCCATGACCTTAAAAACTAAATTCTGACTTGGAAGAGCTTCAGGTGGTTTTTGCATCTGAAGTTTCTGGAATTACTTCTTTATCTCGAGTAGAGAGGATAATGGAGCCGCTAAGCATGAAAGATCTGTGCAGCTCTGGCAACATGGAAATTCAACTAGCTGACCCCCATTCACGTCGGCCAGGAAAATGAGCTGAGCCCAGCCCCGGGAAGGCGAAGTGCATGCTGCTCAGACGTGCTGTGATTATGCTTATTCATTATTCCTTCTCTCGTGTTCTCTCTGATCTCTCCCTCCCTCCCCTGCACGACATGAATAAGGAATTGTCATTTCTCTCTGCGGCAGCTATATTTAACCAGTGGATAAACGTGAGTACCTTTGTTGGAACTTGAGAAATGTATACAATTTTAGAAATTTGGAATGCATATCCCACAAAACTGAAAACGCAGCTGGTAGGAAGGAGGGAAAGCAATTGCCTAGAGCAGTGGCCCTCCACCCTGACCACACTGGAATCACATGGAGTCACATGGAATGCGCTGTTTAAATAGCCATGCCTAGGCTCCCGCCACAGACACTCTGACTTGATTGGTCAGAGGTATCCCCTGGGCATGAGTGCATTTTAAAAGCTTCTGGTCTAAGCACTAAGAACTTCTGGTCTAGGTTAAGCTGGAGGGGTCAACTTTTCAACCAATTCAAATATATATGTATCATTTCACTCATCGAGAGGTCTTTTTAAAGAGTCAACATAATTCATTATTGCAATTCACCGAGTTGGATTTGGGATTTATAGTTGTAATCTGGGATAATCCATGGGTGCTTAGCTCTTGTCCCAGCATGCTCCGAGGAGCTTCTTTCTCTCCCCTGGAAAGTTCTATGATGAAGAATCCAATCCCCACTATACCCATTTGTCTGTATCTCTGTCATCTTCGCATGAGTGGACCAAGATGCCATCACAACCTATAGTTTATCCTCTTTGAGTAGACATATGCCAAGATAAAGAGAGCCTAGTGAGCACCACTCTAGGACAGCTCCTGATTGCTTCTCTGTGGGGCCTCTCTGCCCCACCACATGAAAGAGCAGGGACTGAGAGTCCTATTGCACGTGATGATTTCCGTATAGACCGAGTCTACATGCATACACTTGCCCAGTGGGGTAGTGGACCCAGCTCATCCCAACACACGAGAGCACATCTTCCCCAAACTCACCTTCAATGCTGTCACATTCATGGCTTGAAATCAGCCATGGTGGAAGGATATACACCACAGAAATCAGGGAATGTTACAAACCAGGGGGTTTTGTTTGTTTTTCCTGGAATCAGTTGTTAAACATAAACGCACCACGCCTACCCAAAACTAGCTGTAGGTTAGGATAAAAAGTAGGTCAAATTTGATTTCAGGCTTACAGTCTGTCCCCCATGCTGAAACACTTCCTGAAATCTTCCCACCATCCTTATTCCTAGGGCAGCCAAGGGTTCTTAAAGTTCATACACCCACACACAGGATCATCAAGACTATTCTCTGGTTCTTTGTTTAGACTAAAGGATAAATGACTGATAATGATTCAAAGTCTGACCGGGGGATGGGGAAAATTTGCCTTTTGACAAAGCTCACACATTTAAGTAAAAAGAATGTGTCTCAGAGGAGAATATGAGACACCAGCCAGTGGGTGGGATGGATGTGGGAAAGGGGTCCCTAGGACTCTTCCAATGTCCCTGAAATTACTTCCGCTGGGAAATTGTCATCTCTGCTAAGCATTCAGTCCTCCCTGTTTGACCTCTAAAGTGAGCCAGGCCCACCTTCTTTCCCTCCTGTGATTCAGAATGCTTCTCTACAACCCATGCTGTCAGCTGCCTCAAACCTCACTGTCCTCGTGCCTTCCCAGCAAGCTATTGAGGACATGGATCAAGATGAAAAAACCTTTTGGTTGTCCAAGAGCAATATTCCAGCCCTAATAAAGTAGGTATTATGTATTTTATTCTTCATGATATCTCACTGGCATCCATGTGAACGACATTCAGTAGAGGGAAGCCACATGGTCCTTGAGATCCATGGAACTCAGCATGTTCTAGAACATTCCTCACCTCCTTCCCGAGGATGGTAATAGTTAACATTATTGACAGCTAACTCTGTGATAACTACCTTATGTATAACTCAGTTCATCCTCCCAACAACCCTATGAGATAGGCATTAAAATTACACCTATTTTACAGATGTGTAAACTGAGGTGTGAGGTGATTCCATAACTAACCCAAGGTGTCATGGCTGATAATCACAGGGGAAGAGTTTGAATCTGGCCATCTGGCTCCAGAACCTATTTTCTTAACTATTCAATGATACTCCTTCATGCATTGATATTTCATGATAGCCCTTCTGGACTGTTGCTTTAGAAACCATATGCTGCTGGGCACATACAGAGTGGCAGATCTGCAGGCTCTGTCACCTTCGGACATGCTGGCAACGTCTTTGCCCGGTAACTTCCTTCACCTGGCGAAGGCAGATGGGGTAAGAGAGTGCTGTAATCTGTCTGTTAAGTGGAAACGTGTCATCTATGTTTGCACTGCCCACTTTTAATGTTTGTGTTATGGAAATTTCCAAACATGAGCAAAAACAGACCAAGAATAGAACTTCCACGTAGGCATCACCCAGCCTCAACAACATGTGTGTGTGTGTGTGTGTATGTATCAATATATGTTGACACTCAACATATATTGATATACACACACACACACACACACACACACGTTACTTTGTAGTAGTGATGCTATAAAATGTGGTCCTGCACCCACAGCTTGGCCACAAGGCTCTTCTTGACAGACCACAGACTGATCCAGAAAGGCAAACCTTTCCATGGTTCTGGGTAAAGGTTGCCCAGTTTCACAACTGTGGCGATTCGTATATGCTGAACTAAAAACGGGTTCCCGGTGACCTACTAATGAGTCATTATAGGTTACTAAAATTTTATGTCAAGTTAGAGTCAGTCAACCAATCTTTACTGAGCACCTACGATGCCCCAGGCACTAAGTGCTGGAGTCACGGCGGCGCACAAGGAAGAACCGCAACCCCGCGGAAGCTCAGCTTCTGGCACTTGCTGCGTGTGTCCGGACTTGGAGTCAGTCTTGCATCGGGAAGTTTGGCTGCCTTGCTGCATAGGCCAGTGTTTGAAAGCTCTTGCTATGAATTGCGCAAGATGAAAATGAAGATTTTACTGGAAAATGAGAACTGCTACATCAGTGGACCATCAAAAATGTTTTGGAATTACTGCTCTAAAACATTTTTACCTTCCTACTCATCAGTGCGAGCACTGTGGAAAGGGCCTATGCCTAGTACTACCGGAATGTATGTGCCTCATCAGATCATTCTTTGCAGAAAGCAGAAAAGAGTTGCATGCAGTTCCATGGATTCTTTCCATATTATTGGTCTAATTCTAGTACATTACATACTTATATCAGACAATGGGGTTATGTTCTGTCGGTGTTCTAAATCATTGATTCTTTTAGCAAGCATGAACTGAACACCCACCCTGGGCAGGCTTATCCTGGGTTCTATGCAGTCAGAGACAAATCAATGGGACCATTGACCTGGAGGAGTTAACCACCAAAGACACATTTTTAATGAGTTACTTGGTCTGATATAAATGTCTCCCTTTAACCAAAAGAGATGTGCAAGGTGGCCAGGAATTTTTTCTCCAGGGCCTCTGCTGATGTGAGTTGGGAGGCGTCAGGGTGAGACTCAAGTCCCCTTCTGCACCGAGGGTCGCAGGAGGGATTTCAAATAAAGGGTAGGGGTGGGGAGAAGAAAGGAAAGTAGAGAGAGTGGAGCCCAGCTGTATCGTAGTTGGTTGGTGGCTGGTGAGTGTGTAGGTTGGGTAATTAATATTCTTGCAAAGTAGCTGGATTCTGATCAGGAAAGTCAGGTACTGTCCATATGAGTTTGCTAGCTAGGGCTGTTATAACAAGGTACCACAAAGTGAGTGGTTCCAACGACAGAAAATTTTGTCTCACTTTCTAGAGGCCAGAGGTCCAAGATCAAGGGGGGAGCAAGGTTGGCTCGTGAGGGCTATTGAAAGGGGCTGTTCCAGGCTTTCTCCTTGGCTTGTAGATGGCCTTCTTCATGGTCACACAGCGTTCTCCCCGTACTGCGCTCTGTGTCCCATTTCCTCCTCTTATAAGAACACCAGCCATGTTGGAGTAGGGCTGACTGCAATGCTCTCATTGTAACGTGATTACCTCTGTAAAGACCTTTCCAAATAAGGTCCCATTCTGAAGTATGGGGGGTTAGGACTCCAACACATGAATACTGAGGACAAATGCAACCCACAACACTGTCAGTAGGACTTTTCAGGCTACAGGATCACTTTGGTGAGCCTCAACCAGCACTCTTGGAATGAAGTAGAAAAGAATAGAATCGGTGTTCAGGGGCCTCCCAGATAGTAGAGGAAAGTATCCCTTTATTTTGATTGTGTGTGTGTGTGTGTGTGTGTGTGTGTGAGAGATGCCTAGTGTGTCACAATTTAAAGATATTTCCAACTTCGGGTCATGGTCAGAAGTGTGAAAGTCACTACCACTTGAGAAGTATAAAACCCAGAAAGAGTTTCAATTCCTGAATCTCCTACCCTATGGAGACTCACCGCCCCACTGTGGTTTGCATCTACAGAATGTCACGATCGAAGGGGCATCTGTAGTTGACGGTGATAATGCAGCCACAAACGGCCTGATACACGTCATCAACAAGGTACGCGCTTGCAACCTTCCACAAGTACGGCATCTCTTCTCACTTCATTTATTCGTCCTCCTGCACAGCATCTTTGCCAGGGGTGGGGGGTGTGGCGCTGGTAGGGGGGGCGCGCTGGGGCGGTGAGGGGGGAGTGGAAATCCCTACCTCTAATGGAAGAGTACCTGGGTTGTGCTCTGTGAGTTAAAACTGCTTAGAGGTTCTCTGCATCCAGTCACACTCATTTGTTACTTAGTCTATATTCGGCAACCAGGCCCTCAAGTGTGGCCACATATATTATATTTCTGATTTATGTGAACATCTTAATCAAGAGCTAGAAGAAAGGCAAGTGGTTATGTATTATTTTTCCTCTCCCCTTCCTGCATTATTGCACCCTAAAAAGATGGGGTAAGGAAGCCCTACGAAAAAAATGGAAAAGGGTAGAAAAAGTATTTTGAAATTTTCATTTTCTTCTAAGACACAATGCAACAGTATTCAAAGGTACGAAAGAGAAAAAAAAAAAAAGTGTAGCGGGAAATGGGGTTTTAAGCTATCCTATAATTTTAGGTTACTATATTAGGATTTTCATTGAAAATTAAGGTTAGAATTTAGGGTATATTGGGAACTTTGGAAAGGTGGAAGATTGGAAAAGACAATTAACTAATAGCATTTTAACTAAAATTATCCTCACTTGCCACTTCCGTACTCACTTTTGATTTTAATTTACAGAAAAGGTCAACTATTTCTGTGCAGAAAAGAGAAGCTATTTGTAAGATGCCTGGGTGCATTATTTTGGAAAAAAAAAAAAAAACCTTACAATTCCCTTGTATTACCAAGAAACATTAAGGAAACCCACATTTTTGAGCAAGTGATCACTTGCAGGGAACTATGCTGGATTTCTGACTTCTTACGATGCAAATGAACATTACTTACCAAGGGTATTTTTCTTCTCCAATCCTGGCTCTCCTACTAAAAACCTATGAAAAACCTTTTTAAAAAACATTAAATTACCTCTCCTTATTTACATTTCTGATGGCCACACCTTGTTAGTACAATGGCCCCTCAAACCATCTCCTGTCCTGATCGTTATTATCATGGGGCCAATTCAAGTCTCGCCTCCTCCTCGAAGCCTTCCCCGATCCCTGCAGCCCGTATCATCAAGGATGGCATACAGCATCTGGGTACCGGCTCATAGCAAGCTATGTGAACTTGGGCAAGCAACATAACTTCTCTGAGCCTCATTTTTCTTCCCCAGGGAGAACAAAACAACACCTTCTCTCTCTTGGTGCCTACTGCTTAGCAGGCCTTCCCTCAATAAATGTTGGTTTTACTCCTTTCTTCCTCCCCTATAATTCCATGGGATTTAGGGGTGTGGAACTCATTCGGCACCCTATGCCCTCTTGTACTGATAGTTCTTCCTCACGGTATAGTCCCGGACTCCCACATGATGGCATATCCTGCGGGGGGGGCGGGGGCTGTGTCTCTGTGTCCCTCATCAGCATTGGCACCTAGTCTCGTACATGGTAATAGTGACAACTAGAATGATTGACAGCGCAGTAGGTACCGGCCCTGAACAATATATCATGTCACATTATCTCGTGTGATTTTTACCACAACCCTAAGACAGTAGATGCGACTGTCCTCACTTCACAAATGAGGCGAGTAAGGCTCCTCAGGGTTAAGTAACTGGACTGAGGAGGAAGTGATGTGACCACAAAAGATTCCTGGATGCCTGTCAACTGGTCCAAGTCCTCTGCTTAGCCTCCGGGTTGCACTGGCTCCCTAAGGACCCCCTACACCTGCCCTTGGACACTGTGGTCACCTTTGCCAAGGCCACCATGAACACGTGTGCAGGTCGTGCCCTGCATATCCATGCCTGTCCCAAGGGTGGCATGGGGCTAACCCCCAGCCCACTTCACTCCTCAGGCTACGCACCCCCCCTTTGGTGTTGCCAACTGTCAGAGGAAAATGTGCCCTGTGTTAAATTTGCAGAGGCACTCTGTGGACAAGCAGTGGTCCTTATCATTGCATCTGGTCATGCAACATGAGCCTACCTACCGGAGGGCAGCAAGTCCTACGGACACATGCTAACAGAATCTGGGGACTTCCTTTCCCAGGTTCTGGTTCCCCAAAGAAGCCTATCTGTCTCCTTGCCAAACCTGCTCACCCGGCTGGACCAGATGCCCGACTATTCCATCTTCCGGGGCTACATCATTGTAAGTACCATGTTCGCTGTGCGACCTGCTGGCTCAGGGTAACTGCACAGGGGAATCCCTCACGCGTTTTTGTGTCTTGCCCCCACAGCAATATAACCTGGCCAGTGCGATCGAGGCAGCCAACGCTTACACAGTGTTTGCTCCAAACAACGAGGCCATCGAGAATTACATCCGGGAGAAGAAGGTCACAACTCTAGTAGGTATTGGGAATGATAACCAGGAAAATTATTTCTGAACATTCAAACTCAACATTTTTCAATCCATCAATCAGGGACCATTCCACTCTCTCATCAGAGCTTCCTTGTCCGTGTCCAGATACTTAAGGTATACTTGTGCAGAGACTTTCTCTGCCCGTGTGTTTCATTCACACCCCTGGGAACACACAGTCAGGACCCGATACAAGGATGCAGGTGTCCCAGGAAGCTGGAAGGATCCTCCTGGTCACCCCTCTTCTCCGCCCTGGCCTCCCTGGTCCCCTGAAATGTCAGCGGCAGGGATGAGGAGAAAGTGGGTCATCTCTGTCTTCCTCCTCTTCTCCCCACTTCCATCCTCCCTGATTCCTAACATCTGGGGCTAGACAGTCCAAATTTGTCAAAAGATTTTGTCAAAGAATACAAAGCTCCAATCATGCCACTCTATGCCTTAACACCGTTGGGTGGATCCCCATTTCTTGCAGGACTGAGTTCAGACTACCTTCCCAGGTATTTAAGGCCTCTGTCAACTGGCCGCCATTCATCTCCTATTCAGTGGTGGCTCCAGAATTTTCACTTAGGAGCCAGGGTTGCCCTGCTCCTAGCCTCCACGATGGGAGGACATGTTTGAAGCTGTATTTGCACAGCAAACACACTATTTTCCCTTATATCTTCAAATAAGGTGCCTGAGACAGAGACACTAATGAAATGTGGACAATTGAAGTCCCTCTAAGCCGTCCTTGGGCCCACCTCTTCTCTGCAGAAGCCCCCTGATCTAACCAGAGTGACGGTCTTAGAGACCCTAAATAAGCCAAAGGGGTGTCTGATGCCTTTGTTCGTATCCACCCCCACACACATACAAGTGCACATGTGTGCACGCACACCAACACACGTACACGCACATAATGCTCCCTCAATCAGAAAGCCTGCCCTTCTGCCTTCACTACCTCCAGAATTGCCCCACCCATTCTTCAAGTCCAGTCTGGCCTCCTCAGGGAAGCTGGCTCACCACCCGAGCCAATAGAAAATCTCTCCTGCCTCTGAGTTCAGACCATCTGCATGCCCTTCAGCATCTATATGGTGTGATGAGTTGTCCTTTCAAGTGAGCAGGCCTTAGCTCACCAAGGAGCTTATAAAGTCCATAAGGGCAGGGACAATGTCCTACACTTTTGTAACTGACATGATAAACAAGCAGGGCTCCTGGGAGGGGTCAGAAATCACCTTCATCCTGTCTCCCCTGCCCTGCCCCAGTCCCTGTGAACCTGTTCAGTGGAAAATATTCTTTTCCTGCCTCCCCGATGCTTTGCTGGTTCACTGGAGACCCCACCCACCACTGTGGTCTCTGACTGCTGTCCTCTTGACCTGAGTGCATCACCCTAGCCCTATAGTCATCAATCTCCTCCTCGACCCTAAGCATCCAGAACCCACCTCCAGCTTTTCCCCTGGGGAAGCCTGTCTATTCCACTAGGCCGCTATCTAAGATAAGACCTAAGGTCTCAGTTCTCTCCAACCTTGCCACACATCTAGCCCACAGGACATACGTCATTTCTTGTCCCAAGCCAGCATTGAGTGGTGGCCTGTCTCAGTGCAAGGACACCTCTCCTCCCTCCCCAGTCGATCAACCTGCCAGCCATCTGTGGAGTGAGATTGCTCAGGCCTGAGTACAATCCAGTCCCACAGGCCACCATATCTGCCACCGATCACGTTCTTCAAAACATCCCATCAAATCTCCTCTTGTGGTCCCTGGGGTGAGAGGCAGGCTGGGGTGTGGGGACTCTCTCTTCATAACACTTCTCTTGAAAGAAATCATCTTTAAAATCCTCCCTTGAGCTTCATGCCCTCGGTCCGGGTTTTAGGGTCACATCAGGAGTTGTGGACCATCCCACGTGGAAGACTGGCCATGTGGGAGGTGATGTGTCTCAGATTTAGTATTTAATATCTACTGCGTCCTGATGCCTCGGTCAGACCTTACAGTTCAACAAGCTATTGCTCTGGTAATTCCCACAGTGCTGGGCATGCTGGGGGCAGCCCAGTAAGTGACTGGGGCTTGGTTGACCTGTGGGTTAACTTTCACTTCTGTGTGCTGCCCAGGAGGAGGACGTACTCAGGTATCACGTGGTCTTGGAGGAGAAACTCTTGAAGAATGACCTGCACCACGGCATGCACCGGGAGACCATGCTGGGCTTTTCCTACCTCCTCGGCTTCTTTCTCCATGATGAGCAGGTGCGACCCTTTTACTTAAAACCCAGGAGTGAGTGTCTTAGCTCCTATCATCTGTCATCACTTCCATGTTGGAATAATCTCACTGGTGCTTCCTAAGCCTTATCTACAAAAGACAGTTGTCTGTCTTTCACCATAAAAAGCAAAGAGACTGCCAAGCTCCCCAGCTCACCCTCCCTGTTACCAGCATTCGGATAATGGGTGTGGGCTTTACTAATCACGGTATTTGAATTCCAGCACTCACAAGTGCCCTCTGACACTGGTTCCTAACAAACCCAACAGACAGTCCCCAAGCGGTCTCTAAGATAGAAGGGTACCTGGCAGCAAAACCCAACTCCCAGGATGTGGCCCTGACTCCACGGGGCCAAGTGACACGTGGGATCCAGCAGCCGAGTGAATAATGTCGTGATTGCTTGATCGTAGGGACCCGCGGTCCCAGGACCAGCTGACCCCACACCAGTATCCCAATATCTAGCTCACACAACCACTAAATATTTCAGTGTTCAGAATTCATGAAAAAGAATTGATGAGACTAAATATGTAAAGTATTTCAAGTATAATTCTAATGACATATTTCAAACATCAAGGAAGAAGACTGGTTTATGAAAATTCAACAAGAAACTACAGTGTAACTCTAGTGTAAATTCTCATAAGAAAAATTAATAAAAACAAATTATTGCTTAAGATAAACTAAGCACAATGTTAAGAGGAAGAAAGTTTAATCAC
Source organism: Neomonachus schauinslandi (assembly GCF_002201575.2). Taxonomy (NCBI): domain Eukaryota; kingdom Metazoa; phylum Chordata; class Mammalia; order Carnivora; family Phocidae; genus Neomonachus; species Neomonachus schauinslandi. The sequence continues at coordinate 18,343,987 of NC_058407.1, read as the reverse complement.
GGACATTTTTTAGCATTAATATTATTTGGTCCTTTTATTTATTTTTTTTTTTAAATCATTTTTTTTTTTAAAGATTTTATTTATTTATTTGAGACAGAGAGAATGAGAGAGACAGAGAGCACATGAGAGGGGGGAGGGTCAGAGGGAGAAGCAGGCTCCCCGCCGAGCAGGGAGCCCGATGCGGGACTCGATCCAGGGACTCCAGAATCATGACCTGAGCCGAAGGCAGTCGCTTAACCAACTGAGCCACCCAGGCGCCCTATTTGGTCCTTTTAAAAAGTGCAATGTTAAAACAATGTTCTCTGTGGTATCATCATTGAACCACAAGTGAAGCTTTGTGGACATTTTGTTTCAACCTGCTTGGGTAAAAAAAAAGAGCCTAACTCTTCGTTACTTCCAAATATTTTCCTCCCACTCCTGCGAATAATCCCACCTGTTATGGAATAACTTTGAGGAGATCCTTTTAAATACATTTTCTTATTTTTCCTGGTAAGGCAACTTTTTATTGGTAAAGAACTTAAATTTTTTTGTTTTTATCCGTATCATTTCTTACTTCATTACATACAGATGAATTTTCTAATGCAGTTAGTTGAATAAATTTCAACTCTGTCCTGTTTATTTTCCATTTGTTTGGAAATTCTTTGATCTAGAGCAATTTTACACTAGAGGCTTTTAACTCACAATAAACAGTTCTACCTCACAGTCGAGGTTTTGCTTTTATCCGTAACTCATTTACTTTCTCTTAGGACAACGGAATTTTACGAAAAAGCTCTCTAACCCAGTAAACTTGTGTTCAAATAAAAATTTTAATGCAGCCCATAATTCTCTGGGTACATCTCACAAAGAAAATGATTCAGACTTTTTTTAATGCCAAATCAACGGTATTATAGCATCAGAAGTTATGTCAGTTTGATATTTTTTAAGTAGCTCAGTATCTCAGAATTCTGGAAGTTTGTGCTGCAAGCACCATTTGACAGCACCTGTAAGGTTCCCTGCTAGTTTTCCAAATCTACACAGACGCTAGAAGACCTCTGTGGAGCTCAGCCATGATTGATCTCAACACGCAACGGAAATTCACCTGACTCCAAGCAAATCATAAGGGATTTTAACATTCCATGGCAGTTCAAATTTCAGTACTTAAAAGAGTCATTTTAATATTGCTGTTGTGGGGAGTTTGGGGATGTTATTAATCATTTTTAAACCCTTTTTGGATACAAACTTAACATTTTCTTAGTACAATAAAGATTCCCCCTTCTCCCAACTCACACCTATACACACACACACACACACACACTCTCTCTCTCTCTCTCTCTCTCTCTAATTTTTTAAAGAACTATTTGTTCCCAATTATATTAGTTATATTAATGAATGGATGAATGGATTCACTTGTTTTGCATTACTCAATCATTAAGGTAGCCTCCCCTAAAAAAATCAAAACAAAACAAGTTGCAACTCAGAGTTGAATTTGAGTTTGCAGCATGTAATGCAGAACCTCTGAGCACCTGCCACACACTGGGATATGATACTATCTGGTGGAACACTTTCCACAAACAAAAACACTTTAAAAATGCTAGTTATTTTTATTCTTAAATACCTGTTGCTTGGCCTTTCTAAGGGTTGCTTACAAACTAACCATAGAGATGTGCTGAAAGGCCATTGAGTTCCCTTCTCCATGCCTTGGTTATGGAAGGCATTCAAACCTCCAGGACCACCAGTCCACAGCACAGGGAAGCACACCCCATGGAGCCATTTTGCCAATGGGACTCATGTAACAATCATGATTCAGAATTCTTCAAGCAGTCATAAACCAACTAATGTGAGGGGTGGAGAGAAACCTTAGAGATGATCTAGAACAGCCTCTTCTTTTACAAAAGAGGAAATTGAGATTCAGAGAGGAAAAGCAACCGGCCCGAGGTCACACAACAAGATGGTGCCAGATGCAGGACTGTTACTTAGACTCTCCTCCCCAAGAGAGCTCTTTCCACTACAGAGTGCTACCTTCCAGGTGGACACTGGAATATCTCCGAGACTGTTCAGATAGTGATAGCCTCTAATCCCTACCGTTGCTATTTCTCTTGAAATCACTACAATCAAACTCACATTCAGCCCTCTTGTTCACAGCTCTACGTAAATGAGGCCCCGATAAACTACACCAATGCGGCCACTGACAAGGGAGTGATCCATGGCTTGGGGAAAGTTCTGGAAATTCAGAAGAATAGATGTGATAATAACGACACTACTATTGTACAAGTAAGTTATATCCAAGGCCAATGATGCACCTGTTGGTTTCATTTTTTATAAATTTTTAAAGCATAAAGTTCATCTATCAGGACATCTCAATTCGGTTCAAAAACACATTGAGTGAGGATCTCTGATGTATGAAAAAACAGAATCAACTTGACTCTACAAAGATAAATGAGACATGACCCTGCCCTCAGTGGGCTCACAGTCCAGTGCAATGACTTGTACCTTGGGTGCCTGGGAACTTCCCTGGAGGGTTGTACTGAGCAGGATTCTCAAGCCATGGTCTTCCTTAGTGGGAAACATGCCACGCCTGATGTAGGCGCAGAGAGGGGGGCTAGGGTGCACCTACGGCAGGTATTGGCCAAGCCTGGTCTACTGGGAGAGAAAATAGGGAGCTGCATTATTTCGGTGTAACAGAGGATTCGGTAATGCAGCCTTCTCACTCCAGTCCATGGGATGGTGTAGGATCTTTCCGTAATAGTAATAACTGCTGACATTGGGGGGGGCACTTATTATGTGCCAGGCACTGCACATATTTTATATTGTTATAATGGTTTTATACGGGTTAATACACATGTTACATGTATTAATCCGTCCTCACAACACCCTACAAAATAGGTACTATTACTATTCCCATTCTACAGATGGGGAAAATGAGCCACAAAGAGGTTAAGGAATGTACCCAGGTTCACAGAACTAGCAAGTGGCAGACAAAGAGTTCAAATCCAGGCAGTCTGGCCCCAGAGCCAGAACCGTGAACGACCGCACTATCCTGTCTGGTGGGGGCCAAGTTAAGAACTAGTCACATTGGCCTCCTCCTGTTCTAGGAACGGGTCACATTTAAAAATTTCTGTCATTCTTAAGTTGCGCTCATTGTTTTATAATAGTGTATATTATCTCCACGCTGAGTCCTCAGCTCCCAGGTGCTCCCAAGGGTTGACCAGATGAACTTCCCTAATATCTTTCTGAGTTTCACTTCTACATCCTAAACCCTTCAGCTCCAAGGTCTGTAAAATACTTGCAGCCTCCCTTTGCACTAAAATTAAGAATGGTGAAATGTTCACTTTGCCTCTCTGTGTTTTACCAAGGGGAAATGTGGCAAGTGTCTCCAGCAGCCAGTCTGCCCGTTTGGAACTAAACAACTAGTAAGTATTTTGTCTGCTTTGATAAAATAGTTTCCAGATTCCAGGAGGTCCAAATTAGAAAATGAACCTCAAAAAAATGAAAGAAAGAAAATGAACCTCAAGCATACCTCATTTTCACTGCCCTCAATTCCTGTACTTGGTTTTAATTTAATTTTACCATCGTATGTGCACCTTTCTAAAGTCTTGAATCTTTTTTTGGACCGAAGCATAATTTAATTAATACATAAATAGAAGCTGGGATTCACATCAGTTGATGCACAATACAGGAAGGCATTTTTCACTTTCTACATCTTTCAGTCCCGGAAACCAGTTGAGGACAAGAGCAAGAAACCTTAGAGAAGGGCAGACTCCATAACCAAAACCACATCCAATCTGGATGAGTTTCACCTGCCTGATTTCCTTTTATAGTTGAACTTACAACTCTCTCTAAGAAACAGATGGCAAACTTGGGAGAAGTTAACATGTCTTTGAATTAATTACCAATGTTTCTTGTAGCTCTTTATTGCGAAAGCTACTTCCGATAATGTTCCAATCATTACAAAAAAATAGATGTTTATGCACCTCTCATAGCATGCGAATAAGAATTTCGGATGATACCAATGCTGATTCTCTCACTAGAGTTTAATCTTGTTATTACAGGATAATTTTATCTAATGTACTCTACAATTCTTCCAAACTTGAGTTAGTTTTCTAGACAAAAGTTCTTTTTACAGAGTACCACCTTAAGGTATAATAATTTGGATTTTGCCACCTGTTTGGTTCTGGCAACCAACATTGCGTTTTTGTGTCTTCTTCCTTACAAAGCAGCTCCAAGAAGCAGACCCCCTCCCTTTCCAGAACATTTCAGTGGGAGAAACAGCAATACGTCACCCACCTATTTGCCCTTACAGATTGGAACTTTTCCCTCACCCAAAAGCTGATATAATCATTTCTATTTCATAGGGTGAAGAGATAAGGAGATGTATCTATACCATTTATTTCATGGGCAAGCGAACCCTGTTCATTGGGTGCCGGGCAAAATGCGTGAAAACCATCATTGTGAGTATAACGATTGAATCGCCCTTCCAATTCCTGCAGCAGCATGGGGAAGTTTTATCGTATGTCACACTTTTCAGATGCCTTCACATCTATTCCTTCTGCCTCTCCTCTTCCTCCTCATCATCCTCATTGTCATTGTCATCGTCATGCAAGGTAGCGGTGGTAGCAGGAAAACTCAGGACAGCAGGAAGTCAGGAAACAGGGAAAAGCTGCAATATTCAATTGCATGGTGAGGAAATTGAAAGACTGGGAGCCTGGGAGGACCTCCTCATTGTCACAACAGGGACAGAGGAGACGGCCAGCTTCCTAAGGAAAGAGAAGGTGCACCTGCTTGTTTAGAAAACAGGACCCCAAAGCTAAGCACGTCTGCACTGCTGCTTTGGAATCTGCAGGAAAATTCTTTATAACTTCCTGTCCTGCCTCTTCCCCAGAAGACTAGCCATAGCCTCGGCCTATCCTACAGAAACAAGATGGTTTGGCCCTTAAGCTGCAGAGCTTGGGGCTGCAGAAGATTCTGTGGGGTTTGGGGGTCTTGTTTTCCAGTATCCAGAAATGTTTTATTGGAACACAGCCATGCTCATCCATTTATTTTTTACTGAAGTATAATTAACATACAATGGTATATTCGTTTCACACGTACAACACAGTGATTCAATAATTCTATATGTGGAACCTAAAAACAAAACAAAGGAACAAAGAAACAAACCAAAAAAAAAAAAACTGAAAACAAACAAAAAAACCAGACTCTTAAACACAGAGAACAAACTGGTGGTTGCCAGAGGGGAAGTGGGGGGGGGCAGAGGGGGAACCAGTGAAATAGGTGATAGGGATTGTGAGGTACAAACTTCCAGTTATAAAATAAGACAGAGATGAAAAGTGCGGGCTAGGGAATATAGTCAGTAATCGCGTAGCAATGTTGTCTGGTGACAGATGGTGTCTGCACTCATTGTGCTGAGCACTGAGTAATGTAGACGTGAGTGTGTTAGTGCCCTCAAGAATAAAGCCACCTGGGGCGCCTGGGTGGCTCCGTGGGTTAAGCTTCTGCCTTCGGCTCAGGTCATGATTGGGGATCCTGGGATAGAGCTCCCTGCTCCCCGGGGGTTTGCTTCTCCCTCTCCCTCTGCTTCTCCCCGCCCATGCACTCATGCATGCGCAAGCTCTCTCTCTCTCTCTCTCTCACTCTCTCAAATAAATAAACAAATCTTTTTTTTAAAAAAAGAATAAAAGCATCAGCGATGGGGATTAAGGAGTGCACTTATCATGATGAGCAATGAGTAATATATAGAATTGCTGAATCACTATATCGTATACCTGCAACTAATATATTGTATGTGAACTATACTGGAATTCAAATTAAAAATTTAATTAAAATTTTTTTTAAAAAGAAGAAGAAGAAGAAGAAAGGCAGGCCCAGGCCAAGTGTACAGCCTGTAGGGCTTCCCTAAACTACAAGAGACTCACTTCTAAAATGTTCGAGGCTTCCCCTGCAAAGGCCTCTCCGGGCTCAGCAGCATGGGGATGACTAACACACCAGGAAGGGGCCGGGATCCCCAGTGGCATCACCTGCATTATTCTTTACTCTGTTCCTGCTGCCTCCTTTCCCGGTGGTCTTCATCCTAGTCTCGCGCTTGCCTTTTTCCTTTCCGTCTTTCCTGCCTCCCCACTGCATCCTGCCCCTGGTGCCCTCCAGGCACACAGCCCGCCCCGCCAGCTGGATTTCCAGACCACGACGGGACAGAACCCACGGAGATGGAGGTGGGGCCTCGTCCCAGCCCAGCCTTGTCCCTCGGTTTCAGACGAGAGCATGCTGTGCGGGCTTCTTTGGTCCCCAGTGCCAGCCCTGCCCTGGGAAAGCTGGGAACGTCTGCTTTGGAAACGGGATCTGCTTGGACGGGGTGAACGGCACGGGTGTGTGTGAGTGTGGAGAGGGCTTCGTGGGCACAGCCTGTGAGACCTGCGCCGAGGGCAAGTATGGCGCCCACTGCGACCAAGGTGTGCACCCTCCTCCCTCCCCACCCAGCACGACCTCCCCACCCACTGTGGGAAAGCAGCGGGGGGCCATCTGCACCCTAGCTCTGGGGGAGGCTGGAACCCCACCTCTATTATCATGTGAATTGTGAGAATGTCTGTGTTGTGTAATTTGCATAGAACAGTGTTTTCCAAACATTTTCAATCACTAACTGGACCTGTTCCTTGACCTTCCCCAACCAACCACGTTTCTGTGTTTGCCTGTGCGCACTGATCCTCATGGTTAGCCTCTCAGGTTTGGACATTGCTTCATAGTTTGAAACGCCCGTTTGTGCACGGTATCTGGTTTAATCCACACAGGAACCTTATGTACCCATTTTACAGACGAGTATATTAAGGCAGAGCTGAATGACTTCCCTTAAGGTCACACCTGGTGGGAAGCAGAACTGAGGTTTGAATGCATATCTTGCCTGGCTCCAAAGCCTTGCTCTTGAATCATGCAGCCCTTTACCTGAAGATTACTCTATTAATTCACCTTCCCAGTAAGCCACATGCTTTAAGCTGTTTTCACAAAAATCATCATCTGTTTGCATTCTCTGACCTTGTGCCCAAGGATGCACACACATGGGAGGAATTTCCTAATCCATGATGAGAAAACGAGGTATTTTTTTTTCCTACCCTGAACTAAAAACCATAAGTCGGACCTGACTATCACTGCTTTGTCATCAGCTTTCCAAGCCAGACAAAACCAATAGATAATTGAATCACTACAATTGGACCATATAATATATAGTTGCAACTGTAGTGCTGACTCTTTCTGTCATTTGGAAGCATCTTCTGCTTCCAGTTGTGCGGGACTTCCTAACCGGTGATCCGTAGATGACCTTCATGGAGTCTAGCGAAGTCCCAAACCTGAATGCTTTTCCCTGGGGGAAGGCATCCAAGGCTTTTAACCAGTTCTCAGAGGCTCACGGCACTGCTGCGTAACAAAGGAATCGGCTTTTCTATGTTGTAAAAGAAGGCAGTGCTATCCCAGGTTTATATAAACCTAGTGGACAGACCTTAGGGAACAAACATGCTTCCGTCCCAGGGCGTCGCACACGACCCTGAGTCCTCCGCTAAGCTTAGCTGAGGACATGCTCACCCTGCTTCCGTCACCAAGCCACAGTGCTACACGTCCCACAACTGTGGTCTCTGTCAAATCATGACCCGACTCAACTCTTCTCCTGTGCCCCCTGCCCTTCCTGTGAATCCAGCCCTCCGTTGAGGACAATGGTGCTCTGGGACCAGGTGGGAGAATGAAGTGCCCTTCATGCGAAGTGCCTCTTCATAGTAAATGATAATGAGTTCCGGAACACAGGCCAGAGGGCTAACAATTTGTGGGCGCTTTTCCACTTAGTGTGTTCTTGTGTCCATGGGAGATGCAACCAAGGACCCTCAGGCGACGGTTCCTGCACCTGTGACCTTGGCTGGCGAGGAGTGAGATGCGACACAGGTAAGGACAAGCCCCTCAGTCCTTATGATGTGTTCTGAGCCTCGCTTCCCAGCAGCTACCTTTCTGTCTTCCTAAAATAGAAAGACAGCTTTAGGGGGCGCCTGGGTGGCTCAGTCTATTAAGTGTCTGCCTTCGGCTCAGGTCATGATCTCGGGGTTCTGGGATGGAGCCCCATGTCGGGCTCCCTGCTCAGTAGGGCGTCTGTCTCTCCCTCTCCCTCTACCCCCCACCACTTGTTGTCTCCCTCTCTCTCACTCCCATCTCCCTCTCAAGTAAATAAATAAAATCTTTAAAAAGAAAAAAAGAAATGACACCTTTATTACCTCCTTTGGCAACCAAAGTAGCTCCTACTTGCCACAAAAAGTTTGTAAAATAAAGAAAAGCAGGGGCGCCTGCGTGGCTCAGTCGGTTGAGCGTCTGACTCTTGATTTCGGTTCAGGTCATGATCTCGGGGTCGTGAGATCGAGCCCTTCACCAACTGGCCCTCACCAGCAGCGAGGGGTCTGCTCGAGATTCTCTTCCTCTCCCTCTCTGCCCCTCCCCTTGCTCATGCTCACTCTCTCTCTCTCTCTCCCTCAAACAAATAATAAATCTTTTAAAAAAGAAAAGAAAAGCAGAAAGAGAAAACTAAGAAATACATCCCCACAGCAGGAACAAACTATCATTAATATTTTACATTAGCCTGGGCGCCTGGGCGGCTCAGTTGGTTAAGCGACTGCCTTCGGCTCAGGTCATGATCCTGGAGTCCCTGGATCGCGTCCGCATTGGGCTCCCTGCTCGGCGGGGGGTCTGCTTCTCCCTCTGACCCTCCCGACCCTCCCCCCTCTCATGCTCTCTCTCTCTCAGTCTCTCTCTCAAATAAATAAATAAAATCTTAAAAAAAAAAAAATATTTTACATTAGCCTTCCAACCTTTTTCTAGGCGTGTGTGGCTGAGACTGCGCTCTGCACAGTGTTACAGACTACTTTTTCATTTCACGATATGTCATGGATATATTTCCATGTGAATAAATATCGGTAAATATCATTTTTCATTTTCATATACGATTCCATTATATGACTATACCACACTCTCTAAAACCAATTTTCTATTGTCATCATAATGCTGCAATGAATGTCGCATGTATACGTCTCCCACATTTGTCTAACTTACCCATTCACTGATACTTCTAGAGATAGGATTTCTGAGTCAGAGGTTGGCACTTTGGGGGAAGGGTTCGCTCTTTACTGCCAAGTTGTCCTTCAGAGAATATATCCATTTAATTTCCCACTAATAGGATCTGAACAGACCCATTTCCCCCAACCCCACCACACGGCACTGATGTTTCTTTTTTTCTTTAAGATTTATTTATTTTAGAGAGAGAGAGAGAGCATGCAGGGGAGAAGGGGCAGAAGGAGAGGGAGAGAAAAACCTAAGCAGACTCCCCACTAAGCACAGAGCCCAACACAGGGCTTGCCCCAAGGACCCTGAGATCATGATCTGAGCCGAAACCAAGAGTCAGACGCTTAACCAACTGCACCACCCAGGCTCCCCTGCACCGATGTTTCTTAATGTGCTCCAAGGTTGGACCTCCAGGCTCACTCGTCCTGCTTTCCTTACTGGGAAGAAAGACCCAGCCTACCCCCACCTGCTCACCCAATCTAGAAACCATCGGCGTGGCCTTCACGCCTTCCACTCCTGCTCCCTCACTCCCTCACTAGCATGTCTACCTTATTCTAACCTCCACATCCCCTCCTGCTGCTCGGCTCCCAGCAGGAGACTTGTGATCTGTCCCTCTGCCCCCTGTCCCAGCTTCCTCAATTGCATCCTCCACATGGTGGCGGGAGAGAACTTTCCAAAACACAGATGTCTTAGTTCAGGCTGCTATAACAAATACTGTAGACGAGATGGCTTATAAGCAACAGAAATTTCTCTCTCACAGTTCTGGACGCTGGAAGTCTGAGAGTAGATACCAGCACTGTCTGGTTCTGGTGGGACTCCTCTTCTGGGTTGCAGACTGCCAATTTCTCGTGTCCTCACACGGCAGAAGAGGCCAGGGTGCTCTCTGGGATCCCTTTTACAAAAGCACCAATCCCATTCGTGAGCACTCCACCTTTATGACCTGACCATCTCCAAAGGCCCAACCCCAATACCATCACACTGGAGATTAGGTTTCAGCATATGGATTTGGGGGGGAAAGAGGACACAAACATTCAGCCTATAACCATAGGTAAGACCATATTTCCCACCCCCTCCCCAGGACTTGACAACCTGCTATGGTTCTTCATTGCCTCCAGGAGAAAGTTCATCGCCTGCAAGAGAAACAGCTTAGCAGGGTGGGGTACAAGGCTCTTCACCAATTGGCCCTCACCCAGTTTTCCAGGCTGGTCTCCGTGCACACCCTGCACAAGGAGCTTCCAGCCTAGAAGTGGAAATAAATGTTCAATAGTGTTCAAAAACTAGTGGCATGAGAGCACAGAGGAGAGAGCCTCTAGACTAGAGCGAGGAAGAGAACTCCTTTGTTTGGGGCAAACGCCCCACTCCCAAGCACATGGTAGACATCACTGAGGCCAGACAGGGGCGTCACATCTTGCTCAAAAGAGCACAGCATGTCGCCACTGCCTACTCACTGAAGTTGGCTCGAAGGTTTAGAGCTCATTTCAGAGAGGAGGACCTAAAAGACGATTGGGATTTCAGTCGATAGAGAATGGAGAGAGAAGGGATTTCCAGGCTCAAGGAAGAGCATACATAAAGGCACAAAATCGCATTGCATCCATTCCAGCCTGCTGGAGCCTCTCACTGTTCGCTCTGACACAAAACGGACCGCTTTGACGGTCAAGTCTCTCCTTCTGGACCTTCTACGTGACTCAGCCAGCTCTGATGAGATTCTATCCCAAAGACTCTTAACACGAGCATCTTTCCCAGAGGGTACTCTTTCTTCGTCTCTAATGCTTTCTTTCTGGATCCTCCCCTGCTGGGAAGTATCTTTTAGCTGGGTGTCCAAGGGCAAGAGCCTATGCTCTTCCAGGACGTTTAGGAATGAATGGAGCTCATAGATAAAAGGGACCTGCCGTGTGCCTGCCTGGCCCTGGGTTATTTTTGCATATGCGAAAGAAAAAAAAAGTTTAATATTAGTTATAATTGGGTTTTGCTTGTTTATATCACTGTGTAATAAAATGATGAAAAACTAGAAAGAATAAGGAACGTAAGAAATATAAATGAAAGTAAAAAATCAGGCCCCAGTGAGGAACATGCATCAACATCCAGACCTTGAGGGAAGAGACTGTGTTTTACTCTCCTTGACTTTGCCATGTGGCACGGAGCCTGGCACACAGTGGACAACTCCATCGGTATATTTGACCTTCCAGTTTGGCTCTGAGCTTCCTGGCAGCCCACGCAAAAAATGATTTACAAGGTCCCAGAGTTTTACATGGTTCACATGATACGAATCATTACTTCCGAGGAATTAAATCTTTTCTTACCACCAAGTACTCAAAGAAAGTTCTTGAGGTAGGTTTAGTATGAAAGGACTGACCCAGCAATTGGTTCTCTTTCTCAGAGATCACGAAAGACGGCTGCAATGGGATGTGCCACACCAGTGCCAAGTGCGTACCTCGGAGCTTTCTTTGGGGGTGATGCAAAGGGGATCCTTTCCTAAGAGCGTCCACCTCGGGGTAATCGTTTCCTGAGACCATTTCGGAAGAGTTAGGATAAAATTAAGTATGAAATGAAAATTCCCTCTGAAAAGGCCACCATCACCTTGCCAGACGCAGCCTTTTAAACAAGCTGCCCCCTGAGTTACCTGGCCTGTTGGCAAAAATGCCAGTTGTTACCCCCAGTTCAAGCCACAGGGACTCTTTCATAGAAGCCAAGGATAGGCAGTGCACCTGACCTTCATCCAACCTTGTTCCTGCCGCCAAGCCTTACTTGTTCAGACTTCAGCTTCATACTGCCAACTCCCAGAGGGGCTTCGTGGTTCATTAGTTGGCCCAGTAACTGGGCTTAGATCTGAATTCAAATCAGCCTCTGTCCATCTCATTGTCTGCATGACCTTGAGTCAATTACTTTATGCTTCTAAGCCTCAGTTTCTCCATCTATAAAATGGGACTAATAATATCTGCTTGTTAGGGCTATTGGATATTGTGTAGGTTCTACAAAGTAATGTGCAAAGCACAGCTCCAAGTACATAAGTGGCTCTCTAAAGATTGGTAGCTATCCCGCCTATCCCTGGGCCGATGCTTGCATGTGCACACCTGCAGTTTTAGCTGCCCCTGGCGGGGCTGTGCTAGGAATGGCCTCTCCTTCCACCGCTTAGGCAAGACCTGTGAGTGCCACATGGGAGCAGGAGCTGGGTGCTGGGGATGAAGGGGGTGGTGTTATATGGTTTTTGTTTTTTGTGTTTTGTTTTGTTTTGTTCTTTCACAAATAGCACTTGCCCCTTCTCATTGCAGCTGCCTTCTCAATCCGGACGGCACAGCCTCGTGCAAATGCGCAGCAGGATTCCAAGGGAATGGAACGGTGTGCACAGGCAAGCGAGGAAGGGGTCTGCTGGGGGACACGAGGCTAGCATGAGCTGTTGAGAGGTCTGTGTTCCTGCAGACTGGCTGGGCAGCTGCTACCAGCCGCTGAGAGTGAACTGGATGTACCAGGACAACTGATTGGGCCCCGGGGCAAGAAAACTATTGTTCACGGACCGGGCATGTGTTGGCTTAGGAATGGATGGGTCAGTTGCACCTGTTTTCGTCTCCAAACAGCGGTTCACGGCCTTGACCGTGATTGAAATCACCTGGAGAACTTTAAAAACACTGGATTGATTGACCTAGGGTGTGGCCCAGGCGTGGGGACTCTGGAGTGGGCCAGGGGCTTGAATCCCAGTTCTTCCTCCTCCTACCCACGTGGCTTTGGGTGGGTCTCTTACCTGCTCTGAGCCCCCTCAGCTCACTTATGAAGTAAACAAAACTGTGTCCCCTGCAGAGTGGTTTGGGGATGAAATGACCTGTCTGTACAAGGGCAGAATGAGACAGCAGTTTAAAGTAGCCCTGGCATCAGACTCTCCCGGGTTCGAGTCTAAGTTCTTATCATTTGTGCTACCTTGGGAAAGTTGCTTGACTGATCTTTGCATCATTTTTTTATCTGTAAGTTGTAGGCAATAAGAGAATCTCCCTCACTGAACTGTTGGGTAATAACCTGGATTAATCCCCGTGACATGCTCAGAACAGCCCTGGCACAGAGCATACTCAATAAATGCAAGCTAATATTCTTAAAGGGCCCACCACACATTTGGTGCTAGAAAAATGGAAACACTTAGCATCATTTTTCTCTTATGCACCTTGTCCAGGCAGGCTTCGGTCCAGATTATAGTGGAGCTGGACAATGAACCTACCAGCCTGCTTCCTAGACCATCTCACCCTGTGGATTCTCCCAGCATGGAGGCACCCTGACCCAGGCCCCAGATGTTTCCTGCAGTAGGATGTGCTCAGTATGCCGGGGAAAACAACTGGGAAGAGACAATAACTATAACGTTTCTCTTGCCCTCTGTTTTTAGGAAAAACTGTGAAAGCAGAAGACACAAGTTAATAGAACAGCCAACATTTCTATAACACTTTCATATACATGATCAGATGGGAGTCTCTAAACCTGTAGACAAAACTCGATAGGTGGACCCCAAGGTTCATATTAACTAAGCGGCTTGTCCAAGGTCACAGCGTGGGACTCCAAGTGGATCTGGGTCTTTGATCTACTTTGAATTAATTTGAGTACATGTTGTGAGGCCGAGGTCCAAGTTCATGTTTTTGTATGTGAAGATCCAATTGTCTCAGTATCATTTGTTGAAAAGATTAATCTTTCCCCCATTGAAATGTGTTGGCATCTTTGTGGAAAACTGGTTGACCTTAGATGTATGGGTTTATTTCTGGACTCTCAATTCTATTCCATATATAGATGTCCTTTATCAGGTTAAGGAAGTTTCCTTTTATTCCTTGCCTGTTGAGTTTTTATTATTAAAGGCATGGAATTTTATCAAATGCTTTTGTTCCTTCTATTGAGATGATCATGTGGCTTTGTCTTTAATTCTCTTGATATGCAATAGTACATTAATTGATTTTTAAATGTTAAACCACCTTGCAGGGATGCCTGGGTGGCTCAGTCAGTTAAGCTCTGCCTTCGGCTCGAGTCATGATCCTGGTGTCCTGGGATCGGGTCCAGCACTGGGCTCCTTGCTCTGTGGGAGCCTGCTTCTCCCTCTGCCTCTGCGTCTCCCCCCACCCCCACTGCTCATTCTCTCTCTCTCTCAAATAAATAAATAAAATCTTTTAAAAAATAAATAAATAAACCACCTTGCATTCCTCAAAATTCCCACTTGGTGATGGCATGTAATTCTTCTTATATATTGCCGAATTTGATTTACAAATATTTTCCTGAGGGTGTTTGTGTTTATATTCGCAAAGGATATTGGTCTGTAATTTTCTTGTGCTGGCTCTGCCTGGCTTTGGTAGCAGCGTGATACTGACCTCACAAAATGAATTGGAAAGTTTTCTCCCCTCTTCCAGTTTTTGGAAGAGTTTGTGAAAATTTGCTATTTATCCTTCTTTAAATGTTTGGTAGAATTCACCAGGGACGACCTCTGGTGCTTTGTGTTCTTTTGAACTATTCATATTGAATCCGGTGCCTGACATTTTGAGGTATCTTCCATTTCTCACTCGAGTAAAAACACGTCACTGGTTTTTTTTTTTTTAAAGATTTTATTTATTTATTTGACAGAGAGAGAGACAACGAGAGGGAACATAAGCAGGGGGAGTGGGAGAGGGAGAAGCAGGCGTCCCGCTGAGCAGGGAGCCCAATGCGGGGCTCGATCCCAGGACCCCGGGATCATGACCTGAGCCAAAGGCAGACGCTTAACGACTGAACCACCCAGGCGCCCCTCATCACTGTTTCTTTTCCCCCCATCTCCCTCCTGCTCTGCTTGGCGTCCCCCCTCTCTCCTACAGCCATCAACGCCTGTGAGACCAGCAACGGAGGTTGTTCTGCCCAGGCTGACTGTAGGAGAACCACCCCCGGGAGCCGGCGGTGTGTGTGTCGGGCAGGCCACACAGGCGATGGCATCGTGTGCCTCGGTAGGTTCTGTCTGTCTCGGTAGGTCCCTCACTGTCCAGTGGCCATGGTTCAAGAATCAGAGTCCTGGCCAGCGGTCCTGTTATTAGGACCTGCCACTGCTGGAGTTATCTTTAAGTGTATCTGGGCAGGAAGGCATGAGGGCATGAAAATGTGACCGCAGCGGGACGAAGGTGTGTGATGGCCAAAAATCACCTGGGAAGGAGGAAAGGGAGAGACTTGTTCCAGTTAAACATTATGGTGGTGACTGAATTTTTTTTAACACTTTTTTTTTTTTTTTTTTTTACACAATAGCACATTCTCCCTATAGAAAAATTAGAGAATGCATATATGCTGGGAGAGAATATTCTGGAAATAACCACCCTTCCTATTGTTCTATCACTCCAGTTTGCTATGTAGACACATACTTCTTTGAATGAAAATTCTGTTATGATACATAATGTTTACTATGCCTCGCAATATGGAAGAACAACTCTCTCTGAAAATAAGTGTACCTCCAAATCATTATCTTCATGGCTACACACTGTTCTACTCTAAAGGCGTGCCGTAGTAGTTGTCGGACTTTTAACATTTTCGTTGTAAAAAATATATATATATATTCACACAGAAGCATTGCAAGAATAGTACAAAAGCAGGTCCACTTGCTTTTTACCTGGATTCACTATTGTTGATGTATTGCTCCATTTGCTTTATCATTTGCCCTCTCTATGTCTGTACACATTTTTCCTAAACCATTTGAGAGTGAACTATATATATGATATTCCCTTTACCCTTAAATACTTGGGCATATTAGAGAATAGGGGTGAATTCTTGCATACCCGCAGCAGTTAGCAACTTCAGTCAATTTACTACTGATATGATACGTTTGTCTAATTGCCATTTGTATTCTAATTTTGTCCCCTGACCCCATAACATAATGTCCTGTTTCGGCATTTTTTCCTCTAGAGCAGGATCCAGGTTAGGGATGGGCATCATATTTGGCTGCCATGTCTCTTTAGTCTCCTTGAATCGTGGAGGATTCTCCAGCCTTGCTTTGTCTTTTATGACATTGACATTTTGGAAGAAGACAGTCCACCTCCCCAACTTTGTTTTACATTGCATGTCCTTCATGTGGGGTTTATCTGATGTTTGTTCATGATTATATTGAGATGATGCACTCCAGACCCGATATCACAGGAGCGATAATGCATCCTGCTCAGGATATCACACCGGAGGCTCGTGATTTCCAGCCGCCTCTCATCTGTGATGTGAATTTTGACCACTTGGCCAAGGTGCTATCTGATTTCTCCACGGTACTGTTGCTTTTCCCCTAGTGCTACTAAGAAGCAGTCAATGGGGAGACGCTTGGGCACCCAGCAAAGATCCTGTTCCTCATCAAAGTGTCCTCCTAGATGGAGAATCTATTGATGATTCTTCCCTGAAGCAATTATATTGTGATAGTTACAAGTGACTTTTTTAATTCCTAAATTTCTTCCTTCATAGCATGTTGGATTGGACTCCAAGATTCTATTATTTCAAGTCCTTGGCTGAAAATGCTCATATTCATTCAGGAGAGGGACAGGTGCAAGCCCACAGACTATGCTTCTGCTGGCAAAGTCCCGTCCCAGAGGAGGTGACTTTGAGAAAAGAGTCTGGGACCTGCCCTTTTGGGTTACTTCTGCCTCAGAGTTGTTGGAAAACTGAATCACACTTGGACATCTGCTCGCCTTGTTCAGTTCGCCATCCTGCCTCCTTCCTCAAGATGTCTTTACTTGGAAATGAGGCTTGATTTTCATGCCACATATTGGGTTTTTGTTTTAAAGAGATCAACCCATGTTTGGAGAACAATGGTGGCTGTCACAAGAACGCAGAGTGCACACAGACGGGACCCAACCAGGTGAGCTTCCCCGCCTCCCAGGCCCTCAGTTTTCCTAGGGGCAAATTCCTGGGCCCTCAGACCCAGGCCTGAGAGACAGGCGCTGAGAACAGACCTGTGGACACCAGCAGCAGAAGCAAACACCGTAGGGGGAAATTCTGAACGAATTCCCCAAGAGGCCATTCTGTGGGAATGAGAACTGGTGGGGGTGAGGGCACAAAGAGTTCTTGGGAGAAGGGGCTTCCTGTGTGGGGAGACATAGACGGCTGCCAACACAACATGGTTTCAGAAACACCTGGAAAGTTTCCAACAATGCTCTCCTTTCTTTCGGCTTTCTGATGTCCAGAATCCCACACTTTCTCTTTGGCTTGAGGCCCTGAAATGCATGTGCCACAGCAGAAGATCGTGTTCTTGGGCCCTCTGTCAGTCGTTCATTCCCTAACATGGCGAACCTTGCAGCCGAAACTAGCGTTAACGAGGAAATTACCTGTATCAGAAACTGGATGATGAAGTCAAGTCCCCAGGGAATGTTCTAGGGACTTTGTTGAGCCCCAAACCTCAGTGCCAGGTATCCCATTAGGCAGAACAAGCAGGTGGCTCAGTTGCCCAAAAATAAGAAAAGAAAAAAAAAACACACACTTCTTTTAAAGAAGTGTGTGTGTGTGTGTGTGTGTGTGTTTGCACATATAACCTTGGAAAAACCCAGCACAATTAGACATATTTGGGGGTTCAGCTCTTGCCACTGAGTTCTTATTTCAAACCACATATGGAATAAGGAAAACCTAGAAACGTTGTGCTGCTCAGGGCCTCTCCAAATCCTCCTCCAGACCTAGAAGGCAGTGAGAGGGACACAGGGTTGATCACTGAGACAGGATGTTAGCCCAGGAGGGGCGGCTGGGGGGTGTCTTGATAAAGGTTTGGGGCCGAGGTCCGGGCCCATAATGAAGGAAGAGGCAGAGGAGTGAACACCTGCCGTTGGACCCTGGCTCACCCTGCCAACGAGTTCCGGTTCCAGCAAGTAGACATGAGACCGGAAAAGCCGCCTCTGGTGGACACATTAGGAGCAGGTGCCCTTTCTTCTGGATGCACAGCTTGGTAACTAGAGCGGAGCTGGGTTTCAGCCCCACTCACTCCCATGCAGAGCGCCAGGGAAATGAGGATGAAGTAGACATTCCCAGCTTCCTGCAGACAGTGTCCCCTCCCTCAACTTCAAGCCCCCACTGACTTCCTTGGCCAGTGGGTCTGACGGATTGTTTTCCCATGTGCCACCCATGTGGCTCCAAAGCTGGCCTCCAGCAGCTCCCAGCGCGGGCACCTCGGGGTGGAGCGTGGGTGGAGATGCCAGTGGGCCGTAGCTTAGCTTCCTTGCCACTGAGCCTTTACCAAGGTGACAAAAGAGGTGAGTGCCAAGGAGGCAAGGGACCAACTAAGGTAACAGTGTTTTAAAAAAGTAAAGTCTCCTGGCAGCAAAGTTAGGCTGTGTAGGCAATCCCAGTGCTACTGTGAAGTGTGCTAAAATGTAAAATGACAATTATCATTCTAGGAAAGATCTTACCAGTACCAAATATAGACTCTTGTGGCATTACCGTTACCATAACAGAACTGGAACGCGAGAGCCAGCAGAATCTCCCTGTGAAATAACTCATTTCCTTCCCCTCCCGGACAGGCGGTCTGTAACTGTTTGCCCAAATACACTGGAGACGGGAAGGTCTGCACGCTCATCAACACCTGCTTAACCGTGAGTATGGTTCTGGGGCCGGTGCCCTCAGCGGACAGGCCTGGGGTGCCTCCGACCCCCCTTCTGGGGTGTGGCACACAGAAGAGCCTCCTTCAGAGAGGCTTCTGGGCCGTGAGGCTCATCTCTCCCTCATGTTCCAGTTGTAGCTGGAGAAACTCCATTCTCTGCCTCTGTCTTCACATGGCCTTCACCTCTATGTAGGAGACTTCTCCTCTAGGAAGGACTCCTGTGGACTCCACCTGCTTCATCTAGGATGCTCTCATCGCAAGATCCTTATTTATATCTGCAAGGACTCTCTAAACAAGGTCACACTCAGAGACACCAGGACTTAGGGCATGGGCAGACCTATATAGAGAGCAAGCACCCAGCATAGTCAGAACTTGAACCCACGTCTGTCCTACTCAAAGGCTGCGCCCTGGATCACTTTTCGGGTGCTTGTTCCTCCCACAAGGCAGCGAGCCCCAGAGGAGGACCAGTCTCTGCACCTTACTTCCCTTCTCCGTATCACCAGCCTCTAGCCGTGGGCATGAGAACAGCACAGACGCCACGTAATTAAAGTCCTTCCTCTCCAAGCTCCATCCTGACTGCCCCCTTGTGTTAGTCTGGCAAATGCCTCAGGGGACCACGTCCCCACGTAAAGTGATTGCAGAAAGTGGGGTGCTGGGATATGGAACTGTTAGGACCAGACCCATGGCCAGCTTTATTTCCACAGCTGTTCTTCAATGATCCTCTCCATCTGTCTGTCTGTCCGTCTGTTTTGTAATGGCCACCTTGTCTTGGCAACTCACGCAATGAACACACATGCTCCTGAGACTCAGGTACAAGAGTCATTAACTCATGGCCCCTGCACCCATGACTGCCATCACCCACTGGATTCTTTTCAAGAAGAAGGGAAGTTTGTTTCTTATTTTAATACTCGAATAGTATTAAAGCATGTTTTTCTGCTGCTGAGTATGATCCAATAGAGAGAAGGAAACTGGTACTGAGGGAGAGAAGTAGATTGTTACAGGAGGAAGGTCCAGGAGTGGATGAGGGGAAAGGGACCCGGAGCTCACAGCTGAGCCTCCAAGAGGAGCGGGGGCAGTGGTAGGTAGGCAGACAGGTAGTTGGTTAGTTGGTGAGTCAGGCAGTTAGTCAATCAGTTAGTCAGCCAGTTACATTCATGGCCCTTAGTGTGAATTAGCTTGAAAATGTCTGTGTCTGACCATTCTAACTAAATTGTGAGTCCCGCGAGGACAGAGACCACTCAAACTCCTACCTATCCGGTGGGAAACCTCATACAGGATGACACACGTCTAGGTCGATGGGCATTCCCTAGATACCAGGCACCATTTTAGGCACTGGGAGTTCATCCGTGACCAAGAGGCGAAGTCTCTTCCCTTCAAGAGTTTACACTGAGGGGGAAGAGACGGACACTTGGTGTGTAAGCGACAGGTCAGTCAGTTGTCAGTTTATTTGTTAAATAAGGAAAGTAGAGTTGGTGACCAGGCCCAGGCAGGTGGTGGGCGTCAGGGCAGGCAGATGGGCTGGTCCCTGTGTCTATTTTCTCCATAAGGTATGAGGTGAGCTCGTCCGCTGGGAGTGAGGGCCAGAGGTTGAGAGTTGCAGGGAGGAATGAAGGAGTGACGTGTCTTCTCCAGGGAGAGAGAAGGTAAATGCACTTGAAGAGTAGGCAGTGTCGGTGTGTGTGTGATAACTTTGTTGGGAGTCTGCACAGCGACGCGCCGCCCATCCGGCCGGGCCCAGGAGCAGCGGTGTGCTGAGCCCTGCTGTGGGCGGCTGGGCCAGGGCCGAGTGGGGAGCCAGGGGCGACTGGGCCCAGTGAGCGGGCAGGAATGTGGGTGAGAAAGAAGTTGGCTCAAAGGAGGGGAGGCCCCTGTGGGTCAAAGGAGGCTGGAGCCACATTGGAAGAGGTGAGTTGAGATGATAAAAGCTGGTGGTCAGGGCGCCTGGGTGGCTCAGTTGGTTGAGCGACTGCCTTCGGCTCAGGTCATGATCCTGGAGTCCTGGGATCGAGTCCCGCATCAGGCTCCCTGCTCGGCAGGGAGTCTGCTTCTCCCTCTGACCCTCCTCCCTCTCATGCTGTCTCTCATTGTCTCTCTCGCAAATAAATAAAATCTTTAAAAAAATAAAAAATAAAAATAAATAAAAATTAAAAAGCTGGTGGTCAGAGAGAGAGGGATGTTGAAACAGAGCTCTCAGGAGCGTCCACTTTAATGTCGGGACAAAGTCAAGGGTGGTCCGGCGGTGGTGGCGGAGGAAGAGTTGGGGCAGGTATGGTGGAGACCACCGGCAGGGATGTTGATGATGACGACAGGTGTGGAGGGAAAGCTGGTGATCCAGGCACCACGGCTAGGACCGAAGAAGAATGGGTGATCATGGATTCCATGTTGCAGAAGGCAGCTTTCTTGGAGAGCTCACTGAGCTGTGTCAGCTTGAGGCAGGAATCCGGGACAGTAAGTCCCTCCCGAACCTGAATATCATGCTCCACAAAGACTTTGGGAACAATGGTTAGTGGAAAGGAAGATTTTACAGCCGGCCTTCAAGTCTGTTGACCTCCTTCTTTGTCAACCCCATCAGTGTTCTTTCTCCTGAGTTCATATTTTTTCCCCACTTCAAAACTTGGCTTAGGCTGCCGAGTCCTGCTTGGTGTTCCATGGATGTCAGCTTTGAACCGTACTTTGCTTTGTTTCTGTTTTAGGTCTCTGTCCCATCTTCCACAGTTTTTAAGCTCTTTGTGGACAAGGACAGTGTGTTCTATCTGTTTTATACCCACTGCCTTCTGGCTGACAACTGTTACCTTGACTATTATGAGATCAGAATTTAAGCGTAAAGCTGGGAATTGTCAGACAAGATTGGTGCCTTTCTGGCCAACCCCCAGGTGCTAAGAAATTTTCCATTTGGCACCTCTGGGCTTGTCTACATATGGCTGGAAATCTGCTCGGTTGGACCTGAGCATCTTGGGATACAAGGCTAGGTGAATAAATGGCCCTTACAACTCTAGGGAGTTGAAAGGCAAGTTCAGGAAAGGGGCAAATCATGCCAACAAGTCAGTTAGAGAATGAGTAAAAAACTAAATTTCAGTACAGAATTACTTGGTGAATACTGGCAGAGCTGGTAAACAAACTGATCTGATTCCTATCCCCCACCCCTTGGAAATTTGACCAGAGAAACGGCGGCTGTAGTGAATTTGCTATCTGCAATCACACTGGGCCAGAAGACCGGACGTGTACTTGCAAGCCCAACTACATTGGGGATGGGTTTACCTGCCGTGGCAACATCTACCAGGTAAGGAAAGGCATGTTTCCATAAAGTAAACCCTACATCCCTCACTGCGCTAAGAATCCAGGTTACCCAAGGGAAGGTGCAAGAGTTTTGTAACTTAGAAAACTCTACAAAAATGGGAAAGACTGTCCATATATAAATTGGCAATGAGAAGGGATTTTATCGACCCATGGGAATTCTCAGATCGATGGTTCTAGAGTCAGAAGCACCTGGGTTTGAATTCAACTCCGCCAATTAGAAATGTGGCATTGGGCAATAACGTCACCTCTCTACACATCAGCTTTCTAATCCATTAAAAAAAAATACTAATGGTACCAAGCCCATCAGGTTGTTATCAGAAATAATGTATGTAACCGGCACAGAGTACACAGTAACTCCAACGCATTACCATGATGTGGGTTGCTGTTGGAGCGGATGGGTGTGTGTGTGCATGCGAGCATCTCTACTGGGCACAGTGGATGATGGAGTGTAACACTTGTAGATTTCTACCCCTTTATCAAGTGAACGTTCTGTTATTTGGCTTAAAGAGGGACTAGAGCATTCTGGCTAATCAAATACTCTTGTTAATGGAGAACTGAAATCTGCCGTAAACCCATAACTGATTTTTTTTAAATATTCGAACTCTTAAAAATGCTCCTAAAGCTCAGCTGCTTCTGGACCTTTCTTTGATAAATCAAATGGTGACTCCAGAAAGGTTTTGGAACTCGCAGCATGTCCCCGTAGTCGTTCTGAACATCAATGGAAGCCTGTAGATGGGGTTTGAAAAAGGACCATCAGGGCAGATTTCCAGTTGAAAGTATAGGAGAGACTCTCAACCTTGGAGAAATTGTCCTGTGACAACCCTGGATGATTCTTGCATATAATCCCAGACATGAAGTGGCCCTGCCCTGTCTTTGTTTCCAGGAGCTTCCCAAGAACCCAAAAACGTCCCAGTACTTCTTCCAGTTGCTGGTAAGTACATGTGTGTCTGTCTCCAGCTGTAGGACTTGGGTCTCCAGCCAGATCCGAGGAAACTAGCTAGCCTCTGGAGCTGGTGAAGGGGGAAGAAAGTCTGGGAGCATGGATTTCTGAAATAGGGTCCCTGTTGGTCATTTGTGGACTTCTCAGGCCCCAGGTAGGCAGCAGGAGTAGAACCAATGAAGCCCTGGCCCATTCGACACACAAGAATGCAGTGTGTGCAAAAACCATCACACCAGTGGAGGAAGGAAGCATCACTAGGGCAATCAGGGAACTCTCTGGGTGAAAATATTAAGTTAGATCTCTATGCACATCATACATCGGAATAACTCCCAAATATATAAAAGATAAAAATCTAAACGAAGAAAATCGTAAAACCCAGAAGAAAATATAGTAGCCATAGGACCTTAGCATTGGCAAGAAGACAATTAGAACAGCTAAGTCATTCATCTTATTACTTACATTTGTATTATTATCCCAATTATGTAAAATATTTGTATGTAGAAAGACACTGGGAAAGAATACCTAGAAATAACGGGTGAGTTCTAGGCAGTGGGATTATGGGTGGTTGTTTCCTTCTTTATGCTGTATTTTCAAGTCCTTAAAACAGTAAGCATGTGTTATTTTTATAACCGTATAAAAATAAACATTATTTCAATGACAAAGAACGTAAATGGATTTGGGGCACCTGGGTGGCTCAGTCAGTTAAGCATCCGACTCTTAACTTCAGCTCAGGTCTCAGGGCTGTAAGATCAAACCCCACATCAGGCTCTGCCCTCTGTGGGGAGTCTGCTTAAGATTCTCTCTCTCCCTTTCACTCTGTCCTTCCCCTCCCCCACTCACAAGCGCTTTCTCTCTATAAATAAATAAATAAATAAATAAATAAATAAATAAATAAATAAAATTTAAAAAAAAAGAATCAGAATGACTTTGAATCCGAGACTAAATAAAACACAGATCGCCCAGTTCAGTTTTCCCACCAACTCTCTCTGCTATTTGTTTGAACCACCCCCCCCCATATTTATGTCAAATAGGTGACATGTGGCCCCACCTTCCTTCCCACAGGAGCATTCTGTGAGAGACCTGAGTGGTCCAGGTCCCTTCACCATCTTTGCACCTTTATCTGCAGCCTTTGATGAGGAACCTCGGGTAAGCATGAAGCTCTAGGCAAGCAGAAGAGGTTTGGGACTGGAACCCAGTCTTTGGGTGTCACCCTGGAACCAACACTGGTGCCATTTCTGGGCAGGAGACTTAGGATCAGCTAGTGCTGATCAGCAATGGAATGGGCTGCCTCTCAGCATAGGGACCCCTATAAAGGGAAAGGATTTAAGTGGATTGGGGGTGCAATGGCCAGAGGCCCACTAAAAAACATTTCTGAATAGGGTAGGAGGTTAGAAAAGATCAACAACTCTTAAATGATCCAAACCTTCCATAGACGAAAGAAAGAAAGAAAGAAAGAAAGAAAGAAAGAAAGAAAGAAAGAAAGAAAGAAAGAAAGAAAGAAAGAAA
>NC_058407.1:18294173-18319654 GCF_002201575.2 Neomonachus schauinslandi | reverse complement strand
AAAGAAAGAAAGAAAGAAAGAAAGAAAGAAAGAAAGAAAGAAAGAAAAATAAGAAAGTTAAAGGAATTTAAATAAGTCTTTTTTCTTGTGGACCTTATCAGAGCCTTCACTGTTCTAACATTCACTGGGACTCTTCATGCTGGATTACCCATTAACATATTAAAATGTAGCAGACATTTATTGAGTGTGCTAGACACTGTTTCTAGCACCTGGCCTTGATTAATTCATTTAGCGTTCACAACAACCCTGTCAGTTGGGTGCTATTATCCCCATTTTACAGTCCAGGACATTGGCAGAAGTAACTTTTCCAAGGCCATATGACTAGCAACTAGTGGAGCAAGGACTCAAACATGACTCCAGAGCCTGCGTCCTTCACTCTGCACACTGCTTCTCTATGCATATATTTTAGACACCAGGTAAGCAGAGGCACACAAATACCTCTTGAAAGATGTTGACATTTGATAGTTTTTCTCGAAAAAGCATCGAAAGAGAGATCATGAAAAATGAGAACCTTATGGGCCTTTTATTACTTTTTCTACTTTTTATTAATGGTTAATATGGTGTTTTGATTTACACATGGAAAAGTATCATGATCTTTTCCATACTAGAAGTTTGAATCCGGCCTAGGTACCTCTCCAAGAGGGGCAGCATTTTTCACAAGAAAAGTCTTTTTTCAAGTAGCATCTCAAAGGACTTAGGGTACCTGCCCATGTGTTGTGAAATGCTGGGTCAGGAGAACTCCAAGCTCCCTTCCATGCTAAGAATGTACGTTGGAAGCAGGGAAGAAATGAGGGCCACTGTCTCCCTCCTGCCTGAACAGGCTGGACCCTGTAACCCTGACCACCTGCCAGAACTGACTGCCTCCTTCCCAGTCTGGGTGGGGAGAAAGGCCCCTGGGAGGGCATGAGGGAGGGGACAGCAAAGCCTCCCGGCTCTGGCTGGAACCCTCCCATCTTCTATTACAGATTAAAGACTGGGACAAACAGGGTCTCATGGCCCAGGTTCTTCGCTATCATGTGATTGCCTGTCACCAGCTGCTTCTAGAAAACCTGAAATTGATCCCAAATGCTACTTCTCTCCAAGGGGAGTCAGTGGTCATCTCCGTCTCTCAGGTAAGAGAGGCCACCCACCAGGTGGGCATCAGGAAGATGCCCCTCTCTCTTCTCCTCTTCTTTACAGGAATACGAGTAATAGTGGTAATAACAACTAACACCTGTTGAGTGATTTCTATATGCCAGGTAGTATTTTAAGTATTGGATGTGTACTGACTTATTTAATCCTCAAAATAATCCCATGATGTAGATACTATTCTTTTCTCCAATTTACAAATTAGGAAACTGAGCTCAGAGAAGTTAAGTAACTTGTCCAAGGTCACACAGCAAGTAAATATTCACACTGGAACTGAAACTCAGAGGTTCAAGAGGTCGTCAGAACTGCTTTTGGGGGGGCGCCGGGGGGGGCTCAGTCGTTAAGCATCTGCCTTCGGCTCAGGTCGTGATCCCAGGGTCCTGGGATGGAGCCCCACATCAGGTTCCCTGCTCCAAGGGAAGCCTGCTTCTCCCTATCCCACTCCCCCTGCTTGTGTTCCCTCTCTCAGTGTCTCTCTCTGTCAAATAAATAAATAAAATCTTTAAAAAATAAAAAAAAAAACTGCTTTGGTCAGGAGCCAGCCAGGGATGAAAACTTTTGACCAAAGCCACTTGGCCATGCTGGTCCCCTCGCTCCCCACAACAGAGAAACAAGCGGTGACTGTAGACTCCATTGCGGAGAGAAACAAGTGTGTGGTGGGGGCCGAAGGTAGTATAAAGAACACATGTGAAAAAGGAGCCAATCTGGATCTGCTTGTTATTTCATATTTGAGAATCACAGTGAAATGATCATTGTGGTTGGTTTTCTGCTATTAACTTCTGCAGGTCAGATTACAGGCTTGTCTCAGTTTTCTTTTTATAATCATAATAAATAAATGGGCTCAAGGATCTTCAGATTTTGCCCACAGCTCTACTTAAACGTTCACTTTCATGATGAGTTAGCATGTTGGTAAAAGCATTCTGAAAGAAGTAATTTCATGTCTCTCTTTGTGCTCATTTCTTTTTTTCTTTTTTCGGTTAATTTCAGGACACAGTTTATATAAATAATAAGGCTAAGATCATATCCAGTGATATCATCAGTACCAATGGAATCATCCACATCATAGACAAATTGCTGTCTCCCCAAAACTTGCTTATCACCCCCAAAGATGCCTCTGGAAGGATTCTGGTGCGTGAACTCATTGTCATACTCTCAGCACAGAGTGACCTATAATAATCATAATTTATTATCACAATTCTGATTTTAAGCCATCATTTTGAGACATTTTAATTTTGCTGCTTCAGTCTCAAGCTACTATTAAAAGCCTAGTGAATATTATTCTAAAAGAAGTAAATAGGTAAAAGTCTAATTAGATAAATGGATTTTATAAGTTTTTCTTTAGTTTCTACAAAGACTGGAAGATGGAGAAATTACACAGATGGATGAGACAGATGATAGGTAGAAAGATAAATAGATATGGGGCACCTGGGTGGCTCGGTCAGTTAAGCATCCGACTCTTGATTTTGGTTCAGGTCATGATCTCAGGGTCGTGAGATCAAGCCCCGCATTGGGCTCCGCGCTCAGTGGGGCCTCTGCTTGAGGATTCCCTCTCTCTCTCCCTCTGCCCACATGCACTCTCTCTAAAATAAATAAATAAATCTTTAAAAAAAAAAGAAAGGTAGATGATAGATAGATAAATAGATATCACTCAAACCAAACCTGGAGTAAAACTCCTTTTCAATTGAAAGAAAAGACAATTTTGAATTTTATTGCTATTTATTAGTCTTGGCAAGGGTTTTTCATTGTAGACAACAGAACCCATTATACCTAACTTAAACAAAAAGGAGATCCTTAAGATACTAAGTTTATCACCAAATCCCTAAGAAAGCCAGAGAGCCAGATGCTACACAGCTGGGAGCAAAGCAGCTCAGGGAGACCCGTAAAGGGAGGAGCCCTGACCTTACCACGGGGCTGTCCTGACCTGTATCCAGCCTCAGCACCTGCAGCATGCAAGCCTGAACACCAGATGCCTCCACCATTGGGCCGGTCAGAGTCTCCCTCCTCGCAGTCACACCCACCTCAGGTGGTTTCCTTCCACCAATAAGTCTGGTAAAAACCCTTGTGCTTGCTGGATGCTCTATCACCTAGGAGGCTGTAGCTGCAAGGCAGTCTGGGAAAATGAAGTGCATAGCCCTCCAGCCTCTGTAACGCAGAAAGGGTACCTTGGAGCTGGGGTGGGTGCTGATGAGCCAATCCACAGTACCTGCGCATTAGCTTACCCTCATTCTGTTCGGTTGCGCTTTTGTTAAAGTGCTTTGTGAACTGTATGAAGAAAAGTGTCATTCCTATTCTTATTATCTTTGCAGCAAAATCTTACGACAGTAGCAACAAACCATGGCTACACCAAATTCAGCAACCTACTACAGGTAAAGACCTAGGGGGTAACCTGCCTAAGGAGTTTGGTTTTGGGGAGGGTTTTGTTTTGTTTTGTTTTGTTTGGGGGAGTTTTGTTGTTGTTGTTTTGTTTTGTCATTTGGTGTTTTATTTGGGGCGCTAGCCAGCTGTCTTGGGATCTGTGTCGGGAAGTCCTGATTTTCTATAGAGCGAAGTCATGCTCTGCGATTCCATTCCCCAGATAGCGTAGGGTTTGTTCGGCTATACAGTGTACATTGGCTGAATTAGACACTGAAGTATTTGAGACAGGAGCAAGGGAAAGGAATTAGAGTGTACCTGTCCCTGAAATAGGTGTTTCACATCTGGAATTATGGCCTCCATGATAGAGATGGGCAAGCCAAGGTGCAGATGTGGAAAATCAACACCTGTGGCATAAATAGAAATTGCACTTAAAACTATATCTTTCTCACTTCAGACACTTTTCCCACAAATTGAGTAGAGAAACTTCTTGTTCAGACAAAGATTTCAGAAGAGAATCAGGGAGGGACAGGGTCCTCCAAGTTCCCCTCTCCTCCACCTACCCTGAGATGTCCCAGCCCCCCACCCCACCCCCCCACCCCTGAGGCACAGTCTACAAACCTCTGCACAAACCAGCGATTTCCAAAATGGCCTAGGGCTCACTCTCTGGGGGGCTTTTCAGAAATGGAGATTTCAGGGTGCTCAAAATGAGACTCTCCAGGGAGGTTACAGGCAAGTATCTTGGCCAGCTCACCCAGCCCCAAAACCTTATAGTCACCCCCACACCTGAGCATCTCAGAACTTGCTTTGATAGCAAGTTAGCAAACCTCTCTGGGGCTCAATAGAAGGGAATAATAAAGCCTACTTCATAGGGCTGCTGGGAAAATTACAAGGACTAATGGACATGATGCACCCAGGTTATAGAACGCTCTCAGAGTGATTCCCCTCCACTTATCTGGCCATTTCTTTTTTGAGTCCATGTGAGCTAGAAATCTTTTTTTTTTTTTTTAGATTTTTTTATTTATTTATTTGCGAGAGAGAGAATGAGAGATAGAGAGCACGAGAGGGAAGAGGGTCAGAGGGAGAAGCAGACTCCCTGCTCAGCAGGGAGCCCGATGTGGGACTCGATCCCGGGACTCCAGGATCATGACCTGAGCCGAAGGCAGTTGCTTAACCAACTGAGCCACCCAGGCGCCCCATGTGAGCTAGAAATCTTATAAATACATAGGAGTATCTCAATATTGTGTAAGTTTCACTTTTTTAAGTGAAATATGGGGAAAATGCTAAGGGGGTCATCCAGAAATTAAAATATTTGGGCAATACTAGCAAACAAACAAACAAACAAAAAAAAGGTACTTGTTAAAGGTTCTTTTTCTACTCACAAAAGCCCAGAATTTGGCTGGCTGTTTTGCAATCTAAGAAAATGAGGGTCAGAATGGTTGAGGTGTGATGGACCTCTAGTCTCAAGCTGTCACCGTTGAACCAGTTGGAGTCCCAATAAGCCCCCAGGGTAGGCACGAAGGGGATCCCCCCAACCCTGGCTGGCTTTGGGCCTCAGAAAGACACCGTGCCTCACCCCGTGGCTGGGCTTTGCTGTGCACGCACCCAACTCCCTGTGTTTCAGGATGTGGGCTTGCTGGGCATCATCACTGACCCTATCCACACTCCAGTCACTGTCTTCTGGCCCAGCGACCAAGCCTTGCAAGCCCTACCCCCCGAACAACAGGATTTCCTGTTCAACCAAGACAACAAGGACAAGCTGAAGGAGTATTTGAAGTTCCACGTGATCCGAGATTCCAAGGTATTTCGTTTGCATAGAGATGGGGTCCATTCCAGGAATGGTCAGTGTGTCTCCACCTCCGAGGTACAAAGGAGACCTGAGCAGCCCCTGTCCCACTCTGTCCTCCTCCAACTGGTGGGTTAATTGACGCCCACAGTGTGCCAGGCATGTACCATTTCTCCGACCATTATTTTTTTTTCTAACATTAACCAGTACCCAGGAGCATCATTCCTCTGCCCCAGGTCACATGGCCAAGTGGCCGTTGGCAACAGCTCCCAAGTGTGTCCAGGTGGGCTCATTCTCCCCCAATTCCAAAATTTCTAGGCAAAGGGCTGATTCAGCCAGGTGCAATCAGCGGTTCACCCCTGAATGGACCCACCGTGACCAGGGAAGCAAGGTCTTGTAGGCACGTGGACAGCTCTTGCTGAAACCCTGTCACCGTGCGTCCTCAACCAGGACCCATGTCTCTCTCCAGGAGTGAGTCTGTCTAAGCCCAGAAGGCCAAGTGCCCTAACTTTGGCTAAGTCACAGGACCTGTGTTAGGGTCTTAGGGCTGCATAATAAATAACCACAAACTGGGTGGCTTGAAACAACAGAAATGTATGCCCTCAGAGGTGTGGAGGCTGGTAAGTCTGAAATCAAGGTGCTGACAAGGTTGTTCCTTCTGGAGGCTCAGACAGAGAATGCGTCCCATGTTTCTCTCCTAGCTTCTGGTGGTTGCTGGAAATCCTTCGTGTTCCTTGGCTTGTCGATGCATCCCTCCAGTCCCTGCCTCTCTTGTCACATGGCTGTCCTCTCCCTGTGTATTTCTATGTTTCCACATGTCGTTCTCTTCTTCTCTTTTCTTCTTATAAGGACACCAGTCATATTGGACCAAGGGCCCACCCGACTCCAGTGTAACCTCATCTTAACTAATTACATCTGCAATGATCTTATTTCCAAGTAAAGTCATATTCGGGGGTAATGGGGGTCAGGATGTCAATAAAACTTTTGGGGGGTCACAGTTCAACCCATAACCACGCCCTATGCCATTTCCCTGACCCACGGATCCTGTCATTGGCTTCATACACCTACGCGGCATCTGCCGTGGACTCCCCAACATAGAGGAGGCACAGAGGGGTGACTGAAACTAGCCCAGCTGGAGGAGACTTTCCCTACAGAAAGAATTTCCAGCTTCCTTGAGGGCCCATGATGAGTCTTCCTTTTGATTATGTCTGCCGTCATTTTAAAGCTGGAAAAACTTGTGTCTGGATTTGGTTTGCTGGCAAAGCTCCTTTGGGCGCCTCTGCAGCCCAGATGTGGCGTATTAACGTGGCACCATCTCTCCTACAGATTTTAGCGGTGGATCTCCCCAGGGCCACTGCCTGGAAGACCCTGCAAGGCTCAGAGCTGGGTGTGACGTGCGGAGCTGGCGGTGACATCGTGAGTATTCACAACAGTCCCCAGCCACCGCCCCCTCAAGGGAATATTCATTTTTCCCTCGGTTGACAGCTAGCTCTTTTCTCTGGCTGCCTTTGGGGGTATTACGCTCAGAGTGGGTATTTAGATACGAAGAACCTGATAAATCCTGGCCCAGCACAAGCCCTGGTAGCGGGTGTTAGGGAGCCCCCCACCCTTTACACTTGTGGGGAGCAGCTTGGGGTTGATTTTTTTTTTTTTTTTGAGCATTTATTTTGCAGTGTGAGACACTCCGCTGAAGCAGGAAAGCACACTGCCATTCCTTTGCCTTCCATCCCAGCCCCCCTACAGCCTCACCTCTGGCCCCTTGTTGGCAGTCAGAGCCAGCTCTGGGCTGTATCTACCAAGATCAGCCAACAGAGAGAAAGTTCACAATTTTCGCCTTCCCGGGCTAGTTCCTGAACCATAATGCCTCCCTGAAATACCATATAAGGAATGGGTCTGATGGGATAACGTAGCCACATCCTGTATCCTGCATATCACAGACAACCCACAATGACAGTGGCTTAAATATATAAGGGCGTGTGTCTTTTAAGAAGAAATCTGGAGGCGGCCAAGCCAGAGCTAGCATGATGGCTCACTGGGGGAGGGCCTTCTGTTTGCTCTACGACCTTCAAGGAGCCTTCTTAGAAGAGCCAGACAACATTCTGTTTATAGCTTATGACCACCCAGAATCCCTTTGCTGTTTGCAGTGGAGTTGCATTGAATTTATAAACTGAATATGAGAAATGTTAGCATCTTTACAGTCCAACTTCTAGAAGGTTATTCCAACATACTTACCCTCTTGAGATTAGCTGTACTATTTCCATAGATCAAACTGGACACCTATCAAAGAAGTATAGTAAGAATGTCCACTGCTCATTCAGGTGCTAATAGAGCTTTCAGAGCACTTGGCAATGTATTATTTAGTTTGAGTTTTATAACCACCCTATGCAATGGAATCCTTAATCCTATTCACCTGGTGAAAGCAATTAAACCTCAGAGAAGTTCAGTAACTCGCTCACGGTCACACAGCACATAAGTGGAGGTGGAGGATTTAACCAGTTTTCCAGTGCTCTTGCCACTAATCACACTGTGTCCATCCCAACAATAGATGCTGAGATTTATCTTCCCCCCCCCCCACCCCAGAACTTTCTAAATGCATTTTGCTTCCTCCGGGGGTGGGTGGAGATGTATTCAACAATTTACTAGCTGGGTGAACCCTAAGGAAGAAAGTTCTAATGTCTCTAAAGCACGATTTAGACAATGCCTAGTACATGTGAAAAGAAGTCATCATTATAGAGTTACAGCCCATCACTTGTATATCCTAAAAAAAAAAGGTCGTGGCCACACTTGGCTAGAAGCTAGCATGAAGTAAAAGAAACAAAACAGGGGCGCCTGGGTGGCTCAGTCGTTGGGCGTCTGCCTTCGGCTCAGGTCGTGATCCCAGGGTGCTGGGATCGAGCCCCGCATCGGGCTCCCTGCTCTGCGGGAGGCCTGCTTCTCCCTCTCCCGCTCCCCCTGCTTGTGTTCCCTCTCTCACTATGTCTCTCTCTGTCAAATAAATAAATAAAATCTTTAAAAAAAACAAAAACAAAACAAAACAAAACAAAAAAACAAAAAAAACACACTACTGCACAGGAAGTGGCCACGTGACCCAGCCTGTCACCCCCGCTGCCCCTGTTCCTACTCTGCTGGAGGCCGCGCGACAGAGGGCCCCCAGTGTGGGCTCAGAGGCTGCCGGCCTGGGTAGGCGTGCCCACACCACCCCTCCCCGACCCCTGGGCCTGGGGCAAGGTATGGAACCTCTCCTGTCTCCGTTTTCTCATCTCTAAACAGGGACCCTAGTAATAGTTGCTGTCCTCGAGGGTGCTGTGAGGATGAAAGGAACGTGCACAGGTACACAGCATCACTCGGCACATAATACATGCTGGCTGTTGGCTGTATATATCTTATATCTATAAGAATTTATATATATACATTTATATATATATATATATATATATATACACTTCTTTCTGAGTCTTGCAGGTGCTGGCCGCCTTAGATGGCCTTAGGAAGAAGAGAAGTCTGAGAAGGATTGTTGACTGTTTTTTTTCTCTCTCTCTCTCCTCTCCCCCCTCGCAGGGCGAGCTCTTCCTGAACGACCAAACATGCAGAATTGTGCAGCGAGAACTCTTGTTTGACCTGGGTGTGGCCTACGGCATTGACTGCTTCCTGATTGACCCCACCCTCGGGGGTCACTGTGACACTTTTGCCACATACAATTTTTCGGTCAGTCCCCAAAACAGTACCATAATAGGAGATGGTTGGGGTTCAGCCCTCACGATCCCGCATGGTCTCTGCCGTGAAACCACTGAGGGCTGGTCCTCAGGGAGCCTGGGACCCACAAGATCTGAGGGCCAGATGATGGTGCTCCTCAGACTCAGAACCCACAAGCATCTACTTAGCCCTGCCCAGGCCTGGCACATTCCCGTTTACCCACCAGCCCACCTGTCCATTCATCCCCTAGCCATTAAGGAAAGAGTTGCTGGGTACCAACTGCATGCCCATTATCCTGCAACAAGCTATTTCTTTTCAAACCCACCTATCTCTTCAATCATTTGCCCATTCCTTCAACAAACATTTTTTGCTATTCTGCCAGATGAGACCATATGAAATTGCCATATTTGGCAGGGTATGATTACAAAAATGGCAACTTCATAGGGTTCAACCTAGTATTATATGCCACCCACACTGCCATTGATTTACTCATTCATTCGTTCATTTAACAACAGTGATTGAATGTCTACCCTGGGCCCTGCTTGTATGAGGCATTGTCATTTCACACTCATTCACCTGTCCAGTATCATGTTAGAGTACTACCTTGGAGCCAGCCATTTGGCTCAATGCTCATCTTACCCCTAAAGGAATCCAACAATAGAAGTTGTTGTCAGCAACTCTGTGATGTAGATTTGGAAACTGAGTCTCAAAGAGGGGAAGTGGTTTGCATGGCCAATTCTGGAACTGGTTGGCTTGGGTGCCTGGCAACGTCTAGGGGTTCAAGAAATACCCCAAGTTCTGGAGATACCAGGCAGCCAAAGTAGGAGATGAAAAACCAGTTGTCCTTCCTGCTGTAGAGGTTGTGGCCTTCTTAACTTCCAAAGTATATCTGCACACATTTTTGCAGTTAATAGTTTCCATCAGCAGTCCCCTGAAGACCAAATAGCAGCGAGAATCATTGTCTCTAGTTTGTAGATCAGAAAACTGAGGGTCAAAGAGTGTGCCTAGCCAGAAGTATCCTAGCTGGTTTATAGTGGGCACATTTCCCACTGCCACTGGACCAGATGCCTGAAGGACACTGCCCGCCCTGGTCCGGCTCTGTATAGCAGGGAACCCTTCGCCTCAAACAACAAAAACCAAGGAGTTGAGGGCCAAGACAGACCTTCAGAATCCTCCATGGCAAAGTCGCAGTGTGCTTGCTTTTGCATTTTTGATCAGAGCCAGAATTTTAATCAAGATTAAGTTCTTTGTCAACTCTCCAAGGCATTAACCAGGGGCATATCCTTGGGTTGCCCAATATTCTTGATTTTTAAGCATTTCTTTTCTTGCATACTAGGGAGATTGTTGGAGCTGCGCCAATACCCCCAGCTGCCCGAGGTGGAGTAAACCAAAGGTACTTATGAATGCAGTGATAATGTTTGGAGCGCAATGTTTGCTCCATTATCAGACCCCAGTATTCTGATAGGTGTGAGTGTGTGTGCATGGGTGTGCATTTGCGGGTCTGTTGTATAACTGCAATTAGCCTCATTCTTTCGACAACCAGGCATCCTTAGCCTCATTGAGCCCAGGCAACCTGTCAACCCAGTACCCACCTTCTAGGAACAGTCTAGAAAAATCGTGGATTATAGACTTAAAAGGGACTTCAAAGATAATGATAATTATACAAATAATAGCTGCATTTTGTTGGCTGCTATCCCTGTCCCTGGCTGTGCACTGGGCCCTTTATTTATTATACATTACCCCTCATTATAACTCTCATAGAAAGCTATTATTTCCTCCACTAATGGGGGAAAAAATTTATCTCAGAGAGGGTAAGCAATTAGGCCAAGACCACAGAGCTAATAAGGAGCAAAGCTAGAATTAGGGCCCAGAAAGCAACGTAGGAGTAATGGTTAAGCCAGTGAAATTTGGAGCCCACGGCTATGGGATCCAATTCCAGTGGGTAATCTTCGGCAAATTACATAATCTATATAGTTTTTCCTCCGTAAGATGGAGCTAATAACCATTCTGTGTGTGGCTATTAGGTAAAATGCATTTTAAAATGTGGGTACAGAGCCTGGCACATAGTAAGCACTCATTAAATATTGCTTTTTTACTTATCCCAAAGCCAATTTCCCTCTACTCTACTAGTAAAACCTCTTAACAAAAACACCCCTTGAATTAAAAAAAAAAAAAAAAACACGCCTGTCAAACAAAATGGAACTATTCCTTCCCTACTGATGATTTGGGGGCATTACCACAGAAGACCCTCCCCCATGGAAACCCTCTCTGCCCCACTCCCTCCCCAAGAAACCGCACCCTTTGCATCTACACCCCTAAGAAAAGAATTCCTTGTAAAGGGCTCCGGGGGCCATGGAGTCCCATTCTCAATTTGGGCAGTACCAGGATCCTCCGCTGGGGGCGGACTAGAGCCAAAGAGCCCAAGTCCGGGCGGTGGAAGGCAGAGGGTTAGTGCGCTTTCTTCCTTTAGGGCGTGAAGGAGAAGTGTCGATACAACATGTCCTTCAAAGGGTACCTGGAAGGCTGCCGGGAGCAGTGCACCATGGTGATACGGCTCCCCAGGTGCTGCAAGGGCTACTTCGGGCGAGACTGTCAGGGTGAGGGCGCCTCTTACCACCTCGCGATTCTGAAAGGATTGTGCGATCGGAAGTACGGACGCTGTAAAGCAAGGGTGGGGGAGGGGGCGTCGGAATGCATTGCTCCCGGTAACCCCTCTAAGAAAAGATCCGCAATCATTCTAAAGAGTTGCATAGCTTTCCTTCTACTTTTTCCTTGTGTCGTATTTTGTTTTTTACAGAGCTGAGACTCTCCTGTGCATCGATTGTCGTTGTGTTGTGCTTTTTTGCTCAGCATGATAGCATCAGACATTTCCCATGGTGCTAGAAACACCGTATTTCATTTCTGAGGCTAGTCCAGGATACTGATGAGCACATGAGTTTAAATGCATAGAATTCTACCTTGGCAGGATGTTATGCTAATATGAGGTCTGGGGGCCATTGTTTCCTGGACACCCCACTCCATTATGGGATGTATGACATCACCTCCCTCTCTTGCCTCACCAGGAAAGGACTCCTTGCCAAAGGACATTTAGGCCCATCCTGAAATCTTGGTGTATAGATAAAACTTCTGGCCAATCATGACAAATGCCATGGCACTTCCCATTGGCCACACATTGTTTTAATTAAGCACATTTATTGCATGCTACTTCCCATATATAACAACACATTTAACCCTGGCAACAACCTCTAAGAAGTAGATTCCATTGTTATCCCCACTTTATAGATGAGAAAATCGAGGCAGAGAGAGGCTAAGCAGCAAGCCCAAGGTTCCACAGAGTGTCCCCAGAAGCCATGGTTTTAACCACCATGGGTCCTCCATTCACTGTGGTCCAGTTGAGAAAATTCTGGGCTGGGAGTACACACGATTACCCAGTACCCACACTCCATCACTTAAGTGTGCACAAAAATCAGTGGCGTCCCTTACGTTTGCTCAGTGCTTTATGTTTTCAAAGTGCTCTCAGTTACAGTAACATTGTTTTAAAAGATGTTATTTATTTGAAAGAGCGAGCACGAGCAGGGGGAGGGGTAGAGGGAGAAGGAGGAGCAGACTCCCCGCTGAGCAGAGAGCCCAATGCAGGACTCAATCCCAGGACCCTGGGATCATGACCTGAGCCAAAGGCAAATGCTTAACCGACTGAGCCACCCAGGCGCCCTACAGTAACATATTTGATCCTCAGTCACAATGTGGTCTAGGTCATCATCATCATCATCTAGAGCTAAAAGAACTGAAGCTTCAAGAAATTCATCCCAGATCTACTCAAATCCAGGCCTCCCAACCCTCAAATACAACGCATGGTTCAGCATACTGCTCTGCCACGGTAGAATCCTATCAGATACATTTAAGTTCGTGCTCCTCAGGCCACTGGCTTGCCCTAAGCCTCTGGTGACACTATGTGGGTGTGTCCCCAGGGCCATGGTCTCTCTGGGCTCATGCAGATGAGCCCCGCAGCTGAGGGCCGATCAGCAGCACATAACAAAGGTGCTGAGCCGCTCTGGGTCTTGGGATACTGTTAAGTCACTGCTGTCTCGTCTCTTCCAGCCTGCCCTGGAGGAGCGGATGCGCCCTGTAATAACCGTGGTATCTGCCTCGATCAGTACTCGGGTATAGGCGAGTGTAGATGCAACACGGGCTTCAACGGGACGGCGTGCGAGCTGTGCCTGCCAGGGAGATTCGGGCCTGACTGTCAGCGTACGTGGCCCCCACTGCCCCTGCTTTAGCCTCTTGTTCAGCCGTGTGCTGTCCTCATCCGCATCACCTGCCTGACCCAGAAGCATCCCTCTTCCTCTCTCCCGTCCACCCACCTCCCATCCGCCTGCCTCTACATGCTTTTTCCCTCCCTGAATGTACTCCCAGTTGCCATCCACTGAAAGAGCCCCATCTCTAGAAGTGCAGTGCACATCCCCTGCAGCCATCCACATAGGCGGTGGCTGAACAACACTCATTCAGTCGTTCAACCAACATGCGTTTAGAGTCCTTATTCATATTGACCGCTCATGTTTACGGTCAATGTGTACGGAGCACCTACTATGTGCCAGGCAGGTATGTTTTATCATTTAATCCTCACAACTACCCTTCGTGGGAGGTACTGTTATTATCCCTACTCACCAGATGTGGAAACTGAGACACAAAGGGGCTAAGTGACTTGCTCAAAAGCCAGGAAACGTTCTAAGTTGTAGGGATACAGTGGTGTTGGAAGGGGGCCAGATCCCAACTCTCAAGGAATATACGCTCAGAAACAAAGGTAGTTATAAAGGTATAAAGAAAAAGAAGCAGGTGAAGGGGATGCGGAAGGCAGGCAGGCACTGTTTTAGAAGACATCTCACACCGGGCATTTTTGAGGCAAGACTGCAAAGAGGTGGGGGCGGGCGTGGGGACCTCCAACGGCAGCTCTGCGCGCACGAATTTGCAGTCGTGCTGGAAATGTTCTGTAACTCTCCCGTCGGGAATGGGAGCCACTAGCTACATGTGGCTCTTGAGCACTCAAAATGTGTGACCAAGGAACTGATTTTTTTTAATTTTAATTAGCTTAAGCTTACATAGCCCCAGGTAGTAGCAAGGGCTACTGTGCGGGGCGGCGCAGAGCAGAGGACTGGCTCTCCTGGAAGAGAAACGAGCACATGCGAGGGTCTCGAGGCAGAAGTGGGCGTGCCGTGCATCGGTGGTGGTGAGCAGAGTGGGCAAAGAGGAGGGGAGGAAGGAAATGAAGTCTGAAGGCCACCAGGGGCCAGGTAACGTAAGAGTTTCTTGGCCAGAGACAGCTCTTCATCTATTCTAAGCGTAATGCGCGGCCAGTGGAGGACTGTGAATGGCGGAGTGCGTTGAGCAGATTAGAAAGGATTGCTTCAGCTGCCCCAAGGCCAACACACGGTAAGAGAGCAAGAGCAGAAGCAGGGTCCCCTCTGGGGAACTGAATGCAACAATAGAGGTGAGAGCCGGGGCTGCCTTGGGCCAGGGGCATAGTGCTCAGGGTGGCAAGAAGAGAAAGAATTGGTGCATACCTTGAAGATTTCACTGTTAAATAGGTTTCTCTGTTAGGAGACCCCAGATAAGGTTCTGTCCTCTTCCTATTCTGTTACATACCCTACGATGCCCTCTGCTTCTGTGTTTATAACACTCACCAAGTGTATAACTACATGTTCGAAAGCCAGTTCCTCCTAGACTGTGAGCCCCGTGAGAGCAGGAACCTTATGGTGTATGTGGTTCACGGTCAGCTCATTGCCTAGTTGTGTCCAGCCCATGCTAGCCACTGACTATGTTATTCTGAATGAATGAATGAAAACGATGACATAAGCATGGTCCTCCCACACTGACAACACAGCCAACAGGTGGTCAGTGAGCTGGCTGATCGGATTTCCATCCCTGCTCACTGATTGCCCATCACCCTCCAATTTGCTTTACAGTCTGCGGCTGCTCAGCCCACGGACAGTGTGATGACGGCACCACGGGCTCCGGGCAGTGCTTCTGTGAAACGGGGTGGACGGGCCGCTTCTGCAACACTCAGACAGGTCTGTCCCGGGAGCGGGCAGCTCCCTGCAGCCCCACACTGCGGCAGGGCCTCCCGGGGCACCCAGCTGACTGGGGGGGGCGGGGGGGGGTGTCAGCGTGACCCCTGGAAAAAAACAACAAAGCAGGCGTTTCCTTTCCCACACGGAAAAGACGATCTGGATACATGACCCCAGGCCTCAGGAGTCCTGTGCAGTCACGGAAGGACCCAGCTCAGGCAGACAATACAGGGCTGGGCAGGAGTGGTCGCTCAGGATCGTGGTCCCGGGCCCAGACGTGTGCCAACGCAGAGGCCGAGTAGGTTTCACAGAAAATGCACACTTCTGTGGAGTCTGGGATCTGACCCCTGGTTCTGCTAGTTACTAGATGAATGGTCCTGGGTAACCCACTGGGTCTGGGCCTCCATGCATTCATCCACAAAAGGAAGTGCCTGGGGGTGTCTGGGGGGCTCAGTCGTTAAGCGTCTGCCTTCAGCTCAGGTCATGATCCCAGGGTCCTGGGATCGAGCCCCACATCAGGCTCCCTACTCAACGGTAGGCCTGCTTCTCCCTCTCCCACTCCCCCTGCTTGTGTTCCCTCTCTCGCTGTGTCTCTCTCTGTCAAATAAATAAATAAGTAAATAAAAAAGAAGTGCCTGTTCCACCCTTTGCAGGGGAAGAGGCGCTGACAAGAGTTGCCATTATCATTGTCAATCATGATCCTCGTCACACGATCTAGATCCTTCCTGAGCAGCCAGTTTTCTGAGGCATCCCGTACACCCTGAACCCTGAGTTCTGGTGGAATGTCCAAGATGTGAAGGTTGAATTACCCACTGTGAACCACTAGGGGCAGGAGGGCATGACTAAGTTCTCCCTCTGGGCTCAAGCAACCTGAGATCCCAGAATCCCTGCACCTCCCCTCCTCCCTGACCACCCCGTGGCTCCACGTTGCTTGTTGACTGGTCTGCCCCATTCACTCACCAGAGCTCCAGACTTCTCCCAAACTGAGCGGTGCCCTCAGAAGGCCATGGAATTTCTCCTCCAATTCAACCATCTCCTTCTGGGGACCCCATACCCATAGGGCCAAAGAGCTAATCTGCCAAATGTATCCTTGTTGAGGTATGAAGTTTTAACTGGTTGCCCATAAAGGTGACATATTACCTAAAATCTGACTAACATTGCAGAGTTAATGTGTTAATATTACGGAGTAATTCTGGAATCTCAGAATCTCCAGGCTGGGAGGAACCTTAGCAAATCACCCTATCCTCCCGCAGAAGGGGCACTTCTGAAACACGGGGACAGGCCAGACAGCGAGTCTTGGTGCATCCCGCGTCCTCACACCACAGGTACAGCAAGAATGGTAACCTCTTTGTTTGCAGCCTTGCCCCCCGTGTGCACGCCTCCTTGTTCTGTTCATGCCATGTGTAAGGAAAACAACACGTGTGAGTGTAACCTGAGTTATGAAGGGGACGGATTCACATGCACAGGTAGGTGCCATTGGGGCGCGTGTGAAATAGAGCGGGGCAGGAGCAGAACGGGACTTGGTCAGAGTGCCTGGACTTCATCCTGACCCTTCCACTCCTGCCTGGGCCATTTTCCCAATACCTATCCTCTCTGTGATTCTGTCTCCTTAGTGGGTTTGCCCATGCCTGACCCACCCACCTCCCAGGTCATTGCTCTGAAATCACTTTGCACGCTCAAAGTGATGCACTTTATTGTACAGTGTTTTTGTAACTCTCCAGGTAATCCAGCCTTACTTCAAAAAAAAATTCAGAAGATATATTATAGTACTAAAAGAAAAACAACAGTTACTCTCATCAGTTGGTGAAAATCACTCTGACCACTGCCATGTCTGTAGTTAGTAGTTAAGACATAGGTTCACCCGTGCAGAGACCCAAAGGGACAGTGGCATAAACAAGGCAAATGTTTAGATGTGTATTTTTATCTCATATAGTAGTTTGAATGGAGGCATCCAAAGCTAACATAGCTCTGAAAGGACATCTGGGAGCCCAGACTCCTTCTATCTTGTTGCTCTGCCACCATTCACTTGCCTGGCCTGAGACGGTCAGTACCATCAGCACATCCCAGGCAGCAGGATCAGGAAGGTGAGGAAGGAGGCAAACTTCCTTCCCTTTAAGGATGCACCTAGAAGTCGTTAAAAATTTTGTCTGTTCCCATGCCATGGGCTGGAGCCCCATCATCTGTCATACCTAGTTGCAAAGGAGTCTGGGAAATGTAGTCTTCATTTAGGCAACCATGAGCCCACTAAAAATCTCTTACTATAGAAAAAGGAGACAATAGGGCGCCTGGGTGGCTCAGTCGGTTAAGCGACTGCCTTCGGCTCGGGTCATGATCTCAGGGTCTTGGGATCGAGCCCTGCATCGGGCTCCCTGCTCTGCGGGAGGCCTGCTTCTCCTTCTCCCACTCCCCCTGCTTGTGTTCCCTCTCTCGCTGTGAAATAAATAAATAAAATCTTTAAAAAAAAAGAAAAAGGAGACAATAGATATTGGGAGAAACCTACCCGTCTATGCCACATGTACTTGCTAACTTTTTCATGAATAAATATGCAAATAAAGATACATAGTTTCTTTACAGAAATGAGATCTCGCTATACCTGCTGTTTTGTAATCTGCTACAAAGCAGTCCAGAACTAGGTCACTGGTCAACAACCGCAGCAAAGACCCAGGTTCTCTCTCTCCACTCTGCTCTCCTTAGGATGAGGCCTTTTGTCCTCATGTTTATTCTCTCAAAATCTCAAGCAGCTGCCATGACTCCAGGCAAAAGCCAGGCAAGAGACATCAGATGGCTTCCCTGCTGCTCCTGAGGCTAGAGCTAATCTAGTATTGGGTTGAAATTTGGGAGATCGTGAAAACAAAGGTCCTATCAAGTAGCACAACACAGTGGGGAAA
Organism: Neomonachus schauinslandi; assembly: GCF_002201575.2. NCBI lineage: Eukaryota > Metazoa > Chordata > Mammalia > Carnivora > Phocidae > Neomonachus > Neomonachus schauinslandi. Next base: position 18,301,745 of record NC_058407.1, on the reverse strand, counting down.
GCATGGGCTTTGGGGGTCAAACCAAGCCAAACCAAGTTTAAATCCCAGGCCCACCACATAATCACCGTTTTGCCTTTGTCAGGTCAGTTAAACTCTCTGAGTTTCAGTTTGTTCATCTGTAGAATGGGGGCAACGATGCCCATCTCATGAAGTGCTCAAGAGTACCATAACTACACACACACACACAAACATGCACGCAAACACACACGCACGCAAACACACACACAACTGTCTTAACATTAAAAACCCAAACGCACTCCAAAAACTACCGAAGTGGAGCCTAGAGGTATGTGACAAAGGGGGTCAGAGGTGCACAGGGGTCATCAGGCCTGGTCTCAGAGGCTATCAGCCGCAGGATTCTAGTGTTCGCAAAGGCTAGACCAGGGGCTACAGGGAATGGGGAGAGAAGACCCCAACATGCTGGGGCCCATTTTCTTCCCAATGCCACTCATCCCAGGGTGACCCATGCCCCCGTCTGAAGCCCACATTCTACAGACAGTGGTTCAATGAGCCCTCTCCCCTCTGCTCCTGCAGTTGTGGATTTCTGCAAACAGAACAACGGGGGCTGTGCGAAGGTGGCCAGGTGTTCCCAGAAGGGCACAAAGGTGTCCTGCAGCTGCCTGAAGGGCTACAAGGGGGACGGCCACAGCTGCACAGAGATAGACCCCTGCGCCGATGGCCTCAACAGTGGGTGTCATGAGCATGCCACCTGCAAGATGACCGGCCCGGTGAGTCTCTCCTCCCCCTGGGAAACTTGGGAGCAGTTCTGTGCCTTGCTCAGCCTCGCTTCACTCTGCTTACCGTTCAGCCTCCTCCTCAGCTTCCTTCCCACCGGACTCTACGTCTTAAGTCCCAGACTAAATGCCAAGTGGCATCCTAAGCAGAAAAGGGACATGAGTGGGAAAACTGGTGAAATCCACATAAAGTCTATTATTCAGTTGATAGTAATGTGCCACCATTCATTTCTTAGTTTTGTTTTGTTTTGTTTTTTTATTAGAGAGAGAGAGCACAAGAGCAGGGGGAGAGGGAGAGGGGAGGGAGAAGCAGACTTTCCGCTGAGCAGGGAGCCCAATGCGGGGCTGGATCCCAGGACGCCGGGATCATGACCTGAGCCTAAGGCAGATGCTTGATCGACTGAGCCACCCAGGCACCCCCATTTCTTAGTTTTGACGGAGATACTATGATTAGGTAACGTAGGGGAACCTGGAGAAGCGTATATGGCAACTCTCTCTGCTATCTTGGTAACTCTTCTCTAAATCTAGAATTATCCAAAGTAAAAAGTTTATTAAAACGAAAAATGTCAGCAAGGAGTGGGGGGAAAGTGCAGCTTTGGGCACCCACTCAAGTCTTTTTAGAATAGGATCAGTGCCCTGATGCCCAGTTCATCTGTTGGGAAGAGAAGATGGTGGAAGATAATGTCCATTACAGTCTTTAAGTGTGAACTTAGAGTCACTCTCTGAGTCTTAGCTCCCGCACTTACACTCTGTAGCCTGGGGCCAGTTACTTGATTTCTCCAAGCCTCCGTCTCCTCGTTTGCCAGGTGAGCCTAATAATAATACAGCCCTCATAGAATTGTTGTGGGGATTAAGTGAGATCATTCATTGATTCGGCAAGAGGTCATCAGGCACCTACTACGTACTGTTGTCGGGCCCAGGGACGTAGCATTGAAACGTGTGGGGAGAGGGGCAATGCTCTGTGCAGGAACAGGTGCAGGAGATACTTCCAGAAAGCCCCAAGAGTCAGGAAGAACTTAAATTAGGCCAGTGTGATAGAAGGGACGGGAAGAATTGCTTTATTTAACGGGTCAGGACTCTCTCTCCGAGGAAACGACATTTGCACTGAGATGACATTTCGTCATGAGCCTGTACAAACATGAGACGTGGCCGTGACTTAATTGCCACTATTTACAGGCGAGGCATTTTCCTGGTGCTTCTGAGCATCTCCCGTACTGGATGGGGGCCCGCAGAGCACATAGGGGTCCTGGGGTCCTAGAAAAGGGGCTTCTCATCTTTTCGGCTCTCCCCACAGGGCAAGCACAAGTGTGAATGTAAAAGTCATTACGTGGGAGACGGGATGGACTGTGAGCCGGAGCAGCGGCCCATCGACCGCTGTTTGCAGGACAACGGGCAGTGCCACGCCGATGCCAACTGCGCCGACCTCCACTTCCAAGGTCAGTATGGCTGGGGGCTGCCTTCAGACTTGGGGAAGGGACTCGTGCGAGAGCGAACGGGAACGGAATTAAAAACCGGGCCAAACAGCCCGCGCATTGCCCAGGACCCAGTGCCCAGGGGGGAGCGGGCTTCGGTGGCAGAGGACTGGAATCACTCGCATCTGGACCCGGAGTCTTAGAACCAGGAGGGAGCGCAAAGGTCATCCGTCGTGAATTTTCCTGATACATGCTTTCCCCAAGTTGCTTAGCAACCATCGATTGGAACTGAATCTAAGGAGCATAGTTTAGGGCTTAAATAAGAAAGAGGAAGCACCTGCCATGTGTAGATGCAACTTCTCAGCAGTTGTTTTGATAATACAACTTGATCGGCAGGTAGGGCATTCTCCTCCAAGGCTGATCTGAATGGCTTGTAATGAACCCACAGGGGTCATAAAACTAGGAATCACAACACACAACAAAGTAGAAAGCCAAATGGGACGTGCAGAGGTGCAGGTGATAGGGCATCTTGAAACCTCATGGAGGAAATCCACGAAGGCCCCAGGGACATCATTCTGAGCCAGGGCAGGGAGGGACTGCAGGGGTTCAGAGAGTGACTTGGGGCATTACGTGCTATGGCCGATCAGGGTTTATTGCGTGTCTCTGACTGGTATGGGGTTGTTTTAGAGACATGGTAATTCTAGTGAGGCAGTTTTTACATATCTCAATAATAACTATTGAGTTAACACCTGTTACGTACTGTCTTGGATTGCTACCATCGACTGGGTGGCTTAAAAACAACAGAAATGTGTTTCTCACCATTCTGGAGTCTGGAAGTCCAAGATCAGGGTGCCAGCATGGTCAGCTTCTAGGGAGGGCCCTCTTCCAGGTTCAGACTGCTGTCTTCTTGTGTCCTCACATGCAGAAGGGGCTAGGAAGCTCTCTGGGGTCCCTTTTATAAGGGCACTAATCTGGGACGTGTGGCTGGCTCGGTCAGTAGAGCATGCAACTCTTGATCTTGGGGTTGTGAGTTTGAGCCCCATGTTGGGTGTAGAGATTACTTTAAAAATACACACACACACACGCACACACACTAACCCCATGCAAGAGGGCTTTCCCCTCATGACCTAATTACCTCCCAATGGACCCACCTCCTAATACCAACACATTCGGAGTTAACATTTCAACCTATGAATCTGGGGGGACACAAACATGCAGTCCATAACATGAACAAAATCCTAAGACACCTCAAATCCCTTTTGGGGATGAGATAGAAGAAGCATAAGAAAGGAAAGTACACAGGATATATGACATTGTCTCCTTGCAAGGGGATTCCCAGTGTAGCTGAAGAAATTTTTTAAACTGAGAAGACAAGGAAAGGCAAGTCACAAAACAGAAGACAGCAGTTTATCTCGTGCTGATGGTTCAACTGAAATGAGAGAGAGCAAGAATAGAAAAAACTGAAAGCAGGGACTCGAACAGATACGTGTACACCCATGTTCCACCGAAAGGTGGAAACAACCCTAGTGTCCATCAACAAATGAATGGATAAATACACTGTAGCCTATCCCTGTGGTGGGATATTATCTGGTCCTGGAAAAGGAAGGAAACTCTGGCATGTGCTGTAACATGAGTGAAACTTGAAAACATTATGCCATGTGAAATAAACCAGACACCACAGGACAAATATTGTGGACATATGCAAGGGATCTATAACAGGCAAATTCATAGAGACAGAAAGTAGAATAGAGATTACCAGGGGCTGTGGGAAGGGGGATGGAGAGTCACGATTTGATGGTGACCACATTTCTGTTTGGAATGATGGAAACATTCTAGAAATGGATAGTGGTGATGGTTGCATAACTTGTAAATCTACTTAACACCACTGAATTGTACCCTTAAGATGGTCAAAAAAGTAAATTGTATGTTATGTATATTTACCACTGTAAAAAAAAATATTTTGAAGAATAGTCGGAGATGGGAAAGATCTCTGGGTAAGATGAGAGAGGGAATCATTAGAGAAGCCTAATAGAGGCCTGGGACTATGGTGGAGACTCAAAAGATGTCAAGCCAAAGACCTCAAGGTAACAGGGTCTCAACTAGGAAGAAGGGTGAGCCCAGGGCACCCCTATGGGCAGAGAGGGTGGTGCTCTCTTTCTGTCTCAAGAGAGCAAACCCCGTGGTGGTTGGGTTAAAGCAGATGGGAGGGAATATGGCGCAACATTTGAAAGCTTGGTTGGGGACATTCTATGTTCAAGGTGAGGCTACCAAGCAGAGGGATTCTATAGGCAGTTGCTATTTAGGATGGGGGCTGAAATGAGCAGCTGGGACCAGGGATCTGTGAGCCATTTACCTCAAAGAGTGTGAAGTCAAGAAAGTGCTTGGCTTTTTTCATTAAGGCACGGTCCATCAGCCAGTCCTGCCTGTTCCCACAGCTGACTCACAGGGGGAAATCTATTCGGCTCTTCTTTTCCGGGGGGCTTTTCTCTTCTGCTGTCTCACGAATGCTAAGAAAGTGTTGGGAGTTTTACTAAGTGACTGAGCATCATAACTGAACCCACCTTCTGTTGAAGCTGAGTGGGTACCCTTAGCAAGACAGTATGGCATTGGGATAAGACCCCAGCTTTCCCTGTGGGCATGGATACAGAGCCAACCCACACTCAGGAGGACATGCCTACTCTTACAGTTCAGAGGAAGGCAAACTGGTGCAGCCTTTATGGCAACCAGTTTAACCATGTGTGCTGAGAGCCATAAAATAATTCACGCCGAGACTTGGTAGCTCCATTTCAAGAAACCCATCCAATAGACACACAATCTAAGAAGGGAGTAAAGATAAACATACCATCTCAGCATTACTTTGTATCATAAAAGATTATAAATAACACGTATCTAACAGTCAAGGATGATCAAATGTACTGTTACACATCCACTCAAATGCACGATTAAGAATCATGTTGCCTTAGCAAGAAGACAAAGAAAAACATCTATCCATCCTTCCCCAAACTGTTATGCTGGTAAGTGTTTGCATTTTAGATAGGGCTGACAGGATCCTACAACCTGTGGAATATTCTACTGGACTATGGTCAAAGATCTTGAGCTTAGCTCTTTTTTGGTGTAGAAAGTGACCTTTTAGTGGCATTTGGTAATGAACTTGACAATGTAAAAATGTAACTCAGTTCTTGAACGGTCTCTGGTCTCTGCTTTCAGTTATCTGGCTAAAAAAGATTTCAGCCAGGAAAAAATGATAAATCTTTCAGTATCTTAGGGGAGAAATGGCTAGAAAACTTTTTTAAGGGCATAGTGGCGATCAGAAAACATACAGTCCTTGGCGAAAACTCTCTTTAAAGTATTTTTTCATGGCTGTAAAGTTCACAAAAATTATTCAATTATAAGTAGTGAGGGGGAAATCCTGTTGCTGGAGAAAATTTATAATATGGGGGAATAATCATGATTCAATGTTAAGTTTAAAAGAAGATTCCTAAAAACTCTATATGCAAGATGTTGCCACATTTGTAATGTATATGACATTTAAAGGAAGAGGTAAAAAGACTAGAAGAGTATGAAATTATATCATAATAAAAAGTTACCAAAAAAGAAAGTAAAAATTCTTTAGGGGAAGTACGCCAAAATGTTAGCCCTGGAGTAATGATTATTTCCAGGGAGTACGATTATAGGTGATTTTTGTTTATTTCTTTTCTTACTTGGATGGGTTGCCCAAATTTCTACAATGAAATGTGCTGTTCTTATAATGAGAAAAGAAGTAAATATTTTAAATGATGTGCTTCAACATACCTTGAAGGGAAATGGTTCGCACCCTGGAATATAGCTCGTCTTCTGCTTTGCCAGTCCTTTGCCAGGAGCCCTGCCAACCAGCCGGGCTGACCTGGACGATTGCTCTCTTTTCCCTTCTAGATACCACCGTTGGAGTGTTCCATCTCCGCTCCCCACTGGGCCAGTACAAGCTAACCTTTGACAAAGCCAGAGAGGCCTGCGCCAACGAGGCGGCAAGCATGGCAACCTACAACCAGCTCTCCTACGCCCAGAAGGTGGTCCCCAATTAGTCAGCACCACGCAGGCAGGGTCTGCAGGGGACGAGGAGCAGCCTCTTCTTAACACGAGGGAGACCTGGGCTGTTGCCTTCTTGGAGGGGAAGGAGGGTGCTCCTGGAGCAATGATAGCAATTCGTCGCATCCATCAGACATGTCCTGTGTGTCGGGCACCATGCCGGCTGGTGCTTTGTTGACAACCCTGTCCTTCCTTACAACGTCCCTGGAAGTAGGCATCACTATTCCCATTTTACAGACGGGGCAACTGAGGCTCTGAAAGGTTAAGTAATGTGCCCAGTGTCACCCAGACAAGAGGTGGCAGATCCAGTATTCAAAGGTAGCCCTTACTCCATGACATTCAACAGCCAAGGCAGAAGCACAGACTGGGAGTGCATGCCTCACAGCTGAAAATCAGAAGGAGTTCCATCACCATAGGCTTAGGATCTCCCTGAACCCACAAAACAGCCCAGTTTCTCTGAAATGTCTGGAGGGGCTGTGAAGGTCATGAATGGGGATTGCCCCAGCTCTTGGCTGCTACCAGGTCGGAGATGGAGCTCTAGCGAAGGCTACTCTCTTGGCCCCAAAAACCAGAAGCCCTGCTTATTTGGAAAGGCCAGCACCTTGGAGTTACCAGCTAGCAATTGCTCAGCAGGTGCAGAGGAGGTGACTGCCTATACAGTATGATTCTAGGGCCGCTCCTCCAGCCTCCCTCACCATCCAGTCTCTGCCTTCCTTCAGACCTGGCATTTCTTTATCAAGGAACAAAACCTCTGATGCCAGGCCCCAGCATATTGGAGGGTCTGAATATTTGCTTCTTCTGCTTGCCGATTTTGTAGCCTTGATCAGGCCATGGAAACCTCTGTCCTACTTGGCATGTTTGTATAGGACTAAAGGTAATAGGGCACAGTGATGGGTACATTCAGTTTCTAACATTAAGAGCTCTGGAATGGACTGCTCGGGCTTGAATCTCAGCTTAACTACTTGCTGGCTGTCTGACTTTGAGCAAGTTACTAACTCCTGTTTGCCTCAGCTTTGCCGATTATATGATAGGGACTTTTTTTTTTAAGTTTCTATCTTATAGGGTTGGTGTGAGGGTTAAAAGTGCTGACACAGGGAAAGCCCTTTACAATAGAATCTGGCCCAGAGTAAGGCCTCAATAAGTATTACAATGATAATAATGATGGTGATGATGGCGGTGACAGTGATGGTGATGATACTGATGATGATGGTGATGATGATGGTGATGATCATGGTGATGGTGATGATGATGATGAGGATGATCATGGTGATGATCATGGTGATGATCATGGTGATGGTGATGATGGTGATGATCATGGTGATGATCATGGTGATAGTGATGATGGTAGTGATCATGGTGAT
>NC_058407.1:18247681-18294163 GCF_002201575.2 Neomonachus schauinslandi | reverse complement strand
GTGATGATGATGGTGATGATCATGGTGATAGTGATGATGGTAGTGATCATGGTGATAATGATGGTGATGATGGTGATGATGGTGATGATGGTGATGATCATGCTGATGATCATGGTGATGGTGATAGTGATGATGATGGTGATGGTGATGACAGTGATGATCATGGTGATAATGATGGTGATGGTGATGATGATAGTGATGATGGTGATGATAGTGATGATGATGGTGATGATGGTGATAATGATGGTGATGATGGTGATGGTGATGGTGATGATGGTGATTATCATGGTGGTGAAGATCAATTCGAGTTCTATCAACACAGAGGCAGAAGAATTTGCACCCAGGAGTAGATGGCTAAGAGTAAATTTAATTCGAGAACACACAGAAATGAGTGTGAAGGACTTGGGCACTAAAAGATAAAAAGGGTACCACTTTCATCTGTTCAATGAATCAATCCAGAAAAATTTAATGAACAGCTACTATGTTCCAGGCACAGGGGTACAGTTGGCAAAATGAGCCATAACCCTGACTCCATGGAGTTTACAGTCTGATGGGAGAATCAGACATGAACTAAAGGAGCCCACACCAAATATGAAATTGGAGTCGATCCACGGCCCTGTCTGTGTCCCTACAGGCCAAGTACCACCTCTGTTCAGCAGGCTGGCTGGAGAGTGGGCGGGTGGCCTACCCCACAGCCTATGCCTCCCAGAACTGTGGCTCCGGCGTTGTTGGAATAATTGACTATGGACAAAGAAACAACAAGAGTGAAATGTGGGATGTCTTCTGCTATCGGATGAAAGGTAACTACCCCAGCTACGCTTCAGATTCCAGGCCACGCAGCTGCTGAGCATCCTCAGCCTGGCCAGCCAACCTCCAAGGGAGAGCTGGAGCAGCCCGGGCCCCTCCCTCACCAGAGTGGGACCCTGTGTGCCCCTGCCTTCCAGATGTGAACTGCACCTGCAAGGTGGGCTACGTGGGAGACGGCTTCTCATGCAGTGGGAATCTGTTGCAGGTCCTGACGTCCTTCCCCTCGCTGACGAACTTCCTCACAGTACGTACCCTGTACCCTGTCTGCTTGGTTCTGCCTCAGGGAAGGAGCACTTGCCTCAAGGCTGTGATTCCAGAGGCGGGTCCTTGAAAGAAGCCCCCTGCGCACAGTCACGGTTAAGGGCATGGGCAGGGGACCACACTGCCTGAATTTGCAGCTTGGGTTTGCCACTTGTGGAACCACCTTCGACAAGTTACTTCCCTCTCTGGGCCTCAGTTTCCCCAGTAAAATGGAGAGGATGACAGCCCCAGCCTCCTAGCATGATTGTGATAACGAAAGCACTTAGACCTGTGGCCACACGCGGAAATGGCCACACTGGGGCTAGGTAGTAGGAGCCTCTCTTTTTGCATCTAGAGCAGCTCGAGGGTCTGATCTGCAGGAACGAGACGCTCTTTGGTCTTTGCAGGCCAGGCGGGGCACAGTTAGCTGGGCCGGCCTGGTGACCGGACAGTTATCAACGTGGAGTCAACCTGCACTTAGCACCACCCTTAACAGTCAATTCAGTACTCTACAAGTTATGCCTCGTGAAGAGAAAGCTCCAGTTGGAGAAGGATCTGGTGCTGACAGATCAAAGAACTGAGCTAATAATAACAACTAGATCAAGAATAACATTTCTTGAGCATTTACTTTGCACTGTGCGTGCATGAACCCCTTCAGAGCACTTATAACTCAGCCCACAGAATGTAAGCTCCCTAAGAGAAAGGATTTTCTCTGCAATGTGGCTGGCATATAGTAGGCACTCAATAAACACTTGTTACTAGGAATAAATTCTCATGCAAACTTATGAGGTCACTTCTGCTATTATCCCCACTTTGTAGATAAACTGAGGCTTACCAAGGTCAAGGGCACAGCCACAGAGAGGGAACTAGGCATAAGTGTAGGGCTTACAGGATCAGGGCAGAAGTTAAACCAAGGGCTCCAAAATGGTGAGACTTTATCCACAGACCGAAGTATCCCTCTAACTGTTCTAAAATTCAGGGTTGCCATAAACACACTAAAGACAATCACTCAAACCGGTGTTTCTGCTGTGCGGGAGCTTGGCTTGTGACAGCATTCAGAAAAAAACTGTCGGAACAAGACCCACTGGCTGTGTGCCCCTCAGCAGATTAATTAACTTCTCTGGGCTTCAGTGGACCTGTCGACACAGCGACAAAGTCGAACTGGGTAGTGACGTTTCTTAAACTGTTTCAGCAAGTGTTTATTGAGCACCTCCTACGTGCTTGAGATACATCAGTGAGCAAAATAGACATACAAACTAATAAACAGAATAAATAAGTACACAGTAGTGAATGCTAGGAGGTGATTATATATACTGTGGGGGGAAAGGAGGGGAAGGGTGGCGTAGAGTGGGGGAAGGGTACCACCACAGGGTTCCCATTGCAGGGTGATAAGGGACGGCCTTCGTCAGAAGAGGACACCTGAGGCGCGGGAGTTAGCCATGCAGATGTGGGGCAAGAACAGTCCAGGCAGAAGGATGAAAGGCAAGAGTGGCCACACAAGTTTGAAGAATGGCAAAGAAGCCGGTGTGGCTGGAGCCGAGTGAGGGACGGAGGGGCCAGCTGCGCCCAGGGGCAGCGGGGCAACAGGGTCCAGGTGGTTTGGGCCTCATGGGCCGTTCCTCGTAAGGCCTTTGGTTTTCCTGTGAGTGAAGTGCAGGCCACTGCGAGGTTTCAACAAGAGGAGACTCAAAATTTGACTTCGATTTCAGAGGACTGCCTGGGTGGCCATGTTAAGAATGGTCTTGATTCTGTGATGTGGCTGTGATGTGGTAGGCTTCGTAGAGGAAAGAAAAAGTGCTCCTAAAATTCTGCCAAGAGGCGGCCAGGAGAAACAGCAGCTGGAGGTGGGGCCAACGTCAGGAACATTCCCGGATGGGTGGTGCCCCGCGACCGCCCTCCCTGACCATCCCCTCCCGTCCCACCCCCCCCACCGCCACCCCAACCCTTGCACACCAGAGCTGATCACTCTTTCCTCTCCCCAGGAGGTGTTGGCCTATTCCAACAGCTCAGCCAGAGGCCGGGCATTTCTGACCCACCTGACAGACCTGTCGCTCCGCGGTACCCTCTTTGTGCCACACAACAGTGGGCTGGCGGAGAACGAGGTGAGGCGGGGGCCTGCCATCCGTGCTTCAGACTGGTGCTTCGCCAGGATCTGTTGTCTGTCGCCACAAGTCACCCCAAAACTCAGTGGCTACGCAGGTGCTCGGCTCACACCGCGGTGGTCCTGGCCGGGCCTGCTCACGGGTCTGTGATGGCCTGGCCATCCGCCGACGGAGGCCTCCCGCCCTCCAGAGGACCAGCCCAGGCATGTTCTTCTGGTGCTGGCAGCAAGTGGTAATTAGGAACAAGCCCCCATGTGGTCACATTGGCTAAGAGGCCACTGGTCCAACAGGTCATGCGGCTGAGCCCAAAGCCAGAGTGGGAAGCGCTCAGAGTTACGTGGCAAAGGGCATGAATGCAGGAGGGGTGCAGAAGCAGAGCCCCGGATGCAGGCAGTCCAGCACACGAGCCTTCCTCACATCCGGGCACGCGGAGGGGACGGCAGTTCCACACAGGTGGCTGACCGCAGGCTCTGGCAGCCCCCAGCCCTGTCCCACCCGAGGGCTGAGAGGAGCGGGACCTCTGCCCACGGCTCCCCACTCGAGACCCAGCCTTCCTGAGGACGATCTCAGTACCACAGGCTAGCTAGAGGTGCACCTCTGGCAGAGCCCAGACAAGCAAAAGCCTGAGGGAAGCTTGACATTCCTCCTCTCCACGTGGAGGCAGAAAACCAAGGCCATGAGAAGTGATTTTTTTTCTTTGTCATCCTTAGTATTAAAAGTAAAATTGCCTGGCTTCTACAGACCATTCTTATGTTTCTCCTCTCCTCTCAGACGCTGTCTGGGCGGGACATTGAGCACCACCTCGCCAATGTCAGCATCTTTTTTTACAATGACCTTGTCAACGGTACCGTCCTGCAGACTAAGCTGGGAAGTCAGCTCCTCATCACCTCCAGCCAGAACCAGCAACAACCGGTATGAAAAATCTTCTGGATTCACTGGCAGAACTGGAGAGAATACATGCAAAGCTCGCAGCGTGCAGTAGGGGCTTAATAGATGGCAGCTATTATAATGTGAAAGTAAACACTAAACCTGCAGTCCGGGCACGGTGTTAGCTGTGCACGGTAGGACACCATGCCGTTAGGCAGCCCCTACCCCTTGGGGAGGAAACCACTGGTGACCACCAGCCCTGGAAACTGGTAATGATGACTGAGGAACTTTACATGAAACCATTTTTATTTTTATTTTTAAAGATTTTATTTATTTGACAGAGAGAGACACAGCGTGAGAGGGAGCACAAGCAGGGGGAGTGGGAGAGGGAGAAGCAGGCTTCCCGCGGAGCAGGGAGCCCGATGCGGGGCTCGATCCCAGGACCCTGGGACCATGACCTGAGCCAAAGGCAGACGCTTAACGACTGAGCGACCCAGGCACCCCTACATGAAACCATTTTTAAAGCTTTCTGACTCTCCGCCTCTGTTTCACGTGGTGGTGGTGGTGATGCTGTTGGTGAGGACAGGCATGGTGACACGATCGTGAGAGTCATGTTAGTGATGGTGATGACGGTGATGGTGGTAGTGGCAGTGATGATCATGACAGCCACGGTTTCAGAATCATAGGCACTTGTGAGGGTTCAGTGACTCCATGCTTGTGGCATGTGAGAACAGTGCGTGCTCGGTAGCAAGTGCCAAATGAGTATTATTTTTTAATATTTACCTGATCAATGATTTCTTTTACTGAAAATTAGTGGTTTAGACCAATGTTTCTCAAATTTTAACCTGCATTTGAATCAGCTAGAGATTTGCTGAAATGCAGATCATAAATAATTCGGCAGGTGGAGTATGGGGACCTCAGGTTCCGCATTTCTAATGAACTCTCAAGTGATGCCCAACCACAAGACAGTAGATCATGCTTTGATTAGCAGGGGATAAGATCACTTAAAAATCCATTTTCTAACAGCTCAGTGTGATGTTCAGAGCAGTGGACCCGAAGTCCAGAGGCTTAGGGTTGGCCATCTGCTACCTACGTGATCTTGGACAAATCATTTTCTCTCTGAACTCTCATCTGGTAGACAAGTTGGTGGGACAGAATGGCCCCTTGGGTTCCCTGCAGTTCTTCAACCTGCCTTGTAGCCCAAGGGCAACTAATGTGTCTTGTGCTGCCCATCAGTAACAATAGGCCTGACACCTGGGCTGCAGGACCTGGGAGAAACTGAGCAACTTCCTTTCATAGAGGGGTTGCCCACATGGGGCAAAGAGGCAGATGGCCACAGATCTCCACCAGCCCCCCTCTCGTTTCCCCAGGAGACCAGGTTTGTTGATGGAAGAGCCATTCTGCAGTGGGACATCTTTGCCTCCAATGGGATCATTCATGTTATTTCCAGGCCTTTAAAAGCACCCCCTGCCCCACTGGTGAGTATCCAGGGCTCCTGGGTGGGGGGAGTCCAATGTCCACTCCCCAAGAGGCAAACTGTAGCTAGAAGCTCTGTCTCCTCTCCTCTGGAGATGGGAGGAGCCTCCCACAGGTGGCCTCAGAGATTGAGGCCCTGGTTCATCCCACCCCTGCTCTGGTGCATTAGCAACACAACACCTGTCACTGTTGATATTTGTTGAGTGAATGGGCCATTAGAGAAGCCACTGGAAGGGGAGTAGGAAATCCTGAGCTCTGGTGTGTCTGCTCCACTTTATTAGCTGTGCAACCTTGGACAAGTCTCTGACCCCATTTTTCTCATCTGCAAAATGGGGGGGGGGTCGTAATGCTGACCCCCCTGGGTTCTTGGGAGGATTATGAGTCGATAAATATAAAAATTAGGACAGTCCTTGGCACACAGTATGGGCTATATGAGGGTGGGTTGGTTGGTGGTGTTAGTATCCTGCTTTCTAAAAGGCGGGGGCGAGGGTCGGTGAGCCCAGCTGTTTTCTGGGAAGCTCCATAGCATAGTGGTTAAGTGCACCAGCTCTGTAGCCAGGCTGGCTTCCAAGCCCACCTACCTCTACTCCTCACTGGCTGTGTGATACTGGGCAAAGCACTTACCCTCTCTGGGCCTCGGTTGCCCCATATAAAAATGGCAACAGTAATACTTGTCCCTATCTCTAGGGGCTCTTATAGGTTTAACTGGATTATGTCATGGAAGGGGCTTAGACAGACCCTGGCAGTAGAAAGGGCTAAATACATGTTAGCTATCTTATCCTTATTTTTATCCCAACCGGCCCCACATGCCTCGGGCCAGCAAGAGTGCAGTGGGCTCCAGAAAGCTCTCCTCTCCGGGCAAGGCACCAGGTTTAAGTATCACCCCTCCCCTTTCTGCGGGCAGGCTTCAGTGCACACCGGCATGGGAACAGGGATATTCTTTGCCACCGTCCTGGTCTTTGGAGCCGCCACTTTGGCTGCATATTCTTACTTTCGGCTAAACCGAAGAACAGTTGGCTTCCAGCGTTTTGAGGTAAGAGAGACACGGGAACATGGTGACAGGGGAGACTGGAGCCCAGCCCGACTGGCCGCTTCACAGAACTCACCCCCGGGGAGCTGGGGGCTTGGCTGGGAGGCATGTTCACCAGGGGCCCAGAAGCCCCCGCACCTTGGAGGATTCCGAGACAGGGACCCGCTCTGATTGGCGGGGGTGGAGGACAGGGTCGGGGACCCGCACGGTCAGGCCTCCCTCTGCAGCCAGCCTCAAACTGGTGAACCCGCAGGGAGGTCAGCAGGTCTCGGCTGAGCAGGGGTGCCCCCCGGGGGCTGGGTGTGGCCGCGTGGAGGTCAGCGGGTCTCCGCTGAGCAGGGGGGCCCCCCGGGGGCCGGGTGTGGCCGCGTGGAGGTCAGCGGGCCTCGGCTGAGCAGGGGGGCCCCCTGGGGGCCGGGTGTGGCCACAGCACAGCAGCTGAGCACCCTCCCCTCTGTGCTGTCCGCCCCTGCGCAGCCCAGCCTCTTTTTCAGCTGCCTCCCCCAGACCATTCCCTCCTCGCAGAGCAGATGCCTATTCATAAGCTCCAGCATCTCTACCACAGTGTGCGTGCTGTGGGAGTCCTTTCTTACTAAGTTCAAGGACAGGCAAAGCCACTCCAGGGTGATAGGAGCCAGAAGGGCAGTTACCCTGGGTGGGATGGGGTCCTGCGGGCATGGGCGTGAGGACGCTTCCTGGGGAAGGGGCAGGGGATGGAAACACCCTGTGTGCGGGTTTGGGTGGCCATCACACTTGGACGGACATAGGAAGTCACTGAGCCCAGCACTTAAGAGGGGTGCACGTGGTTAATGTAAATCAGAAGAAAAGGCCCCCAGAGGAGGAGGGGGGCGGGGCTTGCTTTACCCGCCAGCTGGGATGAGCCTCTCCTGCCCTGGGGACACCGTCAGCCTGTGCGTGTCTTCCCCAGCAGTCGGAGGAGGATATCAACGTCGCGGCTCTTGGCAAGCAGCAGCCTGAGAATATACCAAACCCCTTGTATGAGAGCACCCCGTCCGCTGCCCCACAGCCTTGCTGCGACCGCTTCATGGTGAGTCGGCCTCTTTACCTAGGCATGGATGCAGTTGGGATGCGGGAGAATGAGGTTTCCAGCAAATCCAATTGGAAAGCTTTGCACCAAGGAAAGCACATTTCCAGAATGTGTCTCGGGGCAACAAGCCTAAAAGCCAGTATCGAAAGCTGACTGAAGCCAAGTGGCTGTTCAGTGTCCTTGGGTTCTTCGGGGCGACGTTTCCAACAATCAGAGGTAATAGGGGAGCAGAGAATGCTCACCCCCCACCTCGTGACCAGGTGAGAAGTGGTTTGTCACACAAAGAAATCTTGGGCTGCATTCTGCTGCAAACATTATGAGGTAGCCAGTGCAAAGTAAGACTCAGACCTTAAAAAGTGGTTTTTTTTCCTTATGTTATGCTTTAAACTTATATTTACATTGTTGGGGTCCCTGGCTGGCTCAGTTGGTAGAGCGTGCAATTCTTGATCCCAGGGCCGTGAGTTCAAGGCCCACATTAAGCATGGAGCCTACTTAAAAAAAAATTTTTTTTTAATAAACTTTTCTTTACATGGTTGCCAAAATTTTTCTGCCCATTGTCAGAGCTGCTTCTTGCCTTTGGAACTATGTTCCTTTTGATGGCAGCAGGCTGGGTCCAAGGACCCAGAGGGGGTCCCATAGGACCAGCCAAGAGGGTCGGTGGCTTCAAGCAAGATGGAAATCAAACACAAGCCAGCGGGAAGTAGTGAGAGCAGGGTTTATTGAAGATACAGAGAGGGCAGATACACATGGAGTGCCTGGGACACGCAGAAAGAAGAAAGGAACATGAGTCTTGTCTTTGTTCTGGGTCTGGAGCTTTTATTGAGGACAGTGGTCTGGTGTATAAGTCCCCTCAGGCATCCCAGAACTGGTCAGAATAAAGACCAGGGCCCAGGTGTTAGTCCTTAGAGCCAGGGGGCCTTGGCCTGGAGATGTCCGGCTGCTGGTGGCCTGGAGAGCACGTATGATAACTTAGTCCAGTCATTCTCACCTGGTCCTTCCTTAGATGTTACCTGTTCTAGAGAAATCATGAACTCCTTGTCCCTTCCACGGAAGACATACACTATTTGCATTACGAGGCATGTGTAAGGTGTGGTGGGGATGCAGGTCCTAGCGAGAGTAGAAGCAGGAAAAGGAGCAAAAGCAGATTTTTACGGAGTCCTTCGGTTTCCCTGTCTCACTCTGATCAGGTCTTTTATATCTAGAGGGACATGTTCTGCTCTGGTATTCCAGGAAATAACCGTTTGTTTCTAGTTAGTGATCCCTGAGCTTGGATGGAGCTCCACTGATTTCAACCCAGGGGAAGCCCACAGCAGGGTACCCCCTTCACACCGAAGGTGGAAGGTACACCCTGCCCATAGACTATTACCAGGTCTGGACTGAGAAGCTAAGAATAAAATTTAATTCTTCCTTTTACATGAAGATAAGAAAAATTGACAGCTAGTATGTACCTCAGCAGACTGAGCTGATAGCATTACTCAGGTTCAAGGAAATCACCTGAATCTGGGCTGTTGGTCTAGAACCCTCAAAAAGAAGTAATGGGGTGGCTCAGTTGGTTAAGCGTCATCTGCCTTCGGCTTGGGTCATGATCCTGGAGTCCTGGGATCGAGCCCCGCATCGCTTCTCCCTCTGCCCCTCACCCCGCTCCTTCTCTCCCTCTCACACACTCTCTCTCTCTTAAATGAAAATCTTAAAAAAAAAAAAAAAGTAACCAAAGCCAGAGAGCCACTGTGATTGTTTTATGCATGTACATATGCTGTCCCTCCCCTCAAGACTTTATTATGGCTGTCGCATTCTTGCAAGTTGGCACTGAAACATTACCGAAATATTTTATTGCGCCATTTTTCAGCTCATACAGTGCAACAGACGTTTTTGTTCTTCTGCAGTGAACCAAACATAAATGTCTTGTGTTCTCAGTGCCCGTGGTAGCAATAGATTTAAAAATAACCAGATCATATCCTATTTTGTTTTTCTAATCAAACCCATGTAAAAGTTTCCCCATCCAAATTGAAAGGGTAAGTTCAGCCGTGCGCTTATTAACTAGTAGTTTATTTCTGCAAGCACTGTTATGTTGAAATCAACCTCATTTAAAAAGTTGGTGGGGCGGGGGGGAGGGGGTATCCATCTCATTCCGTGCTCTTCACGCCTTCTCAGCTGCCTGTCCTCTTCTGGGGGCTCCGTCCACACCACGCAGGAAAGAGTCTCTGGAAGCAGGAGAGAGTGTGTCCCAAATGCAGGAGTCAGATGAACCTTTCTAATCAGACCAGGTGGCAAACATGTTCCAGGAACAGAAGTCCTAAGCCAAGGGTGCCATCCCCAGAAGGGACGCCCTCCATTCTCCTATCTTTTATGTTGAAGGTGGGGTGCCCATACAATATTTATGGCCAATCCAGACATCCGGAACACATCCCTTATGCAAATTAACTACACTTCGGTGCCAATCAGAGCTGCAGACAGCACAGGGCGTGGGCGCTGCCTCCAGAGTATGGTTTCTGATTGGACTCCCTCAAATGCTCAAGAGCTGACCTGGGTTGACAAAGAATGTTTAATCTGAAAGCAGTTTTTGGTAATCATATTAATAGCCACCTTTTGTAGGGTGTGTGTACCTTCCTTAATGCAGTATTAATTTAATCCTCATACTTCCCTGTGAGGAAAATATTATTATGGCCTTTTACTGATGAGGAAAAACAGCCAGAATGGAAATGATCTGTTCGGAGCCCATAAGCTTCAAGCAGCAGTGACCACCCCAGAACCATCATATCGTCCTGCCCTCCTACCACACACACGTGTTCACAGGGCACTTGAAGAAGAATTGTTTTAGGCTATGGGGAAGGAAGAAGTTTTCCTCCACCCTCTTAGGGTCCCTGGCTGGATCTGAAAAGTAATCTAACAGATACAGGGAAAAAGCATATAAACTTTATGGACAGTCTACATGTACCTGGGAGCCTTCATGAGAGAATGAAGACCTGAAGTAAGCAGAGCAGGAACCTTTTCTATCTTTTATACAAAGAAACAACACATTTGTGAAGAACTGACAAGACAAAGGCTTGGGCTTGGGGGAGTAGGAAGCTAAAGAGTTTAACCAGGTTGTTTGTATGGATTTCCTGGCCCCAAATTCCTGTCTCTAGGTGATCAGCATCTTCTTTCCTCCTGGTGCAGGGAAGGTTTTATGACCTGTTCAGAGGAAAAGGGGCGAGGGAGGTGGGGAAGGTCAGAGTAACCATCCTACTTCTGCTGTTTTTTCAAAAATTCCTTCAGTTTAAGATATTTAAACTGCCAAGGTACCATATTTGGGGATAGCTGTTCTGAACCGCTTCAAGGCCTCAGACCAGGGGCCAGAAGGAATGCTCAGCCTAGAAAGATCCGACAAGCAGAAGGGCCTGCACCCAGTGTTTCAGAGACCTCTCTTTTCCAGGACGCTGAAGACCAGCAGCTGGACAACAGTGACCCCCTGGGGGCGCTGTGAGGGCCCAGACCTGCTGTGGCCAGCCACCCCCCTCAGCCATCTGCCCACCCACCCGAGCCTCCTCAAAAAGGCTGTCAACTGTGAATCCTCAGCACCAGTTGCCTTTTGGAAAGTAAGGTCCTTTCACACTTTAAAGTATGAAGCACTCAAGCCATACCTCATCTCTTTGGTTAATCTGGGGGATTACTTTGTTTCTGTGGGTGAGGGGCCATGTTAAACCTACCCATCAACCCCGGGGGACTATCCCTCCACTGTCCTTCCTTTGTACCTTTAGACGGCACTTAAGTACGTTCTCCCCAACACTATGACCTTATCTCCTTTCCCTGTTAGATTGTAAGCATCCAAAGGCAGGGACCTGCCTCATTCATCTTTGTATCTCGGGGTCTGGTACATGCAATGTGCTCAATAAATGTTTATGGAAGAGAATTAAAGTCAACGGAACAAATCTGGTGTTTGGGGAAACAAAAATACTGTTTGCCACAGGAAGGGTCAAAGTTTGAAGGTAAAATCCACTTACTGGGGCTAATTAGGGCCTTTTCATTTAGCCAACACCTGTCTTATAAAGTCTTCTTTCTCAATTCTGTTTCGTTTGCTTGTTTGTGTTTAAGAAGACATGATAACCACAGTGAGATCCCACTTCATGCTCACTGGGGCGGCTAGAATCACAACGACAGATAATAACAAGTGTTGGCAAGGATGTGGAGAAATCAGACCCCTCACACATTGCTGGGGGGAAAGTAAAATGGTGCAGCCACATGGAGAAGGTTTGACAGTTCCTCAAAAACTTAAACACAGTGTTACCATGTGATCCAGAAATCCCTCTCCTGGGTATATACCCAGGAGAAATGGAAAACATGTCCATGTGATAACTTACATATGTGTTCTCATGGCAACATTATTCATAATAACCAGAAAGTAGAAACAACCCAAATGTCCGTCATCTTCTGAATGGATAGCCAAATGGTGGTATATCCCTCCAGTGAAATCACATTCTGCCCTACAAGGGAACGAAGTACTGATGATGCATGCCAACAACACAGAGAGAACCTGAAAATGCCATGTGCTAAGAAGGCAGAACGCAAAAGGCCACATACTGTATGACTCCACCTGTATGAAATTTCCAGAAGAGGCAAATTCATAGAAAATAGATTAGTGATTGCCAGGGACAGGGAGTGAGGAAAATGTTCTAGAATTTTCCAGTGGTGATGCATGGACTCAGGACAGTTTTTTACTGTGCACGACTCGCCCAAGCAGTGCAGGATGTCTACCCGACCAGGCCCCTGCCCTCAAAAGGCCAGAAGTGCCCTTCCATCACCATGACAACCGACACCCTCCAACCCACCCGCCACACACTTCCAAATGGTCCCTAGGGGGCAGGGCTGGCCAGCTTTGGGAATCACTGCTGGGACAGAGAAGTAAAAGGTTGGGTTGAGCAGACCTCTGACTCTCCTTTTGGCCCAATAACTGTTCCACGTCCTCAGGGTTTTTGCTGAGTCAGGTGAGACATTCTGGAGGCTCCAGTGTCTTTTAAGTTTTTTCCCAACTCCAGGAAAGGAAAGAAGTCCCAGGTTCAGGCACAGGAACAGCTTACCGTCTCCTCTGGGACAACATGCCATGATGAAAGCAAGGCCATGTTTCTGGGAGATCGCTCCCCAAAAAGAATGAGAGACAAATTCCTCAGTGAGTCCTCCGGTACCACCATCACAGGGACAAAAAGGCAAGCGATTGAAAGGAAGACCAGCAGGCCATCCATGGAAGAAGTGAATGAGACAAAGGTCCTGGCACATCGAGACGTCAAGGACATTAAGGAAGTTAAATACATGTGCATGCGCGTGCACACACATACACGGTTTTTAAAAAATAAGCTTTTCAAAATATTTATAAATTTATCCAAAACCCAGTAGTGATTTGACTTCACTGCGTTTTCTCTTAATTTAGTATTATTCAGGAGTTTCTTCCCGTAAAACACAGCTTCCAATTTTTAGCTTTCCTGGCAATTTGATTGCAAACATGTGGATGACCACATCCTCTCCTGGCTGTCAAAGAAGGAACACCCGTGGGGGCACAGCAGTTCCAGGGGGACATCTGCTGCCTACCTGGTCTGAGCTCGTGCCCATTTTCCGTCTGTGCCTTCACTACACAGTCTTCCGGCTCTGCAAACGAGCCAGTGTGCCTTGCTGGGGTGCTGGGACAGAAGGGGTGAGAAATGAACCACACATCTTCCTCCCCGTCTCACCGGGGTGTTCTTTTCTGGGTACAGTAGAATTTGATAATTTGATATGGTTTTGCCGCTAAGGCACACAAAAACAGACGACTTACAATGAGCTAGACGACACAATTCAAACTTTTATTTGGCAAGAAGTTCAATCCTATCACATAAAATCAACATGTAGAATAAATAGCAAATTCACATCCAGAATAAATAGCAAGTCTACTTAGTTCTCACGTATGGCACCTGAGACCACTCTACAGGCACACTCTGTCATTCTATTAAATACTTGGAACACGGTTTCCTCAGGGTTCAAGCCTGTGGCGCTAAAAAAAAGTACAGAAGCACTGTAGCGGGTTGGCTGCCCCGGGAAGCAGACACGGAGTGAGGTGTCCATGCGGGACGAGTTCGGGCAAGTGTTCTTGGGAACAACACCTGCGAACGGAGAAGGAACGAGAAGGGCAGGAAGCAGGGCTGGAGTTGGAGGCTCCAAGGAAGGGGGCGTGACCTCGTCTGAGGCAGGGCTTTCAGTGGGGGAAGCTCTCGAACAGGGCCACCAGCTGAGGATGGGGAGCCAGCAGCTGACCCAGCAGCTGGGGGGAAAAGGCCTTCGGTTCTGAAGGGTGTTCTGGGCAGCCAAGCCCATCCCCCTCTACGAGCACAATCACCAGTCAGTGCAGCGAGGGATGGCCAACTGGTGCCTGAGCCTGGCCGTTCAATTACACACAACGGTTACGCCATGTGCCAGAAACACCGGCCACAGATGCACGGATGCCCAGAGAGCAGGGGAGTGTGGCGCGCTCACCTACAGAACTCTCTCCCAGCTGCACCCAGCTCTGAGGTGGTCATCTGCGTGCTTTCAGCGAGGTCCTGGTGCCGTAGCCTCCAACACAAGCCACTAGCGCAGGGGTGGGCAAACTACGGCCGGAGAGCCAAATCTAGCCTGCAGCTGTTTTTGTAAATCAGGTTGTGATGGAACACAGCGTGCCCGTTCCCAGAGCCCTGGCAACAGAAAATGGCCCGCAAAGCTGCAAGTGCTTCCTCGCTGGCCCTTTTACAGGCAACGCCGGCGGAACCCTGCAAGAGAGAAACTTCTCTCCCTTGCCTCGCCTTAACCCACGAGGGTGTTAAAGGTTAGCTGAATTTGAGGCCAGGCTCCCAAATGCTAATGCAAAAAAAAAAAGAGAGAGAATTGCTATAAAAGGAAATTAGTCTTAAGAGGGCAAAATACAGACTCCCTAGTAGCTGAATAGAGCAATCAAGGAACCCTGCCTCTGGCCAAACGTAGTCTCAAAGCCTTCTGGACAAGGGCCCCCGGGGTGGGTCTTTGGCAGCAAATGAGCCTGCGGCACAGGGAATCAAGTCCAATATTTAGCACATTCTAAGGCTTAAAGGGCCTTTGGGAGGAAGAGAGAGGAAAAGCCATTTAGTTCCCGCAAAGCTAAATTAGTGAGGAGGAAAGATTACTTCTCCTTTCTCCTTTGCAATAATTAAGAGGGCCAGTGCATTCAAAACAACTAGTAATTTAGTCTGAGATATGCCCAAATCAGTAACAGGTGGCGTATGTTACATAGCATTACTGGTGATGGCAGAAAATGGAGCTGAAGAGAATTTTAAAAATTTCAAAAAAAAAAAAAGAGGCTATGTCAGGAGGAAAGAGGGAGCTCTCAGCCAAGCTCCTAAAATACTTTAAAAGCCGAGTTTCATCTATAAAAGCAACTGCAAAACCAGTTGTGCGGGGCCCTTCCGCAGCAGTCTGCTCCAGGTACCATGAGCCTCGCTGAGCCGCTGCGGCCGGCTGGACCGTCCCTGCACCACCAGCCTGACCGATGCGAAAAACAGGAGATATTTTGCAACGTGCAGATCCATTTTCTTCTGTTCACTTTCCAAACCGAGTTTCTAAATGGTAGAAAACAGACTCCGTTCCCTCGTAACACTGTGCTTCTCTCAGTGTGCACCACAAAGAACTGGAAAGAACAAAATGCCCGGTGCCGTGTGCCAAACCCCAACTGAGTCACGACAGTTACAATCTATCTTGACTGAGCACACACAGGAAGCATGCCTCTGTCTGTCCCGCACGTGGACATGGTCGCCCCGACCCGTGTGGCTGGCCCTGGTGTGGGTTCCGCCCGCCAGGTGCCTGCTCCGTGGGCCAGGCTCAGACAGATGGTCCGTGGCACGTCTCAATACTGCCATGTTCAGCGGCCCAGAGACTGAAATCTTAATTGGTAATATGTTGTAAAATTCCCTATTCATTCCAAGAAAAATCTATTTCTCCCCCAAGGCTCGGGTCACCTAACCTAGCTCTCCATCAAAGCAGTTGTATAAAAACAGTGCTACTTTATTCTTGAGTAAACAAGACACCTTGTAACTGGCACCGAGGAGGTATCAATGACTACCTGATTGGATTAAAACTGAGAGAAAAAACAAACTTTTTTACTTCCTCACTCAGCTTTTCCAGGCAGAAACTCTAAAGCCATGAGCACGGCCTGTCTGCCGAGGACCCCAACACCAAGCACCCTGGGCATCCACCTGCACCCATTAAATGCCCATCTGCAATACCCTCTGATGCTTAAACCACATAGGAGCTAACACACAGCAAACAAAATGCCTACCCTGTTCCCAAAAAGGAATGGGCTACAGTGTTTGTAACAAAATTTAGAAGTAAAAAAAGGGGCCGATCGGGCCTCCTGGGTCTAAAGGGCATTACAAATGGCATCACAGAAGAAGCCATGTAACTCATGTCATTCGTGCACTGTACTCTATGAAATGCCACGCTAAAATTTCATCAGAAGCTGGTTCCGATACATTAACCGCAATAAAGTGCTAAATAAGTGAGCACGCTCCACAAGTGCCCTTTCAGGGGCCTGCCACCCACATCCGCTGGGGACAAGCATGGGTGCCACTGGAGTTGTCCTTAGAAAGGAATGAGACGCTTGATGAGCCAGGCCATTCCTAAGTCTCCTCCTAGCTTCCATTGCCCTTTATCCTCTCCCACCTTAAACACACACCTCAGGAAAACCACCCAGGCTCCCAAAATAGCCACACCAACATGGCAGGGAGGAGATCTACAGGGAGGACAGGGCTGGGAAGCTAAGCAGTGAGTGACGGGGCCATCCCCTCCTCCCCTGCTGGTCATGTAGATGTTTTAACAAGATTCCAACACAACCCCGCAGGGGTCCAGGAGGGGCATATCATTACAAGGGCATTTTTTGTGCCTGCTTCATCTTCTGTCCTCCAATGGGCACATCAAACCAACATGTGGGTGGCGTTTTCAGGGGGCATAAACTCCCGGGGGGCCACCACAAATGCGCTGGTTCCTCCGACCTGCTTGTTTCTCGCAGCTGGGTTCTGCAGTAAAGCAGAGCTCTGGTCTCCTCACCCTCCCTCCCTGCAGAAGGAGTGGACGCGCCCATCACCCGCGACCCCACAGGTGCTCCCAGCATGGGGCAGGCCCCGGGAAGCGGCCGCTGAGGACAACCACGGGTCAAGGACTTGCAACTTCTCTGTTCTCTCACAGAAGACTTTGCAGGGACGCTGAGTCTCCCTTCGAGTGACGCACGGGGATGCCACAGCCCTAGTGTCACATGATGTGGGTGCTGGAGGCTACGTACGATGCTGTTGCGGATGCTATTACGGCGATGCTCTTACGGAGCTCACGGACTCATCCGTCAGCTTTCCGCGAGCTGTTTACTGTCGCCCGGCACTGTGCCCCTGCGGTCCCCACAGCACCGCCCGTGAACGGTCAGCCCACTGTCCACGGGAGAGTCAAGAACACGTGCGACATTTCAGCGGCTGGAATTGAGAGATGGCATCAGGGAGGCTCACCTAGCCCAGAAACACGGACACCCGTTCCCGTACCCTGGTAAACAAAAAGGCTGATCGCAGGGTTTCGATAGGAAGCTTGCCACTCGGCCCAACGAGAAACGCAAAGGCGGAACTGGTGGGCTGCCTGCTTCTGTCTCAACAACGTGGAAGGAGTCTCCATAATAAATACCAAAAGGCGTATTTGTATCTTTTCCAAAAGCAACGCTCATTTGCACACAAGTCAACCCCATCACGTCCAGCCAGTTGGGGGTTGTCCCTGCTTCTGGCTTTTTCCGCAGGTGGGCACCTGGTTACTTGGCGTGGGCCTCCTGCAGGAGGGGGAGTCTGAAGGTGGACGCCCTGTCCGACCAGGCGGGAAGTTCGTGCTGCAGCGGAGTCCTCCGCGGGTAGAACGTGTGGCTGACATCGTAGTTCAAGAGGCAGCTCAGAGACGCCATGTAGATATCAGCAAAGCGCGACAGGCGCCTCAGGAAGTAGGTCGGGTTCTGGTCTGTGCGGAACAAGCTTCCAAACTGGGTGTTGAAGAAATTTTTGGTCATTTCTCTGAAGCAGCAAGAAAAGAGCAAAGCAACAGAAAACGATTCAGAAAAGTCTCTTTTTGAGTTAAAGAAGTCAAAATCACCTTATTTGGATAGGACTCATCTGAAAGGAAAATCAGCCTAGAGCAGCCCCAAGCCCTGCTCAGGAAAACGGTCTGCCCATCCACTCATCAACAGGACTCTGATCACATTTCCCACTTAGGCCAGCCAGAGAGCAGCACTGAAGGCTCCAGATTCAATGTGGATGCTCCTCTAAATGGACACATTGCGTTTCCCAAACCAAAACAGAGGAGGCAGGAGAGGGGTACACGGACAGATGCAGAATGTTCTCAGCGTCCAAACCGCCCTCATCTACAGAATGGGATCAAGACCCCCCTTTCTACAAGGTTATCGTGAGAACTCGGTAAGAGAAGTAAAGGCATATGAGACACTCTTAAGTACTCTGATGTCTGGGGAATGAAGGATTATTTGGTAGTGATGTAAATAAATCTCCATTATCCGTTACACAGCTCCATGAGCCTCACTGCCTCTTTGCGGCCCAGGGGACAGCATTTGGCAAGGCTGCTCACCCCTGCCCCAGGCTCTAACCCCTGCAGGTGTGCATCTGTGTGGAAACCTACACCCCATCACACACACACACACACACACACACACACACACAGGATATGCGCACCATCTGACAGCTGGGACCTCTCCACTCAGAACAGTCCAGCAAAATGGGTAAATACCACCTGACTGTTAATAAATCAGTCACAAACACAGCAGAAAATGTAACCACATACACAACTGTGTGACACAATCCACGAGCTGGTAGCAGCCATCTGTCCAGTAGATGGTGACAGCAGATGCTGTGACAACCAGAGTAAAAGAAAATTTTTAAAACTCCACTAGGTCTGCAAGTGGAGCAACATAAATGGTTTTTACACTTTTCGTGAAAAATCTCATTAAGATGTGAGGTTGTTGGAGACTTAAAATCCAAAACAGGATCTCTGATGGTGAAGTGGCTCCTTTGTCATCGGATGATCTGCGATTCCTGGGGCAGCGCCCAGGCCTGGCCTTTGGGGGCAAGGGGCCTGAAGTCCAATCACACCGTACGCCTCCCCTCACCCTCTCAAGTCATGCAACATTTTTATACCAACATGAGAATAAGATTCCAATCAGAATGAGCCCCAGGCAGCCAACACCAAGAGGAGGAGGAAGGACTGAATTCAATACGGCTGTGGCCTCTGCAGCCCCCAAGGCTGACTGTCCCCTCTCCATGCCGCTCCCCCCAAGCAGGCTGTGCACTGCTCAGAGGCCAGAACCCACGCAGCGATCACTGCTCCCAAACCCAGCCGAAGGGGAACGGTCATATAAACAGCGTCTGCATATGCGGCATCCTTCTTAAGCAAACACGACGGTCCCCGGGCCTCTTTCCAACAACTGTTCCCTTAAGATGCCCACCCGCCAAACTTCCCAGACAGCAGGTGGGCTCTCCTCACCAGTAAACATTCTGATCCTGAGATGTTTACAAAGGCTCACATATCCCTGATGACAAAAAAGCAGCTGGGCTGTAGGAGCCCTAAGAATTCACGGTGGTTCCGAGCCCACACCCCACACCGTCCCAGGAGCCACACTGGGCTGCCGGCATGACCTACACCTGGCCCACTGGCTGTGCAGATGGGCAGGTCAAGTGGGCAGGGAAGAGGATGGGAAGGGACAGCTCCTTCCACCCTGGTGTTCAAAGGCAAGGGCAGGAGGTTTGAGAAAGGTCACTGCTGCCTCAAGGAAATGTCACATGTGTCTCCCCCACTAGTGGCAGCCATGCCTAGTTGTGGCTACGACAGCCATGGTCCCATTCACACCTGGCAGCTTAACACAGGAGGGCTGCCTCGGGCGAGCGCTGGGTACAGCGCGCGGGCTGGGCGGGGCGCAGACAGGGTGGCAGGCTCGCCGCACTCAAAATGGGCCCCTCTTACCTCATCTCCTTTCTTTCCTTTTTCCACTCCTGCAAAACCAGCTGTGACTCAGCATCTCTGTGAACCTGCAGGACACAAGCTAATCACTGAGGTTGCTCGAGCTGCAAAGAAGCTCATGAGGTTATAAGAATTTTTTAACAGGCAGCTCTTCTCGGAAGAATTTCATTCCTTGAGGTCGAAGACACAGGCGCTTGCATGAAATAACACATTTTCAGATTCCTGGCCGCAGTCCTGCCTTCTTCACCAAAAGTTTTTGAATGTCCAATACTAGAAACGTGGTTTAACAAACGGTGATGGAACATTATGAACCTATTAAACAAGGCCCCTATTAAATTGGAGCTATGACAGTATTAGTAAAGACTATGTATAAACACAATGCACATATATCCACATAAAATATGTGTGCATAATATGTATGTGTGCAGCGTGTCCATTACACATGTGCACCACGTATATAAACACACTTACTACGCACCCCCTATTACACATATCACAGGTTAAGTATAATCATAAAAATGGCAGGTAAGTGGAGCGAGCAGGTGTAACACTACATCTCTAATTGCAAGCATGCCAAAATACGTGCATATATTTGGCAATGAACGTGGAAATTTTTCTTTAATTTGTGCAAGGGAAGTAGGATTATAAATGGTTTTAATGTTTTCCCTTGATGTTATATTATCCTTTCTAAAGTGTTCAAGAGAAAATAAATAACTGTTTTGTGAAAGACAAGAAGGTAGAGCACCTCAACCAGATGGAAAAGCAGAGAATTTTCCCGTTGGGCTGAGATGTGAGCAAAAGGCAAGAAGAAAAAGGACAACTGCCCACAACCTAACAACCGAAATCTCACAAGACTCTTGTGGCTGAAGAGAAACGCCCCCGCCAGGGTCGAGGGCGCAGGGGATTGTGGGGACAGGTGGGGCTCCCTGCAATTCATGCTCACGGGGGAGCCTTAGGGCCCCGAGGAAAACAGCAAACAAGCAAACCATCTGCTTCCCACGTGGGAGCCAAGGTTACTGCCTCTGCCCAGCTCAACAGCTCGACTGGCAGTCACCTGCTAGAATAGAACCTCTACCACTCACACGAGAGCCGTGTGGACTGAGCTTGTAACCTGCACGTCCGGCCCAGCACCACTGCCCGCACCAGCGGGAAGCTGTTGCCACTGGACGACCACTGGCTGGGTGTTACTGGGAGCACCGGAAGACTGCGCCAGCGCTTCTGGGGGTGCTGTCAGAGGTTCTGTGAACACGGTTTTAATTAATTTTCACATTTCAATCAAGAAGTTACTACAGAACTGAGGCTCTACAAAATACGTGACTAGATCAGAAGAGGCAAAATGTGTAGGGAGCCACAACAAATTTCTATACACACGCACACACACAAACACGTACATACACATCTGTATTGCACACCCACTATATCCCCAGCATTGTGCTTGATGTTGAAGATACAAGAGAGGACAAGACAGAGGCCCCTATGCGGGGTATGCCCAGGCAAACAGACCGTGACAAAACAACGTGGCACCACAGAGAGTGAGGAGTCAGTCTGTGAGCGGGAACCCCCCACCTCTGCCCACACACCCTTCTCAGCCCACGAGCTGGTTACCTCCGTCCTTGTCTAAGCAGGAGGCAGAAATGCCTGCCTCCTTACTCTGCCCATAAATGCAGCACGGGAGAATTCTCTGGGGACGGGCATAAGGATTACCAAAGTGAATCTACCCGCACTCTCTTTCTGAAACTTGCAGCCGCACGGCATGTGAATTCTCCTCTCCACTCCTGCCTGCAGGGGGGCCCCCACCCCAGGGCAGGCTCTGCAGACCTGAAGGGCCATCTTGGTGGGTCTCCCAGTTCATCTCTTCTAGAGATGGAGCAGACATCACGTGCCCCACTCTGCCCTCCCGGGAACCTGTCTCCACCGTTTACCATCACTGCCATAAGCTCAGCCTCCTCCCCTGGCACCCCCCCCCCCATCAGCCTTTGCACATGCTCAAGTCTCTCCCATTTAAAAAAAAAAGTGGGGGGGCACCTGGGTGGCTCAGTTGGTTGAGCGACTGCCTTCAGCTCAGGTCATGATCCCGGAGTCCCAGAATCGAGTCCCACATCCAGCTCCCCACTCAGCCAGCTGTCTGCTTCACCCTCTGACCCTCTCCCCTCTCATGCTCTTTCTCACTCTCTCCCTCTCAAATAAATAAAATCTTTTTTTAAAAAAAAAGGCTATTTTCTCCTTGACGCACTTCTTTCTCCAGCTCTGCTCCTCCTACAAGGCCAAACTTTTAAACAAGTCTCAGGTATCTGAAATTTACTTTAAACTACTTCAGAAGAAGGGTGTGCTCATTAGTGATAACTAATCTTTAAGTGAAACCACACACTCTAGGGTGGGTAGTTAACATCAGAAAAGACTCACCAGAAGCCCACCCCAGAAGCTGATGCCATCTTTGGCCCCATCACTAATTAGCATAATCAGCTCCACAGGAGCAAAAATATAAATCACACTCCGTCTGCGGCACCAGCCCTCCTGCCCAGTGTGAGTGGGGCCTGCAATCCTGCCAGCCCCCCAGCCTCTACCAGGGGAGGCCACGTCCAGCCCACCACCCATTTTTCCCATCGGCTTCCAAGCTGAAGAATAAGTTCCTTTCTAAATGGTTGGGTGGTGTGGGGAATCAAAAGAAGAACAATTTTATGACACACGAAAATGGTACAAAATTCATATTTCAGGGTCCACCAATAAAGCCACAGGACACAACTACGCCAGGTCGTTTCCACATTGTCCACATTGTCCAGGGCTGCTTCTGGGCTGCAAGCACAGCTGAGTAGCAGTGACAGATGGCTTGGCCCACACAGCACGACATGTTGACTGACCTGGCCCTTGGCAGAAATTGGCCAACCCCTGAGCTAAATATGGTTGTGACATGATAACCCGGGAAGACTCTCTACCACCATCAACCACACCATACTGGACTGCACTTCGAGGCTGGTTAACAAAACTATCTTTATTCTTTACAGCTACTTTCTCAAAGCAAAAATTATATACTTACATTTAATTCATCAGACTTGGCTCCAAATGACACTGGGCTGGGTTTCATTTTATTTTTTAGAGCCCGAGGTGACAGTGTGGAAGTTAAAACTCTAGAGTGGACTTGGGCATCACACAAGCCTTAAGTTCAAGTTCTTGCTTTGGCATTTTACGACCTCAGACATGTTGCCTGACTTCTCAAACACCCAGTCTCCTTATTCGAAAGTGGCAAAAGTTGTACCTGCCTGCAAAGGACAGCCGGGACTATTCATGACTCATGTGTGCAGAACAGGCACTTGGCACGATGTCTGGCATGGGAAAAGTAACTACTATTATTGTCTGACCTATGTACAGACTTGAAGCTACAGTAACCCAGAACTGATGCCTTGTATTTTTAGAAAAAAACCTCCCACACAAGCATAGTAAGGGAAACGTCACAAATCCTCATCACAGACCAGCCAAGAACCAGTGGGCAGAGCACACTGGAAGCGAGGCCTGGGGGACGTGCGAGGTCCCATGCTCTGGAACGTGTGGGCCCCGGAGCAAGGGCCTGGGCAGCCACTCCCCACAGCTCTGCCTGAGCTCACTGACAGCGGCTTCCACGAGGGCCGCCAGCTGGACCAGGTGAGGCAGGCCCCTGCCCACTCCCAAAGCGGACTGGCGGGCTGTGGGCCAGAAGCTACAGGTGTGTTAGCCAAGAGAGTGGGCAGCGTGCTCCTTATCCTCAGACAGCCACAGGCCAGGTCAGCTGAACCAAGCGGGAAGCAAGGTGTCTCAGGAGAACTGGGAGTGGGCCACAGCGACAAGAGAGGGGCAGCTTTCTCGGGTTGGAAAATCACCAAAAACAACATTCCTCACTAACTGTCCAAAACTGGCTACGTAACTTAACACAAAGAAAAAAGCTGCCACTGAACCCCAGTGAGCCAGCAAATTGTAGATATTATGTTCAAAATCAAGTGGAGGCTGCACGCAGAGCTACTGACTTTTGCTTTAAGACCCTCTCCAGTAAGCCGGACGCCTAGCCTGAGGTATTCATTCCACGGGACCCTTCATTTTACAGTGGGGAAACTGAGGCCCAGAACGGAGAAGTCCCACAGCAGGCCCAAGGCAGAGGCAGGACTAGCCCCACATATCAGCAGAGGTTCTTGAATCCCACTACGCCACAGGACGTCTCCCAACAGAGCTTCAATGGGGACATGGGATTTCCACTGACCAAGGAATCTACACAGACCCCTGAGCTTACACGGCCCTGCAAAGCTCTTCCTCTAAATGAATCTGCGGGCACTTTCAAACTTCTCTTCAGGGAAACTGGCGAAACTCAGGGGCAAAATAACCCCAGGAGTTATTCTGCAGGATGCCTTATGCCTCATGCTTCATAACCACAATTAAAAAGAAAATATGTGTAATAACTTTAATTAGCAGACTAACTTCAGACTTAGAGAAAAAGGAGGAGAGAAAAAAATCGCAAACCTGCATCTGTTCCAATAACCCGGTCAGGGTCTGCAGCCAGGTCATGGTTTGAATGTACTGCTCCGTGTTCATGATCCTGAGCTCGGATCTCAGCTCCGGGATAATTGCACCAGTCCGCCAGCCATGCTTCAGGGTCAAATCCTGATCACAAAGATCACCAAAAGTCCACATTCATCTCGACAGAATTTAAACCATTCCATTCCCTTTCCCAGATGCAACAGGCATTCGCTGAATTACTTCTTCATTATAGTGGTTAGTTATTAACCAAGGAAATTCAATGAATTACATCTAACTAAAACCAAGTTAGCTCCAAGCTTTGACCATTACACCCAAAGAGAGTTTCTGTTCTGGAAATAACTGTGGTGAATCACAGTCCCGGCAGAAACGCAGGGTCTGAAATCATTAACCATGGTCTGTAAAACAACAGGTCAGGGGCAGAAAGAGGCTCCACTGAAAAGCCATTGGAAGTCTTCATTCAATTCGTCCACAGACCACTAGGGAGCACCTACTGAGTGCCAAGCCTTGTGGTTTATGGGGAATTATAGAATCTCAGACTTGGAATGATCCTACAATACAGACGTACATGATCACATTCTTCATTCCAAATACAGTGACCTCATGACTTGACAATAAGCCAGAATATCTGCCAACAGATACATCCTGGGAAATGTAAGATATACAATCACCATACTAAATGGTCATTCATTTTCTCATTTGGCAAATATTTATCCAATACTTCTAACTGCCAGGCCCTGTTCTAGACAATGAGGATAAAACAATGAACAAAAACTGACAAAACCCTGCCCTCATGGGAAATAGGGGCAAAAAATAAGCAAGTAAATATACAAAGGCAGGTGGTGATAAATACAATGGTCAAATATCAAGCAGAATAAGAAGGAAAAAAGTTACCATTGTATATAAAGTGGTTAGTAAAACCAGGCCAATAAAGGGATGTTTGAGCAGAGATCAGAAAGGAAGGAGAGTGAAAGTATGAAATATGTGGGAGAACAATTCAGGCTGGGAAAACAGTAAGTGCAAAGGCCCTGGGGCAGGAACATGCTGGGGTGGGGGGCGTGGGGGTAGAGTTATAAGGGAATAGCCAGGCAGGGAGCCTACAGCAGAGTAGGAGAGGGCAGAGGCAGGTCCTGGCTTCAGAGAGGAAGGCTGGAGAAGGATAGATCAAGCAGGGCCTTGTAGGAAACAGTAGGAAATCAGGCTTTTACTCTGAAGAATAAAGGAAAGCTTTGAGGTTTTAAGTAATAAAGTAGTATAAGGTTTACAATTTTAAAAGTTCACTGACTACTCACCTAAAGCCAGAATCCCTGCTCCGTAAGTGCTAAGGATGCCTACCATCTTCACTCACTGAATTTCTTTAAACCTTTCAGTATTTCTCCTTCTCCTATAATATATGAAAACCTACAGCACGACCTTTTAAATACTCCCAATGGTGGCAAACTTTGGAAGGTGGCTTTTATTTCTGAAAATAAGTAAAAAGTCATCTGGAACATTCCTAAGACTATGTATGATAATAAATTACTAATAATAAAACTGATTCTTTCCTGTGCCTCAACCTGGCTCTCAAATCTATCCCAAAAGGGGAACCCAAATGTTTTGTGAGAAACAGCACCAACATTAGAAGTAGCTACATTCCCAAGGTGACTCCCTTGAAGGATAATGTGCTTTGCCACATAATTTCTGACATGTTAGTTAATGAACTGATCTTAGCCCTTCGTAACAGTGGTTTTCAAACTTTGGCATGGGATCCAACTATATACTCCAAGAGACTCAATTTATTTGTTTGTTTGTTTGTTTAAAATCTCTACACCCAATGTGGGGCTCGAACCTACAACCCCAAGATCAAGAGTCACATGCTTCACCACCTGAGCCAGCCAGGCATCCCTCCAAGAGATTCACTGTAGATTTAAGGACACACATAGATTGAAAGGATTAAAAAAGATATTCCATACAAACAGTAACCAAGAGAGCAGGGGTGCTATGCTAATATCAGACAAAATAGACCTTAAATCAAAAACTGTCACAAGACACAAAGAATGACATTATATAATGATAAAAGGTCAATTCACCAAGAATATAGAAGTTACAAGCATATATGCACCAAACATCAGAGCTCCATAATATATGAAGCAAATATTAGCAGAACTGAAGGAAACAATAGTCAGCTCTGCAGTAACAGTAGGAGACTTCAACAGTCCACATTCTATAACAGAAAAACCACCAGACAGAAGATGATGCATCCGGAAATATGACTTGCACAACACTGAAGACCAACCAGACCTCACAGACATATGCAGAATATGCCACCCAACAAAAGCAGAATGCACATTTTTCTCCATGCACATGAAACAGTCTCCAAGACAGACCTTATGTTAGGCCCCAAAATAAGTCAAAATAAATTTTAAAATCACACAAACTATCTTTACTGATCACAAGGAGTGAAGCTAGAAATCAACAGCAGAAGGAAAAACTGAAAAGTTCACAAACATATGGGAATGAAAGAACACCCTCAAAGTCAAAGAAGAAATCACAAGAGAAATGAGAAAATACCCTGTGCCAAATTTAAATGCAAACGCGCACACGACATAACAAAATCTATGGGATGCAGCAAATGTAGTACTACACAGAGAAATTTATAGCCATACACACTTACAATGAAAAAAAAAAAGAAAGGTCCCAAATTAACAATCAAACTTTACACCGTAAGGAACTAGACAAAGAAGAACAAACTAATCTGAAAGCTAATTAAGACCAAGGAAATCACAAAGATCAGAGCAGAGATTAAAAGAGAATAGAAAAACAATATAAAAAAAAATCAAAAAAACCAAGGGAAGATTGACAACAAAATTAACAAACTTTTAGCTTGACAAAAAAAAAAAAAAAGACTCAAATTACGAAAATCAGAAATTTAAGTAGTGACAATACTACCAATTCTACAGAAATAAAAATTATAAAAGCTACAAATTACCATACACCAACAACCTGAATAACCTAGATGACATTCCCAGAAACACACAACCCACCAAGACTGACTCATGAAGAAAAGAGGAAATCTGAAAAGACCTCTAACTAGTAAGGAGATTGAATCAGTAATCAAAACCCTTCCAACAATAAAAAGCCCAGGACCAGATAGACGGTTTCACTGGTGAATTCTTCCAAGCATTTAAAGAGGAATTAACACCAATCCTTCTCAAAGTCTTCCAGAAACTGAAAAAGAGAGACCACTTCCTAACTTATTCTGAGGCAGTATTACCCTGATATTAAATTTTAATGTGAAAGGCTGTTTAAAACATGCACAGCTGAGCCCCACCGGAGTTTCGGACTCGGTAGGTCTGATGTGAGGCCTGAGAAACTGCATTTCTAACAAGTTTTCCAGGTGATGCTGACGTCACAGGGAGCACACTTGAAGAAACTACTGTTTTGTGAGCACCTCTCACGATGCTAAATCTGCATGCGTGTGTGTGCCTTCCCAGGGTCCTGTACCCACATACCTCACGGGTGGCACATAGTTATCTCATCAAGGCCCAAGACTCCACTTGGCAAGAGGCAAATGTCTGTGACGCCATGGCCAAACACTCTGGTCGTGCCAGCCTCCGGATAGTAGCACTTCACTACGACTTTTACACATATTATCTTACTTCACTCTTCTCACAAATGAGGACATTGGGGCTTGGAGGATGTGTGTCGGGTCACCCAGCTAAAAACAGGAGAGCTGGAGTGAAAACCTATCTTCCAGTCCTGAGCCCACGATTCCTTCCACTGGACCCTCAGCCCGCTGGACAGACGTGACCATGCAGGGCATGTGCGGCAATCTCCTGGGAAGAGTGTCTCCGCACACAGACACTGGAATCACTCCCCTCCCCTCCCCCCTCCCCCTGCCCCGCCCCCAGACGGTCTGAAGTCTGAGGCCACAGACCTCGGACTCCAGCACATGTACTATGAAAACGCATCCCAGACAGTCCTACTGCACAGCCCGTTCCAGCTCACTGCTTGGATGGCCGGCGGACACAAGAGGGACAGAAACATGAGACCACTCTAAAGTGGCTCCAAATGCTCGGAAATACCAATAATGGAGTTCGACTGCCAGCCACGCCCCCGCGCCGGTGACCCTGCCGACACCAGGTGTCACTCAGGCTTTGCACATCGTGCACGGTGCCATTAACCTGGGCGCACTGAGCAAACAGAAATTCACTGCACCAGGAGCCGAGCACGGCAGTAAACGTGATGGACTCGGTCCTGTTCCAGTTACAGATTAAATCATAATTCAAGTCCTGCAACGCTGCTCTCGTTATTCCAACGGGCATGAAATGCCTCACTTTCTTATAATAGCTGTTTCCTGGAAATGCCAGCTTTTGAACTTGCAAAAGAAGCCCTGACTAATGTTTACGAATTCTTCTTCGTCTACCTCTGATGTTTAATGAGAGGACAAAAAAGAAAAGAACTTGGGGTGCCTGGGTGACTCAGTCGGTTAAGCATCTGCCTTCGGCTCAGGTCATGATCCCAGGGTTCTGGGATCGAGCCCCGCATCAGGCTCCCTGCTCTGCAGGAGGCCTGCTTCTCCCTCTCCCACTCCCCCTGCTTGTGTTCCCTCTCTCGCTGTGTCTCTCTCTGTCAAATAAATAAATAAAATCTTTAAAAAAGAAAAGAACACTGGCATTTATTTTTTACCATTACTTAAATGGAAATATTTTTCTGATAAATCCTGAGTAAATTACTAATTTCTATCATTTCAAAAAAAATTACTTTTACACCTCTCATCCATTCTGTTCTGTAAAAAATGAGACATTAAAAAAAAAAAAAGGCGACCTAGTCCTCATTTTTATGAAACCATAAAAATGGTCTTAAACTAAAGAGAAATTCGTTAGGAAGTGAGACTAACACATCTGTCCCCCAACAAAGAAATGGAAAAAGAGGCTCCTCACCGCCAGGTCACTGTATATGTGGTCACCAAAATACAACACTTTGGATCCTCTCCATCCAGTAAGCTTCAAAAATTCATATAAATTGCCCTGCAATAATAGAAAAATATAGATATTATATCATCTGAGATAGAAGCCTATATAACCTGTGGCCCAAAATATCTATTTTTAAAAACTTTGCTTTCATATATAATTTAAGTATCAAAACATAAAAGACAAAAACACCTTTGCGTGAAATCTCTCAGACCTTTCTTCTAAGTCAAATGCACTTCCCGAAAATGATTCATATTGTATATACCTCTTTGTAATGATCCTTTTACACTGAACAGTCTGTGACCCTGTCAATAAGTAACTAATCTACCATTTCAGTAGCTGAGAAATACTGTGATTCCTTTTACCAATTCCCTGATGCTGGACATTTACCTTGTTATCTATTTTGTAACTCATGGTAAATATTCTTGTAGCAAAGTTTTAGCTACATCTTAATAATTTCCTTGGTCTAACTTCCTACTAGTGGGACGGCTGTATCAAAGCCAATCTCTCAAGGTCTAGAAAATATACTTCCTGCCACATCAGCAGTGTGTTATAAATCCACCAGGAATGTACTGAGTTTTTTTAACCCTGTGGTACTGTTCTATAATTTCATGTGTTTTATAAATCTTACAGAAATATAAAAATTTTAAAGGATGAGATAAAACAAACTTCAGTAACACAAGAAGGGTCAGTGATTCAATCACTTATTCAAACATTTGAGAGCTTTACTGATACCAAAATATATCAAAACTATATATGGGGGCGCCTGGGTGGCTCAGGTGGTTAAGCGACTGCCTTCGGCTCAGGTCATGGTCCCAGGGTCCTGGGATCGAGCCCCGCATCGGGCTCCCTGCTCAGCGGGAAGCCTGCTTCTCCCTTTCCCACTCCCCCTGCTTGTGTTCCCTCCCTTGCTGTCTCTCTCTGTCAAATAAATAAAATCTTTAAAAAAAAAAACAACTGTATATAAACACAGCTCATCAGGAAATAATCACTAACTTAAGATAAGACACCATGTGATTCAATGCTTCTTCAAGAGAAATATCCAAGGTTTACTACTAACATCTTAAATTATATATACTATGAAAGTAGTTCTTTAAATTTTGTTTTTAAGGACTGTTCAATTCTGAGTTAATTTAAACATAACACATTGAGAATATACTGACTTAAGTTTAAATTTTGCTGCCATGTTATAAACAGCCAATTCAAGCAGAACACTCAGAACTATGCCGGGCACACAGGAGGCCTCAACAAACGTGGGCTGTTTTCATTATACCTGACCACAAAGCAAAGGAACAAGAAGGAAAAATCGGTCATGACGTACCTGCTTATAAATCTGGCCTTTCTGCAACTTGTGGATCTTGTCCCAGAGCAAGGCGCCTTTCTCGTTCACCTTGCGGAAAGGTCTAACAACAAAAAGGGGAAAACGCCATGACCCATGGGAACCGTGCATGCTGCCTACTTAGGAAACACCACATGGTTACTCAGTGGGAATGGAAAGGGACTGCACAAACCTGGAAAAGGCCTGGAGCCCCAACTCCACCACCACACCCCCTGGCCCAGTGCACACATCCCAAACTGCAGACCCTGGGATCCAAAAGGTATTTAATGAGGAAAGAACTCCAGGGTCAAATAAATTTGGAAAACACTAGGCACTACTTACGTCCCTCTTAAAAAGTCACTGAGGACTCTAAAAAGCCCTCCCAGGAGAGAAACTTTCTTTAGCCCAGATTTCCCAAAATGTATTTGATCCCACAGAAAATCTGCTTCACAAAAACAGCTTATGGAAAAACCGCCTTAGTACACGTGTCCCACTCAGCGCTTGAAATCCAGCCACTCTAGACACAAAACAAATCTGAGGAGGAGACAAATCACTTTATGACAGAGAATGGGAATAAGAATAGAGGCTCCTGGGAGCTTCCCTCTACTTGCTAGATGGGATGCAGCCTAATTCATGAATCAATTAATAAAGCCAATTAGATCTTTAAAATTAAAAGAAAAAAAAAGAATAAAAGTCCAAATGTTAATGTTTATGTGGGGGTCTGTTGGCCTTTTTTTAAGGTAACATTATTTGGATTGTTTTTCTAATCAGAAAAATTTAAACTGACTGCAAAAAATCTGGAAAATGCAGAATAGAATGAAGAAAAAGGGAAGTGACCCCTAATCCCAGTGCCCAGGTATAAACACCTAACATTTCAGTAGGTGTCTTTGAGTCTATAAAGATAGCATCTGTTATTTTTCTCTTTTTTGTGAACACAAATGAGGATCACTGTGTATACTGATTTGTATCTCTTTTTCTCTAATGTTGTGAGCAATCTCCCATGTGATTACAAATCCTTTCATACATGTTTTTAACAGTCATAAAACATGCTCATTGCTTTTTTTCCCAAATACATCTTTTTCTTTTTTGAGAGAAAGAGAGAGCGCGTGCATGCAGGGAGGAGAAGAGGGAGAAAAAGAGAGAGGATCCCAATAAGGCGCCATGCTCAGCACGGAGCCTGATGCGGGGCTTGATCCCATGACCCTGAGATCATGACCTCAGCCAAAATCAAGAATCGGTCACCCAACCAACTGAGCCACCCAGGCGCCCCCCAAATACATCATTTTTTTTTTTAAGATTTTATTTATTTATTTGAGAGAGAGAGAATGAGAGACAGAGAGCATGAGAGGGAGGAGGCTCAGAGGGAGAAGCAGACCCCCCGCCGAACAGGGAGCCCGATGCGGGACTCGATCCAGGGACTCCAGGATCATGACCTGAGCCGAAGGCAGTCGCTTAACCAACTGAGCCACCCAGGCGCCCCCCAAATACATCATTTTTAATGGCTGTATAATACCCCCTCCCATGGATGTTCCTTTAGGTTGTCTCTGATCTTCACCATTATAAATAACACAGGGAGGAATGGAGGTGTCCCGCGCATGCAGAACAAAGACAAAATAAATGGGTGCAGGGGGAGGGGATGACACTTGGTGAAGAGGTCTGTTCCACACATTGCAAAACATTTTAGGGGCACCTGGGTGGTTCAGTCAGCTAAGCATCTGCCTTTGGCTCAGGTCATGATCCTGGGGTCTTGGGATCGAGCCCCTCGTCAGGCTGCCTGCTCAGCAGAGGAGCTGCTTCTTCCTCTCCCTCTGTCCCTCCCTCCTGCTCATGCTCTCTTTCTCTCTCTCAGTATAAATAAAATCTTTTAAAAAATAAAACAAAACATTTTTAAAATGTTAAAAAAATATTTTAGGATCCCTGACCCCCACCTACTAACACTAAGAGCACACCCTAGTCACCGTCATAACCCAAAACTTCCCAGCTCCTCTATTTCCCGTGGCAGGAAGACGCTATGTAAGTCTTGGTAGAGATTTATTCCATTTGACACAAAACCTGTGTTGCAGAGTTTTGCAAAATCCAGCTGTAATTTTAAATGCACCAGTGAGAGCCGTACGTACCAAAATACCCACCAGGTGGCCCGCTGTTGCTGTTGTTCTGTTATGCTTCACAACGCATCTGCATCAAGAGGTCTAACTTATGATCTAATACTAAGTGTGGCTTTTTCATTGCTGTCAATCTTTTTCTTTTTTTTTTTTATCTTTTTCTTAGAGCCTGACCCCCAGGACTGAAGTAGGCCCAGCTGAAGTGAGAACCATCTCAACAGGTGCGAGCCGTCCTCAAAATCAAAAGCTACAATGTCAGACGCTTCTGATTTTCCAACTAGACTTCACCAAGTCACACGACTTAAATGTTCACAGCAGCAAAGGATGACAATCTAGTTCTCCCAGAAAGACAGACGCTCACCTCCGCTTATCATTAAAGAAGTTTGGCTTCTCGGCCTGAACGATGACCACATCAAACAGGTCCCTCCAGTCTTTTCCAACAATATACTTCATCCCTTTGTCCCTGAAACAACAGGTCAGCCAGGTGAGTCTAACAAGAAACGGATTCACTACCTTTGCAACGTTTTCTTTCAAATTTTCAACTGTGAACTTAAATGGGAATACCAGACAAGACGTGAGCCAGAAGCCAGCAGGGACACCCGCTGCCACTTACACGAAACTACTGGGGCTGTTGGTGATGAGGAACATCTTCTTGCCGTGATCAGCCAGTTTGGCCAGCACTGCCCGGGTCTGCTCGGCATAGCAGATGTACTTTTCTAAGAGCAAGAGACAAATTCACACACGGATTCAGCATGAAGTCAGTCAGTCTGCAAGCGCTCCCTAAACCTGTGGGTCCAGTGCGTCCGGGGCCCTTGGGAGAAGGCAAGTCTTAAGGAAGCGTGGTTCAGGCTGGCCTAGCAATACCTGGTCCAGCAGGAACCAAGACTCCACCCCCTCGGTCTAAGGGAACATACTAGATGCCTGCCTGCCGCAGCCAGCGCCTGTCTTTTTGGGTCAGGATTAGGTGGAGCTCTGAGACAAAGGGGAGGGAGACGTCTGAGGTGCGAGGAAGCAAGGTCCTCATGCTGCACTGGGAAGAGGTACTGGGCGCCGGCTCGGCACCAAGAATGAAAATAACGGCCAGCTCGTGGCCCGGCAAAGGGACAGGCTGAAGCGGCCCTCGCGATAATGCTGCCTACGTACCAATATCTGCTTCGATCGCGCTGTACATGATTCCTTTGATGTGCACATCTCGAATTGAATCCTGTCGAAAGAGAGGTTTCCAATCAGTGATGGGGTCAGTGAGACAGCCTGCGCGACAGGACGAGCGGAACGGCATTCGCAACGATGTCCGCCTTTAGAGGCCTGGCCGTCCGAGCACCAAATGAAATCCCAGGGCTGGGCCATTTCACACAGGCGGCCAACACTTAGGTTTCCATGGCAACAGTGGCAGTTTTCAGAAGGGTCACTGGGGGGACATAACTTGTGTGAACAATTCTGAATAAAATTCCACATGGTAAATGGCAATTTCTATGCAGTATCATGAACAGACAATTCCAGGGCATCTGGACAAAGGGAATTATTGCTTTTTTCATCTTTGCACCCCTCCCTGGACCCCAAGAGCAGGTTCTCTACTCCAGAGAAAGAGGCCGAGACCAATGACAGGCTCTTCCATTCAGCGAGGCGAGGAGCGGTCAGTGAGATGCTAACTCAGGCAGACACAAGGAAGAGGAGGCCGCGAGCCCCTCACAGGCCACAGGCTGTGGCGGCCTGATGCCTGGCAGGTGTCAGAGTGCAGCCCCACTCTCAGGGGGCACTAAGCAGGTCCACCATAGATGTGGCTCTCCTGGAGGCACACGGAAACTTTCGGGAGCCTACAGCAGGGGACTGGGCTGCAGGCAAAACTGGGCCATAAGCCTTAGAAAACTGGTAGGAGATTTCTATCAAGAGTGAGCGCCTCTGGACTACAAACTCAACCTCAGCCACCTTCCAGCACAGGCTTCACATCGGCAGAAGGCAGGGATTCAGAGCAAGCCGAAGCCAAACTTCCTGGCTGGAAATCTAGGCTCTGCCATTACTAGCTGTGTGACTCTGGGCAAGTGACTCAACCTCTCTGTGCCTCAGTTTCTTTATCTGTAAAATGAGAATAATAATAGTACCTACCTCCAGGCATGGTTGTGAGGATTTAATGAGTTAATGTGCAGAAAGCACTCAGAAAAACAGTGCCTGGAATATACCTCAGGGCTCTCCATTGATGGTATCAGATAGACATCTCTCCTCATGACTGAAAGGGTTATATAACTACAAGTGGTTCTTTTATTTATCTTTTACCACAAGTGATACTTAAAATTCTTAAAGCATTTGTGCACATAAAAAGGAGAACAGAAACTAAATATTTAACTTTAGTTCAAATCATACCAGACTAATACTGAGAAACTGGAATTCATTCTTCATCTTCCTAAAACCCATGATTTAAAGCAGTCGAAATTTAAAATTAGTCATAAGGATATAATAAAAACATTATAGTACATAAATACAGATCTCTTAAAAATATTAGTGCTTATTAAATATATATTACATATATATATACATAGAAATACATACTTATAAACATATGTATATGATATATGTATATGTTAATACATGAACATATTTTTAAGTACTGAAAAAAGTTCAGAAAGTTTAAAGAATATATATAAACACATGCGAACATAAATCAACATATATAAATACAAAGCTACATAAATGATGTACGTATATATGCATGTAAGTTTCACAGCTGTCTATAACCCTCTCCAACTGGGTTTTCACACAGCTTTTGCAGGGCTGGGAAGGCCTACATGGAACCTCCGCGTACAAGAGAGAGGCCCACTCTGGGCAACTGCAGTTGCATGGGCTGCAGCCTGCGTGTGAAGTCACCCCCTCTGCAGGCAGGCTCAGGGGTGAGCTGG
The DNA here is from genome assembly GCF_002201575.2 of Neomonachus schauinslandi. Classification (NCBI taxonomy): domain Eukaryota; kingdom Metazoa; phylum Chordata; class Mammalia; order Carnivora; family Phocidae; genus Neomonachus; species Neomonachus schauinslandi. Next base: position 18,258,839 of record NC_058407.1, on the reverse strand, counting down.
GTCAGGCTAGACCTCAGCCACCACCCGCCCCTCTGACCAGATGCACTGGCCCTGGCCTTTGTTCAGGAAGAATTAGAAATCCGGGTAACAGTATGAGCGCCTTCTTCCTTAACTGATTTCCAGCTTCTTCCAGATCTTCTTAACATAAGATCTTTCTTAATAATTTTCAGGGTAAAACCATAAATAAAAGAGATCCCAGGCAAAGGGATCATTTCAAATTTCAAATACCTATTTCAAATACCTAACCCAAGGAGGCTAACGATGCTGTCCCTTCTGCTAAAACCCTCTGGGAGACGTGGACCACCGCCTCTCACCTTGACATCTTTGTACAGATGGACAGGTTCATAGTCAACGTTGTTCTTAAGGAAGTATTCATTCACGCAGGAGAGGAGGGACATCTCCGGCAGGGAGAAGATGTCCATGAACTGCTTCATGGTGTTTCCATGAGAACTCTGCAGGCAGGGAGGAGAGCGTCAGAAACAGAGACCAACACCACAGCAGAGCCAGACTTGACATTTACCCAGGGGGATTCTGGTCATCAACATCTGGATCCCTCTCCCCAAGAAAAGGACAATTCTAACAATAACAAAGTAGAAGCATTCGCCTTATTTCTTATCGTTCCTGGCACAGCTGATGAGGTACTCTAAGCATAACTGGGAAATCCAAGGAAATGTCCTGATTTCCGCCCCCAAAAAATCTAACCACTTTTTCATGCTCCTGCGAGCTCTAACTTCCAGCTCACACTCTCCCATCAAACACAGAGGAAAGCCGGCAAGTAGACTACTGCCCATGGAATGGCATAAAAAGCCACATAACTCTCCTGAATGTGAGTGCCCCCACGCAGCCATATGTGAGCCTGAAAAAGAGCCTTTCTCTGAATGCCTGCAATTAGTAAGCCTAAGTTTACCCGCTGACCGGGCATCTTCCAGTGCATTTTGACAGTGCAAATAAGAGTGCACCTAATAAGACGAGCAAAAATTCAGAAAGCAAAGAGAACCACAAAAGTCAGAGAAGCAGAGGCTTCCCTCCAACCACAGGGTGACCTGCTGTCCTCGATCTCAGGGAAGGCAACCACAGCTGCCCTGACTTCATCCAGAAAGTGGGGACATGCCTGGGGTGGGGTGGGGGGTTGTAGACAGGGGCGGGTGCAAAGAAGGTATAAAGAACCTTCATCAGATAGGGAGGAAAGAGCTAAGAAAGGGGAACCATGAAGGGCCTAGGAGAGATGCCAACATACTAGCCTCTCTCAAATCCAGGGCCTCTCGAAACAGTCCCAAATGCCCTTGTCAGTTCCACAGGAGCACTCAGAGAGATCCTAAATCTACCAGGACATGTCTGTTGACAAGCTGCTTTAAATAAATAATCTCTCATTACCTTTCCATAAAAGTCGCTCATCTGTTCCAGGGGCACGTGGGACCCCTCATACATTTCAATGACTTCTTCATCGGGGACAACACTGAGGCCTCTGGAAAAATCACAGGTAGTGCAGTTAGACTCAACTAGTGAGAGCAGTGACTTCAGACCTCTGGCAACTGCTGGGATTTTTCAGCCCCGGGGCAAGACGCCACTGTCACAAGGAGGTGAGATGTGCCACGGGTAAGTGCTACCAGTGACAGGCAAGAAGCTACTATTCCTACCACCACCACCAGCATTCCGTGGGTAATAAGGGCAGGAAAAATAACACGTACTAGAGCGGGCAGGTGTGAATTCCACACGGTCATTCACTTACTTCTCAGCAATCCTAGGACGGAAGCACTAACATTTTCCCATTTCCCAGCAGAGGCAACTGAGGCCCAGAAAGGTCACCAAAGTAGGAAGTGGTGGGACAGGACCAGACCCCAGGCTTTCTGGCTCTAGGGGCCCAGGCTCCTCAACCTCTAATGTCACACAGGTACAAGGTACAAGGTACAAGGCACAAGGCCCTCCTTTGCTTTGGGAGTAGGGTTTGCTTTGGGGGTGGGTTTAGGTTTCCGTTTTTATGTTTTATGTTTTTAATAGATTAGGGACGGAAAGGCTAGCTTTGTCTCTATCATCCTCCTGCCCTCTGATACTCACTCCTAAAAAGGTCAGCGCTGAGGCAGGAATGGCCACACATGAGGCTCGGGTGGACTAAACCCTGTGACACAAGGCAGGAAGCCTGGGTGACATCTCTGAGAGGGATGACCCCAAATGCGACGTGACAGTCAAGGCCAGTTTCCTCATCTATAAAAAGCCAGGGTAACATCTGCCAACTGCCTGCCTCCGGGAGCCACGGCAGAATCTGCAAACGAATCCAGCTGCTCCACAAAGAGGAAAATAAATTTTGGAGTCAGCGAAGAGCAACCTGGCTTTCACCTCTGCCGCCGCCGTCGCCAGCGCTCTGAGCAGGTGCTCTCACCAGGGATTTAATGCTCTCATATTTCCTCACCTAGCACTGCCCCCTCTAGAGGGTCACGAAGAAGAACGTCGGTTCCCCAGCCGCTTCTGTGGGGAAGGTGCTTGGGAAACAAGGCACCAGTGGTGAGGAGACCACAGAATGGATGATGGGAAGTCCACCCAGGGCTACCTACAGTGTGAGTATGAATAATGCCCTGAGAGTCTCAGTTACTAATACAAACCGGCTGCTTATAAAACCACAAATATAAAATATAATTTATGTTTGATATGTAAGTGTAATGAAAATATAATTTCAGCCTCTTTCCTCTGTTCTCTGCCCTCATATAACTTTCAAAAATACCCAAGGGGATTCATTAGTATTTTGCCCACACCCCCCTCCCCCATCTTCATTAACTTGCTACAACTTCCAGCCTGTGAAAACAAAGGAGGCCTTGCACTTCCCTTTATCATTCAGCCGATCATTCTGGGCGGTGACCTTGAGGCAGAGCTCCTGCTCAGGTGTGCACCTGCCTAAAACTCTAACACTTAGAAAGAAATTATAAAAAAATGAAAGAACTCTGCTGGGTGAGTCATTTCCTGCTCCCACACTAGGCCCTGCCAGGTTCACAGCCTCCCAAGCTGCCCCAGTAACTACTGAATGTCAGCTCAAAAGCAGCGGTGAGATGAGTCGGCTGCAGCGAGCCGGATTCGGCAGGAGGCGGCTCCGGCAGGGACAGCACCCCACAGGACGGCGGCCACAGGCTCTGGGGCACGGCCAGCCGCACCCGGGGACAGCCTCAACCAGTGCAAGGATCAAAATGCAAACTACTTGATGTGGCCCCATGAGGTTGTGAGAAATATAAAGGTTAGGAGCACAGATCCGCAAGTGTCTGCCCGGGGTTCAGCTTCCTTAATTAGTAGGGATATTACCTGGACAAGCAATAGAACCTCTTCGGGTCTCAGTGTCATTTTTAAAATGGGGAACAATAATAGTGTCTGCCTCCTGGCATAACTGAGAAGATCAGATGAGCTACTATATACAGAAGAGTACGTGGCAAGCGCTAGCAAAGCTTTGCTGGTGTACCTGTGATGAGAACAAGCGTAGCTTTTCCCCAGGTCCCTAGCCAGAACTTGAACTGTGGGTACCAAATGGGACTGTAGTGAGAGCCAGTCTGCCTCCCCCTCTGGCCTGTGGCATTCGCTCCCACGGCCCACAACACAAAATTCAACCTGATATAGGATATAGGAGCTGGGGACCCACGGCAGATCTCAGAAATGGGCAAGGCTGAGGAGGGGGCATTCTGCCCTGCCAAGGCCTTTCCCCTTTTCAGGGAAAAGCAAGAGCAGGGACACTCTTCGTGTCTCTACTGCCCGGGGCACACTCTGGTCTACCTGACAAGCACCCCTGGGGCAGCCAGGGGAATTACGCCAATTCTACAGAGGAACAAACCAAGGCTTTGAGATGGTCAAGAAGTGGCTCAAGGCCACACACACGAAAGCGGTGAGGCAGGGTCCACGCTGAGGAAGTGTGACTCCAGAGCCCACACACGCACCCACGCTGCCTCAGCCCACCACATCCCTCAGCGCTGCGGCCACAGCGACCTTCCCAGGACCTAAACCCGACGCTCCCTCTCCTTCAAATGCCTCGGCTGGCTTCTCCCGCCTAGCCCTCTCCATACTCCCTAACATGGTGGACAACTGACCTTCAGAAGAAGAAACAAAGCAGTTAGGAGCTGTAGGACTCCGTGGTCTGAGAAGAAGAAGGAAAGACCATGTCGGGCTGAGGGGGGGCGGGGGGTGAGGCCTCAGCACCAGTCAGCCTTGAAGGAAGGGTGGATGAGATTTCAAGAAGCAGCGAGGAAGGAAAACTGCACCCTGGTAGAACACACCAGCATGAGCAGATAGCGAGCAGCAGGAAAGGAGACCTCGGAGGAAAGGAATATACGTGCTACGTGCACCTGCCTCATGCACGCCAAGACTGGCTGTAACTGCTGGGAAGAGACCGTCCCCTGCTCCTGTTGACCTGGGGCCAGGGGTGTCACCAGGGGTCTCCATGTGCAGGGACCTGCCTGGAGCAAACCCAAAGGGAGAGAGCCAACAGATGGAAAGAGTTCTGACAACATCAATTTGGCCCCTGGAGCCAGCCACACCTGCAACTGGCACTGTCCCTTGGATTTCACAACAGGTGAGCTAATGCTGTGTTTCTGGTTAACCCAGTCTGAGTCGGGTTTCAGTCACTTGTAACCAAGAGTCGTAACTAATCAGGAGGTGAAAGAGCTGTGTGTGGAAGAAGAGTAGGATACGGGTTTAGAGAAGGCTGGTGGAAAACCTAAGAGGTTTGGGCTCCATTCTCCAGGCAGTGGGAGCTAGCCAGGATTTCAGAGGAGAGACTGTTGAGGGCAATGCTTTAGATGAATCAGTCCAGCAACAATGTCCAGGACAGACCACACTGCAGAAAACTACAAGAGCCCAAGAGAAAAGGATTAAGTTTCTGAGCCAGGGAGCTGATGGCAGGAACAGAGACGGAGGGACAGATCCGAAAGATCTGGTGAAGGATTTCCTTAACCTAATCCGTTCACGAAAACCATGCTGCGTATAGGTCAAAGGCACAGGCTCAGAGCCAGACAAGCTGGGTCTGAATTCCACTTCTGTGTGGCCTTGGACAAGTCACTTAACATCTCTGGGACTAATACCAGTACCTACCTCATAAGATTATTTCAAGGATCAAACAAGTGAACCCAAATAAAACCCTTATGACAGTGTCTGTGCTGTAGCAAGACTTCGTATTTGCTCGTTGCTATTTATTATTACTACTATTATTTTCATCAACACCAGCATCTCTTCTCCCTCCTGAAATACCATTAAAATGATAGCAAAAGAATAAACTACTCAGCGGCACCTACAGGGCTCGGTCAGTTAAGCACCTGACTCTTGATTTCAGCTCAGGTCATGATCTCAGGGTCATGAGACTCAGACCCTCATGGGTTCCGTACTGGGTGTGGAGCCTGCTTGGGATTCTCTCTCTCCCTCTCCCTCTGCTGTTCCCCACCCCACTTGCACATGCACATTCTCTCTCTCAAAAAAAAAAAAAAAAAAAAAGAATAAACTACTCAAAAAGTAAAAGGATATGAGAGCAAAGACATCAGTAGACAAGACATTTCAACATGTTCGTGGAAGACAAATAGCAGATGAAAAGGAGGCTCCTGGCTTAGCAAGCTGAGAATAGGGTCCTGCATGGGGACACCAACGCGAAGAACTGATTAGCGGCCAGAGCCCCCAGAAAGGCTCAGCTCTGCGAGGCACCGGGGAGCTCCTGGAGGATATGCTAAAGCAGAACGAGGGAGTAAAGCCAAAGAGAGGAAAAGATGGGCATCAGGGAACAGAGAGAGAGGCAAACCCAAGCCCCAGGATGAGCCATCAGAGAAGGTCAGAGCAGAAGGGGTAGTCAATTAAACACAAAAGTAACTGATAAGATATCTAAAACATTTGAATTGTTGGGAAATAAATACATGGATGATATTGGTGATGGAGGATTTAGAAAAAACTAGGGACACCTCTACAGAAAACAAAGCAGATAAAAAGTGATGTTATTATTAAATCTAAGAAAAAGCAAGCACTGTACACAGAAGAAAGCAGTCACAGTGCATGACATGGCGTAAGAGGGAACATGACTTGCAGAGTCAGGATGCAAACAATGACCAAGGATGGAGAAACACGCAGACACGGATCTGCACGAGGCTCGAAGAACGAGCCCAGAGAAGCGGGGGCTTGTGCACGCACCAAGTCCTGTCCCATGGCAGAGACAACGTCCAGAATTAATAAATTAGGAAACAGAAGTATGAGCACATTATTTAGAAATAGAAAGAAAAGGGGCACCTGGGGTGCTTCTCCCTCTCCCTCTGCCTGCCGCTCTGCCTACTTGTGCTCTCTATCTCTCTGTCAAATAAATAAATTAAAAATCTTTAAAAAAAAAAAAAAAGGAAAAAGAGATAGGAAGAAAAATGTGAAGAAAAAAATGAACAGTGTAAAGGGCTTGGGTGGGGAGGAGGACAGAGGGCTACTGCAGCCTGCCACGACGCTCTCAGCACTATCTGATCGGAACTGTGTGCATGTTTAACTTGAATAAAAAACATCAATTTTAATAAAGAGTTTGTGAAAGAAGAACCTAAGATAGGCACAGCTCTTTTTTTAAGGTATAATGACCATACTCCTAAATCCTCCCCCAAATTCAAGGATTAGAAAAGGCAAAATCCTTCATTTTCAAAGTGACAAAGATTTTGGACTGAGCTAAGTGCTTCTACTAATTCTAATAAATGGGAGGGGGGTCTTAATATCCGAACTACTCAACTGCCATGGTGGGAACAAGAATCCGCTGCCTCACCCCAGCCTCCCTCCCCACCCAAAACCTCGGCTCCAGGACCCTCACTCAGCGGCAGACAGGCACCTCTAGAGAGCCCGTCCTCCCCTAGAACCTCCCCAGAGCGCCCCCTAATGGCCTAAACACCATCATCACCTTGATCCCTACGGACTGCAGTCTGATTAATTTATGTGGCTTCCAATCTACACTCCAAGCTCCTTGGGGCATCCGTGTAAGCCAAACCCTTCGGGTCTGGCATAACAGGCCCCAATAAATGTTCTTGAATGAATAGTGAATAAATCACAAATACACACACTACAACTCTTCATATCTAAGCAGTCAATGGGTCTTAGGTCTGTCACCCAAAGCCACTTCGTTACGATGAGTGAATTAAATTTACCTCCTCTTACTCTTACCTGTAGACGGTTCCCAACTGGATGTAATGAAAAGCATCAATCTTCATCAATACTGCCTTCAAAAACATAAACACATACACACACACAGGTGAAGAATGCACAGCAAGCTGCATATTTAATGAGAATTTCAGGTGTCATTACAAACCCTATCAGCACCAGGTTGATGTGGCAAAGAAGCACACTGTATGTGTCCAACAGGTTTGCCTGTTGATTAGAGCACTGTGGGGGCACCTGGGTGGCTCAGTCGGTTAAGCATCTGCCTTTGGCTCAGGTCATGATCTCAAGGTCCTGGGATCCAGCCCCACATCAAGCTCCCTGCTCAGTGGGGAGTCTGCTTCTCCCTCTCCCACTCCCCCCTTGCTCATCCTCTCCCTCTCTCACTCGCTTGCTCTCTCAATAAATAAAATCTTAAAAAAAAAAAAAAAAAAAAGCACTGTGCAGTCTGTTAAGGAAATGACTGATGTGCAAAAACAATATGACAATTGACTCCTCAAAACACCAAAAACGACTTCTAGAAATAAAGAGTATCTTCCAAATAGCTAAATGCATTCATTTTTTTCTAATAGTCTTTTGCAGAAGACTTTATCCAAAGATGTTTTTTAATAATTCAGTTCTGCAGCCCCAAGGAATAGAATTTAAAATCAACTTCTGTGTCCAGCAAAGAAAAGCACCGAAAGTACATTATTCCCAAACACCATTAAACTGTAGAAAAACAGGACGATGAAACCTACCCGCTGCACATCATAATGAAGTCCACGAATTGCAAAATTTGGGTCATACTCATACTTCTTGATTTCCACCGGATACTAAGAAAGAAGAAAGGCAGCATTTTTAGCTAACAATGTACTAAGTTCAGATAGTGTCCAGATTTGGTCCCTGTACAAAAGCTGAGGTGGCTGACACACTTTGGTGGGAAGATGGGGTGAGGACAGACCACAGCTTAGCCCTCTGCTTCTGGACCAAGGACCTCTTGGTCACAAAGCCCTCCCTCCACCCCACTCCTGTTCATCTGCCCAAGCACAGGTAAGGTCTCACCCCCGGCCCCAGCTTCTCTCGTCTTCACTACCCCCGTCCAACCTTCCCTCTGCCCCCAGGCCCCTTTATCTCCTAGGAGCCCAGAAATACGTCTGCTTCCACCTCCAAGACTTAGCCTCCTCCTACTGTATTTAAGGCGGCTAATGAAGAGGAACTGGAGCATCCCCTCTCTTAGAAGGGTGACTTTCCCCAACACATTACCAACCATCCATTCAGCTCAGATATGAGCACCTCAATGTACCGGCCCCCGGCGTGGCCCCACTGCCAGGTTTCATGAAGAGACCAAGCTGAAAACTTTTCAAAGGGGGGGTGGGTCCCCTCCATATAGCTTTCATTGCTTTTCTCATCCAGATAGTCGGCCGCTGCTTACCCCCCCGCCCCGGGTGGAAGGACCTCCCTGTTGTCAGGTACGGCCTCCCTCCCACTTGGGCCGAGAGGGCCCTTTCTCAGCATATGGTAGCCAGTTACTGCTCCAGCACTCTGACTCAGAACATGCGTGACTTTCGGAGGCAGCTCGGCTCCCCTGGTAGCTCCTATTATCAAACCATTCCTCAAACTATGCAAAAATCCCAGCCCTGTTCATATCTACTAGACTAGGTCCTCCCCTGCCCCCCAAATCTCAGCATTAGAACACGGGCTACCCCCCGGTAGCACCGAGGTACCGAGCACCGCGTCTGCTGGTACCGCAGGCAGGCCCTCCTGTTCCCATTTTACAGATGGGGCACCAGAGGCACTGACAGAGACAGGGTGGCCGGGCCACACAGCTGCAATGTGGTGGGCAGGGAATCAGGCCTGGACCTCTTCCCCTGCTCTCCCCACTCCCCTCCGCCCTTGGAGTACAGACCTGTAGGAAAGAAGAGTAAATTCCTGAGTCTAGAGAGGCTGTGGCACCAGGCTCTTCCTTCCAGGTACAATGTAAACTGCTTAAGTAAAAATCTGGACAGCTGGGGGCGCCTCAGTCGGTTAAGCGTCCAGCTTTTGGTTTCAGCTCAGGTAATGATCTCAGGGTTGTGAGATCGAGCCCCAGGTCAGCTTCCGTGCTGGGTGTGGAGCCTGCCTGAGATTCTCTCCCTCTCCCTCTGCCCCTCCCCCACTTAAAAAAAAAAAAAGCCTAGACAGCTATCAAGAGGCGCACAACCTCTTTGCACAAAAGCACTAACTTTCCATGGCCAGGGTCACGTTTGTGTGGAAACATTTCCTGCTTCCACCAGGCTGAATGGCATGCAGCAAGTGTTCAAGCTGCATAGAGTGCTGACTCAAATGTCACATCCGAGCTCATTTATCTAACACCTGCAGCGCATGCCAAGAAATCACCAAATGCTATTTCCACTCAGGGGCGTTTCCAAGAATCCTGAACACCATGTACAGTTCTGCATTTTTACGAAAAGACTTCACACACACATCCCCAGAACCCCACACACGGCACCACGGTCCCGCCTCCCGAAGTGAGGCCATGGGTCTGCACACCTCTGGAATCTTCTCCTAAACTTGGGAGTGAGGAGAAAGATGTAGGACATGGGGGAGATATTTAAATGCTCCTGAGAGGGGTGCTTTTACTGACTCATGGGCCACACACTGTTCTGGACTTTATTCTATGTACTCCTCATGGAGGAGGTAGGGCATCTCATGTCCCTTGGACTGCTGAATCATCTGAGAAGTAGAGTCAAGGAACCTGCCCAAGCTCACAAAGATAAACAATGGTTGGGCCAGTACTTGAATCCGGGTCCATGTCACACCCAAGTCTACCCCAACCCCCTGCAATCCACTCTGAACAAACCCTGAGCCACCATACTGGACACTCCTCGCCTCCTGTGATGGCGGGACCTGCGGCCTCCGAGGGCCCAGTGAGTTTCTCGGAGGATCCATGGTGACAAGGGCAGGGCCGGCTGCTGTAAGAGTGAGAGAGCGTACACACCGAACTCGCACTGCTGGAAAGTCTGGCGGCTCCTGCTTTGAACAAGGCCTATCTGGACTCCCCTGCAGGACACAGACCACACAGTGAGACACGGCCGTGTACCCACCCGTGGGCCCCAGAGCTGTGTGGTCTTGGGAAGCCACTCCTGACAGACACAAAGCGTTTCCAAGGGGTCCAGAGATTACGGCAGACGTGGAGAACGGACAGAGGCAGCTGAAAGGGCCTCACGGAACACTGTCGTCACAAAGAACAGGCCCCAGGGATGCAGGACCGGGCATCGAATCCCAGTCCTACTATGTGCTAGCTGGGTGTCCTACTATGTGCTAGCTGGGTGATCTTGGCAAGGTCACTGTCTCTCTGAGCATCGGTTTTCTCATCTCCAAAGTAAGGATGCCAAAAGTCCTACTGTAGATGGAAGCAGAGAAGATAAGTCAAAGGATGCATGCGGGGAGCGCCTGGCTGGGTCAGTCGGTACAGTCTGTGACTCCTGATCTAGGGGTTTTAAGTTGGGTGTAGCCATTATTTAAAAATAAAATCTTCAAAAATTAAAAAAAAAAAAAAAGGATGCATGCGGGCAGGGGGGCAGTCTCCGGCACATAGCAAGTGCGCAATGACACGGAGCTGCTTTACTGGACATGGAACTGGGGGGGCCTGGGCTTTTAGACCCACTCTTCTAGCCTCTGCTACCCTCCCATAGGACTTCAGGCCTGTCACTTAACCCCTCCAGGCCCCTTCCTTCCTATGGAAAATGAAATGGTTGGACTGGGGTGATTTCTATGTTCCACTCCTGCCCCTAAATGGTTTCCCCATACAACCAACCAAGTCAAAACTGTCCTCACGGTGGGCCCCTTTCCAACACAGACGGAGAGACAGACACACAGAAACACACACAGGCACACACGCTCACACACGCACGCGCGCACACACACATGCAGGCACACAAACAAGCGCACACACACGCAGGCACACACTCACGTGCACGCTCGCAGGCACACACGCTCGCACACACATGCGCGCACACACACATGCAGGCACACAAGCACACACACACGCAGGCACACACGCTCGCACACACACACA
>NC_058407.1:18175970-18247581 GCF_002201575.2 Neomonachus schauinslandi | reverse complement strand
CACATGCAGGCACACAAACAAGTGCACACACACACAGGCACACATGCTCGCACACGCTCACACACACACATGCAGGCACGCACACATGCAGGCACAAACAAGCGCGCGCACACACACGCACACACACACATGCAGGCACACACGCACGTGCACGCTCGCACACACACGCAGGCACACAAACAAGCACACACACGCAGGCACACACGCACGTGCACGCAGGCACACACACAAGCATACACACACGCAGGCACGCACACAGGCGCACACAGGCACACACGCACGCACGTGCACACACACGCAGGCACACACACATGCACACAAACAAGCGCCCACACACGCAGGCACACATGCTCGCACACACGCACGTACACACACACATGCAGGCACACACACATGTAGGCACAAACAAGCGCACACGCACACACACACATGCAGGCACACAAACAAGCGCACACACACGCAGGCACACACGCACGTGCACGCTCGCATACACACACGCAGGCACGCACACATGCAGGCACACAAACTCGCGCACACACGCGCACACACACAAGCGGGCACACAAACAAGCGTGCACACATGCAGGCACACGCTCGCGCACACACACGCAGGCATGCACACAAGTGTACACACACACGCAGGCACACGCATGCACGCGCACCCACACACGCCGGCACACACACACGCAGGCACACATACGCAGGCGCACACACGCACGCAGGCACACGCATGCACGCGCACCCACACACACAGGCACACACACACGCAGGTGCACACACGCACGTGCGCGGCACCCATCTCTGGGAACAGCCGTCACGGTAATCTCTCGACAAGGAAGCCAGGGCTGCTCCATCAGCCAGGAGGTTATGCTTCTCTCCAGTGGCCTATGGCTCGGTTTTCTGGACTCGTCAGAGTGGAGAAACTTTCCACCAGTCTGAAAAACGTGACTCACTCAATGCGTCATGAAGATTACTCGTGTCTCTAAAAGCAGAACAAAGAGTATGAAAAGAAAACAGACCTGCACTGGGGACTTTCATTAAAAATCTTCTCATTTAGGCCCAGTCTGGTTTCCTTCAGGACCTGGGTTTGTTCTCATTCCAAGCACAATCTGAGCAGGCTGGGGTATGGGGATGAAGGAAGAGCAAGGTGCTACAGAAATGTCCCTCACAGCTGCAAGCAGAGCTCACAGGAGAACACCACGGAGGACCCAGGAGCCCCCAGGGTGCGGTCATTCCTACAGCTCTGTGGCTGGCCCGCGTGCCCCCTTCCTGGCAAGTTACAGAGATCTCGAGACAGCTAGTAACCTCTACATCACAACACTGCCCATGAGTTCCTGAGGTCCAGATGCCTAGAAATACAGGCTTTTCAGAGGTCTCAGTTTGATATTTTAAGTAGCCTAAATTATGAGTCTTATTAGAGGCAGGGCAGGAGGGCACAAAAACAAAATTCTCTGAAATCTTCACAAAACGTGAAGCAAGGACAAAGCAACCTGCATCCAAGGGGTGATTCCACACCAAGCACAACACTCTCACTTAACCGTGGACTTTGTGCCAGGGCCTGGGGATATGGCAGCAAGCAGAACGGGCAGTCTCTGCCCCTAAGAAGTTTACACTCTACCCTGGGGAGGCAGACCATAAACAAACACCCAGCACAAGGCCTCCCGGTGAGAAGTGCTACAGAGCAAATGCAGTGCAAGGGCTGAGAGATCTTGGGGTGGGGGGGGCAGAAAAGATGAGGAGCCAGGCCTCAGACTGCCTGGGGCAGGGAAGGATGTTCCCAAGCCGAGGAAATGCAGGTGCCGAGGCCCGAGGCAGTAATGTCTGGCAATTCAAGGAGCAGCGAGAACACTGGTGTGGCTGCAACAGAGGGGGGGGGGGGGGGGGGGGGGCGGCTGGGAGCACCAGAGGTGGCCTTCTCTGTCATTCCAAGCGTGCCAGGAGGGCTCAAGGGGGTTTTGGGTCCAGGCGCCACATGGTCGGAAGGTGATGGTGGCCTGGACCAGAGCGGTGGCAGTGGGGAAGAGGGGGACAGAGTTAGGACACATTGTGAATGAGTGAAAAGAGAGCTCACAGCTGCACAGTGACCTCCTCCCAAAGAGTAGAGCATGGAAAGGGGAAGAGTAACTTCACACCGCAGAGACCCTAGATACAGAGCTCAGCCACACGATCATCGGTAAGTCATGTAGACAATATGTACCCTTGACATGACGTGGTAAGAATAGCACCAGAACCCCCAGTCCAATCACAGGAAAAATGTCAGACAAATCCCAAGAGAGGGCATCCTAAAAAATACCTGACTGGTACTCCTCACAAGTGTCACGGTCATTACCAACTAGGGAATTGTGAGAAACTGCCAAAGCGAGCCTAAGGAGACATAACAACTAAATGTAATGCAGTGTCCTGGACGGGACCCTGGACCAGGAAAAGAACATCAGGTAAAAACTAAAGGAATCTGAATCCAGTATGGACTTTAGTTAATAAAGATGGATCAATGTGGTTCTTTTGTTGTGATAAAGGGATCACAGTAATGTAAACTGGGAATAAGAGGGAAAATGAGGCATGGGATACAGGTACAGAAATTCTCTGTATTAACTTCGCAACTTGTCTATAAGCCTACAACTCTCCAAAAATTAATAAACTCTCCAGTTTATATTTAAAAGAAGAAGAGAGAGCGAGAACCCATAGTGTTTGCTGACAGATCAGACATGGCATACAGGAGAATGGGAGGGGTCACGGCTGATGTTGGGCTCTGGATTTGGAAAACGGGTGAATGTCCATGCCAGTGAATGATGAGGGCGTGGATCTAGGGGGTGAAACTGAGAACTCTTAACACTCCCTTTCTGTTCCTTGGTGGACCCATGAAAGGGAAATGCAGATACAATCATGACCCTATATTTTGTTCTATTTTTGTAAAAACTTGTTTTTCTAAAAAAAAAAGAAAGAAAAAAAGCGTAATTAAGAAGGGGCTAGAACTTTTACATTTGCTTTTTGGGAAGCTGCGAAATTGCAAACTTACTGTTCCATTACTGTGCATCTCAAAAGCAGATGTCTTCTCATCTCTACAAGTACATTTAGTCTTTGGCAGGAAAAATGGCACCAAATTAAATGCATCTTGGAAGAATTATTTTGTTTCATCAGAGCAAGAGAAAAATCTGCATAAGCATAATTGACTCTATTAATATGCCTGATATAATTAGTGTTATGACTGATCTCTTTTATCAAAGCAACAAACAGACATAATGGAACTGAAATTTCAGTGATCTTAAATCCAGAAGCTTTTCTAATGATAATGATTGCACCTTCTTTTCCCCACCTATGTCATCTCTCTTTTCCCCCAAATTTCATACATTTTTTTATCTTCGTAAATTTTTTACCTTCATGAATATTTTATTTTCCTATGAACAAAAGGGTGGAAATGGAAGGTGTTATTAATCCCACAGGGGACAACAAGGCATAAAGGAGAGAACATTTATGCCCTGGAAACAGATTTAAGTTCAAATCCTGGTTCTGCCTCCTACTGATCTCACGGCTTTGAGCTACTGGCTCATTTCCATTAGCCTCAGTGTCCTCACCTGTAAAACAGAGGCTATTTGCAGGGTTATCACGCATCTGAGAAACAATGCTAGTCACAGCTAACATTTAGTGTTTTCTACCTGCCAGGCACTTTATATATATAAACTCATTTAATTATGACAATGCCATTGTGAGCAAAGTCCGGTTATTGTGCCCATTTCGCAGAGAAGAAAACTGAGGCTCAGAGAAATGAGGTGAGTTTCTCAAGATTCCCTGAGAAGTTGGTGTTGAAAGTCAGGATTTGAACACCAGCAGCCAGGCTCTGGAACCTGTGTTTCTAGCACTTAGCAGAAAATCAACAGATGGGGCTGTTAATAAAATGACCTTCATTTTATAAGTGATATCAAAGTCACAGCAAATGCCACAGATGACCGAGGACTAGAATGCCAGCACCAGTGCAACACCCCTTCAGGTCCGTCTCCCGGTGGGGTGGTGGAGAGATGGTGCAGGCTGGCTGACAGGTCAGCAAGGGCAGGACCGCCTCGCTCTCATTCTGTTTTCACTGCCACAGTCAAGGGAGAAGTCTGTGGGTTAGACGGAAGAGAAGAGAGTCTCTTGAACAAATGGAGAAGTGCAGCTGGACGCCAGGTGGCTAGATGGGTTTACATGTGGTAAAGTGGCCATAACTAAAGAAAGCTGGCTGCTGGCTTAGTGGCAGAAGGGAAGGTTATTTTTGGCAAATGCCATTTCTGCATTTTGAATGAGGAGAAACTGAGTTGCTTATTAAATCCACTGATAACCAAAAGCTGAGGGGAATCAGGAAATACATTGCATCAAATGGTGAGGACCCAAAACTAATGGAAACTTCTGTAGCATTAATAAAGGTATGGTACCCAGAACCAGGGAGGTGATGATCTCCCTCTATTCCACACTAGTCAGACCCCACCTGTAGTAACATCTTCGGTTCAGGGCCTCATATATGAAAGGGATAAACCAGAGCACACACATGAAGAAGGGTAACTAAGATGATAAAAGACCAGAAAGGAGGCGAAATGAGAATGGCTGAAAAACTACGAATGATCAGGGGCGCCTGGGTGGCTCAGATGGTTAAGCGTCTGCCTTCGGCTCAGGTCATGATCCCGGGGTCCTGGGATCGAGTCCCGCATCGGGCTCCCTGCTGGGCGGGGAGCCTGCTTCTCTCCCTCTGCCTCTGCCTCTCTCTCTCTCTCTGACTTTCATGAATAAATAAAAAAAAAAATTAAAAAAAAAAACAAAAACAAACTACGAATGATCAGCCTGGGAAAAGAGACATCTTGGACAGCATAAAGGCCGGAGTGCCTGACACGTAGCCCAGTCGTATAAAACATTATTCTAGTGGATAAGTCAGGGATAAAACATTAGTTCTCCCAGACCCACCAGTCTGCCCACCCCGAGCACAACTTTGCAGACAAACTCCTTCCAGACTCTGCTGAACTATCACCTTCTTTGTTGTTTCCCCCATTCCCTCAGGCGGGGAAAGTTGTTCCAAGCAGCCTCCACACATCCCTAGCTTTTCATTCAGATGTGTGGACAGGCCTCCAGCAGGTGGCCACATAATTCATCTGCTCATCCTCATGCTCCCGGCTTCTATGACAGGGCCTGGCCTGGACGGGGGACTTAGGAGAGGCTGAAGGAATGTGTGAAGAAAGAAATGACAAGAGAAGAGATTGGTGGTGAAAGCTGTAGGAGGGCAGAACAGTTCTACTGTTCTACTCCCAATCAGGAGTGCCTCCTGCAGTAAATGCACTCTGTCTGAGACAGACAATCAAGCTGCACTTCTCAGGATGCTGCAGGGTTCTCAAAGGGCATTAGTCCAGGTGACCTCTGAGGATGCTTCTCATCCTGGCTCCTGAAACGTGAGTTCAAACTTCTACAGGAAAGCATGTTGGGTTCTGCGTGTTTCTTTTTTCCTTCCTTACTATAAGCCCTCAACAATACTATGCATCAGAAGACATTCAAATGTTCTTTACATAAGAACAACTCAAGTCAGGGATGAAGGTGAAACACTGCCTATCATTTGAAGAATTTCTTCTAACCAGAACTCAACAGGCTGCCAAGTTCATCAGCTCTGGGAGAAACTGAGTCACTGCTCGGTGAGAAATGAGAGCACGAAGTCTGTGGCCCCATCTCCACTAACACACAACTTGAGAGTCTTTTGTCAGAGACATCTAAAGATTTTTAAAAAAAACAATTATCTTCCAGGGACACCTGGGTGGCTCAGTCGGTTAAGCATCTGCCTTTGGCTCAGGTTATGATCTCGGGGTCCTGGGATCGAGCCCCAACAGTCTGCTTCCTCGTCTCCCTCTGCCACTCCCCCCTGCTTATGCACACTCACTCTCTCTCTCTCAAATAATCTCTTAAAAAAAAAAAACTATCTTCCAGTACAAAGTTCCAGGTATGTGAGAGAAACAAGTTCTGGAGCTCTATTATACAGCACAGCACGTATAGCAAACAATACTGTATTACCAAAAATCTGCTGAGTTAAGTGTTCTTACCACACACACACACACACACACACACACACACACACAAATAACAATAATAATGAAGGGGGCAGGAGGAAACTTTGGGAGGTGACAGTTTATGACCTTGATGGTGGTGATGGTTTCATGGGTATCCACTTACCCCCAAACTCATCAAGTTATACCCATTAAGTATGTATAGCTTTTTGTATGTCAACCATACCTCAAAAAAAAAGTAGTTAAAAAAAAATCTTCCAGACAGAGTCATCTGGAATGGAACAAAATCTACCCGTTCACTTAACAACATTTTACTAAGTGACGTCTGTGTGCCAGGCACAAGGCCAGGTCTGCTCAATGCTGTTCTTCAATGTCTAAGGGAAGGAGGAGGGAGACCACAGTGTCCCTGTGCTCTTACCCGGTGTTCATTGATGAGAAGGTCCCGAGCAGCATTAAATATCAGCGTGTGGAGCTGCTTTGAATAAAACACCAAGGTATAATCATAGTCGAAGCCATAGATTTCAATGTCCGACAGGCTCATCTCATTGTTTGAGAAAATGGCATCTGGATTCAACAAGTTGTTCATAATTGAAGGAACCAAGTCTAGAAGTAAACAAAAAGATATATTTTACCCTGTGATAAATAAGGGTTAGTATGATTGCTAGGAGTCACCAAAGCGCAAGCATGATCAGCTTTGCCTTGACAACCTTACACTGAGTGAGAGAAGCCAGCCACAAAGGCCTGCACGTGGTGTGAGGCCATTCGTCTGAAATGTCCAGAATAGACAAATCCACAGAGGCAGAAGGCAGATGAGTGGTTGCCAGGGGCTGGAGGGTGTGGGACAAACAGAGAGACGGCTAAATGTGTACAGAATCTCCCCTTTGGGGTGATGACAACGTTCTCAGACTGATGATGAGTGCTGGCTGAACGGCTGTGGTGAACATACTGAAAGGCACCGCATGGGAGACCTTAAGTGGGTGAATGGTACAGTATGTAAACAGTATCTCAATGAAACTCACTGAAAAAGAATCTCTGCTTCAATTATCACAAAAGATTTAAAAACAATACATGCTAGTTACAGATTTCAGAAATTGAGAAACATATAATTACATTTAAGTATCACACATCGCCTCATCCAGAAAAAAACCGTTCGCATCCTGGCTGCAATACTGTTTATGTGTGCGTTTTACACAGCTGGACTCGCAGTGTATACACGGCTCATGTCCTCTCCGCATTTAGCATTCTATCATGACTGTTCTCCTATCCCCACAGACGGGGGCAGGAGTGAAGTCCGTCACCACTACATCATCCTTCCGTTTCCTCAGTGCGCTGCCCAACGTATCACAGCATTTTCGGGAAGGTATAAAAGAAGTCTGAAGACACCATCTTCGCAGTCTTTTTTTTTTACTTTCCCGTGGAAGACAGTGAAGAATTCATAATTTTTCATTTTCCACCCATAATGACAAAAAGAATAAAACTACAGAGGGAGACATTTCCCAGTTAGTTGAGGAACCAGAAGATGAATGCAAAGGACAGACAGAGGCCCCTGGAGCCTAACGAGGCTGGACGAACTGTGGGTCTCCAGCCACCAAATCCTCGATGAAATCAGGATTAAAGACCGTACAGTATATTTCCAAAGACAAAAAGGAAACATGATACTCACAGTTAGTCCTCACGGCGGGAACCTCACCATGCAACGTTTTGTGACAAGAACACTGACCACTGTTATTTTACTAAAAGGCTATGTGACTGTATTCTTTCATCTTTTATGATGTTTGTGAATTTACTTGAAACAGCTCATAAGTGCAAAAGCTAAAAGCAGGTGACTTTTTGGGAGATAGGTACAAAATATGTCCATATCTGACTACTCTTTACATGACTGAGGACAACCTCTGGGCTCCACTATTAGAGCTAATATTTATTAAGCACCTACCATGTGCTACATGCTATCATAGAACTTTGTATTATCTCATTTAATCCTTACAGCAGTCTTATGATGCAAATACTGTATTATCCCAGTTTGCTATATGAGGACATTTGAGACCACAGAAATTACATAATTTGCTGAATGAAGTACACACAACTACTAAATGGCAGAGCCGAGACTTAAACTTGGCAAATCTGGCTCCAGAATCTGTGCTCTTAAGTCTCTTCTCCAAGATTATGGGACTCAACAAGCATTTGAGAAGGGTGCATTTTACCCTCAGTAAAATGAAGTCGATCCTTCATCATTTCGGTGCTCACCAGAGAGCCTACACTGCCTTCCCCCTTCCCTCTGCTCACTTCTTTCTGGCTAGGAATGGACCACGTTACCACTTCCATTCTAAGGGGCCATGTGAAATACTCAAGAGGTACTGCTTTCTCAGGGTGACAGCTCCAATCAGGAGCTATGGCAGCCACAACGAGGGGTTCTGAGCATTTCAGAAGGCTCCTTGCAGCTTTAAGGCTTACATCCCTTTGAGAACCTAACGGAAGCTATAGAATCATCTCCCCAGAAAAATGCCCTTCCAGATTTTGCAGACAATTTCAAGGAGGCTAGCCCCCTGAAGCCTATTCACGGTCACCAGGTAACTTGCTGTGTTAGACTAACTTAAAACTAAGCCTTTACATCCCCACACACATCCAGGCCAACAAAGGCAAATGTATGAATAAATGAATGACTTCATAAATGCATGCAGGTTCTCTCCTCTCCCCCCCAGACAACCTAGATAGGGCTGAGCCTGCTGAAAATCCAGTTAAGATGCACCAACGATTCCATTTCATTAGTTCTCTTTTGTCAACATCAATGAGATGATTACTTTGGCTTTCTTTTTCATTTGCAAATAAGACACTTCAGAGGACAAGACAGTAGCATTTTAAAAAACTTGAAGGCAGACAGTTCACCAGACTAGTCCTGGGGAAGGGAGAGGCTGGTAGCTCCAAGCCATTTGGCATCTGCCACCACAGGTCTCCTGGCCTTACATAATCAATGGGCCCCTGCAGAGGATGCTATTTTCTGAATATGACCACACGGCATCCTCCTCCAGATGAAGTAAGGGGAGCAGGATTGCTTACAGAGTGACCAACAGCTCTGCTTTCACAAATGATCTTTTCACTGGACGTTCTAACAGCCTGTTGAAATTAGAAGTTTATGTTTAGGAATAGTGTTGGCAATGGTCTCCTCCCTTTCCACACCCTGAGAAGAGTATGTGAGATCCTCAAGGAACACTGCTATGATGGAAAATCGCTAACAGCACATCTCCAATGGCTGCCCGGGAATCTCCTGCTGGGTGAAAGCCCAAGGTGTATTAATCACATGACCATCACCACCGAAAAGCTGGGGTGTTTAATGTATCATCACTCAAAATAAACAGGAGGAACAGGGGAAGCTTAAAAGGGATTTCAATGCTCCATAAAACCACTTTTAAAAAGCGCTGAGAACAAACACGAATAATTACAAGGCAAAAGGAAAAAGAACGCCAAACACTCACAAAAAGACAGTCCGTCTAAACTGTAGACTCTAAAGTATAAATGGAAGAAGGGCCCTTGACTCATCAGTTACGTACTTCTTCCCCAAGCGGAAACAAGAGTGAGTACCAATTTAGAAAGTGAATTCCTTTTGTACCTAACAGATGATGACAGCAAGACTATACAGTTGGTACAGAGAAATGGAGAGACAGCCCTGTTACTCTGGCCAAAACTCTGACGAGAGCCTGGTCCCAACACAGCCACCCTGGGCTAGAACATGGACGGCAACACGGAAGGCCCGAGGCCCCAGCAGACTCTGTGTGAATGCGAATTTGGTTACAGCTGTCTACAGTAAGCCACAGAGACTTCGGTGTTGCTGGTCACTGCAGCGTAACCTAGCCTAAGCTGACTAATACAGCTACTGTTCCTCCAGTCTGCTGCACCGCTTTGGGAAATCACTGCTCCCCAACATCCAGACTGTATGGCCTCAGGGAGGTTCCATTCCTGACTCTGGAAGGAGAGCACATGACCCAGGCCTGGCCAACATTAATTCATTTGGAGAAGGCTGAGGACCCCCTCTGGCCAATCATCACCACACTTTCCCTGCGGCCAAAGTGAACCAATGAGTCCAGTCAGGAAAATGTCTGGATTTGTAAGGGAATTTCATGGAAGAGGCGTTCTTTGCTTCCAACTTGGATCTAAAAGGATTTAAAACTGGAGACATGAAGGGCCATCTCTAAGAACCTTTACAAAGGCCAGTACAGAAGAGAGCAAGGTCAAGAGACAGAGAAGCCACCCATGACGTACTTGCATCAACTTATATTTGAAGCTAATACTACCTCTTGATTTTTCAGTTACACAAGCTAATAAAATTTCTTCCTAAAAAAATTTTCTTTGCTTAAGTTAGATCAGTTTGAGTTGATCCTAGTAACTAAAAGTTCATTTCAAGCACATTCAGCCACTCAAAATTCTTACCGCCTACAAATTTTAATTTTTTAACCTGGAATTAAAGGCATTCTCCATTTACACTTTAAACCATCTTTCCAATCTTAAATTCTCCTTCATATGCCCTACTTTCAGCAAGGTGGGTAATCTACTTACTACTCTCTGTTCTCCAGAATATGCTATAGTTGAGTACCATCACATGGAATATTCAGTCTCTCTTCGTCTAACTACATAAACACTGGTTAGCTATATTAAAAGAAGGTCAGGGAAGATTTCCCTTTATACTATACTGCAAAACAAACACCATGTGAATCAAAGAATTAAATTTTTTTAAAGATATTAAAAAGTTGGCAAAACTACATAGATTACTATTTATCTCATCATTCCAAATGTGAAAACAATAACAATAAATCACAAATGAAAAATATCAACGGATTTACAATATAAAAAAATTTTTAAAGAGATAGGGGTGGGGAGGGGCAGAGGGAGAAAGAGAGAATCTTAAGCAGGCTCCACGCCCAGCACAGAGCCCCACACGGGGCTCAATCTCACAACCCTGAGATCATGACCTAAGCCAAAATCAAGAGTTGGAAGCTCAACTGACTAAGCCACCCAGGCGCCTCTACAATATAAAAATTGTAAACATCTGTGTATCAAAAATATCAAAAACAATAATCTGAGGGGAAAGGTTATATTAGGCAGAAGTTTAAAGTAAAAAGCAAAGGACTAATATCCTAAATATTAAAAAAAAAGAATCCAGGGGTGCCTGGGTGGCTCAGTGTTAAGCATCTGCCTTCAGCTTGGGTCATGATCTCAGGGTCCTGGGATCGAGTCCCGCATCGGGCTCCCTGCTCAGCGGGAAGCCTTCTTCTCCCTCTCCCACTCCCCCTGCTTGTGTTCCCTCTCTCGCTGTCTCTCTCTCTCTGTCAAATAAATAAATAAAATCTTAAAAAAATAAAATAAAAAAATAAAGAATCCAAAATCCAATAAATATAAAGATAAAGGATATATCTCATAAGAGAGCAAATTAAATGGCTAACAAATGTAAATGTTCAACCATTCTAATCATAAACAGAATTAAAACAATTAGTTCAGTCTCTTTGAAAGATGAATTACAAATAGTTTTACTGTATTTCATTCACTTTGTTTTCTGTAAGAAGCATGTGTTACTTGGCTAAGAATTAAAAGATGCCATTTCTCTCCCATCAGATTACAGTAGTGTTTATGTTGCTTTTGTTATTTGTATGTATTCTTTGCCCGGGGTGGGGGAGGGGGGCTTCCATTCTTTTTTTGTTTTTAATATGAGAACATAGAGTTGGTGCTGGTACTGACTGGGCAACCTCACCCCTTGCTGTTTAGGAGAAATCAGTTCAAACTTCCTAGAAAGCAGGTTGGCAATAAGTACCAGGAGTCTTTTTAAAATATTCATACACTTTGACCTAGTAATTCTCTTTCTAGGAATCAATTTAAGGAAATGTTCAGAAATGTGGATAAAGATATATATACAAAGATTTCGTTGCAGTGATATTAATAAAGCAAAACCTGGGGGAAAACATGCTCCATTTGGAAAGCCAAGCATACATCTAAAATACCCGAACTCAAAAACTAAAACACATTAATGAGAATATGATCAAACAGAAAAGCTGAAATGCACCTGAAAATCCTTGAAGGTCAATTTCTGGGTAATACAAACCACAATCCCAGAGACATAAAGACGATATTTTTCTTTAATTAATTAGGATTTTTCTTTTTGGTATATGCCCTAGACTTCAAACTCTTCTCCCAGGAAAAAAAGAACATTCACATCTGAAGTCCCTGAGGAAGAAAAAGAAGGGGAGGAAAGAAAAAAGAGAAAGACACAACTTTTTCCCTAGAGGTTACAAAAAACAGAGAGAAAGCCTCCATTTCCCCCCATATACCGCCCTGCAGCTTTCTGTGAATCCTCCCAGGGCTTAACGGACCACACCCAGGAGTCCTAGTGGCTGAGAATGATGTGCATTTGCTACACGCTGGACCCTAGATGAAGGTGCATGGACCTCACTTAATGGACTTGTTATTTACAAAGAAGGAAGATGAACATGAAATTAACAGCTCAAGGTCAGATTTCTTGGTAATATATTTCTATGCTCCTAAATCAGGAAAAGTTAGAGCAGATTTAAAATACTTGTTTTTCTCTAATTTGACCCAATCTCAACTTCAGTTTATATTTTATCATATTCACACATTTAATGAATATTCATAAATATTCAAAATACTTTATGAATTATTTCATACTTCTTTAACATAGCTTCAAAGTCTCTTTTAAAAGTTCACATGTTAAAACATGATTTCAAAATTTCTTTTAAAAGCATAGCTCAGTTGGTTAAGCATCCGGCTCTTGATTTCAGCTCAGGTTATGATCTCATGGTTGTGAGACTGAGCCCCACAGCTAGCTCTGAGCTCAGTAGGCAGTCTGCTTGAGATTCTCTCTCCCTCTCCCTCTGCCCTTCCCCCCATTCATGTGTGCACTCTAAAATAAATAAATAAATCTTTTTTTTTTTAAGTGTATATAGGGTACCTGGGTGGCTCAGTCGTTAAGCGTCTGCCTTTGGCTCAGGTCATGATCCCAGGGTCCTGGGATCGAGCCTGCATCGGACTCTGCTCAGCAAGGAGCCTGCTTCTCCCTTTCCCTCTGCCTGCCTGTCTGCCGCTCTGCCTACTTGTGCTCTCTCTCTATCAAATAAATAAATAAATAAAATCTTTAAAAAAAGTGTGTGTGTGTGTGTATATATATATATACACACACATACACAGAGAGAGAGAGACACTGAAAATATATGAAAAAAAAGGTATAGGGATTTTTTGTGTCTAAGTTGAAGCCATACTTACATGTCCTCCACTGTCTCCATCACAAGTGAGCTCAAGTTTCTGTGCCCAAACTGTAAAGATTTAACTTCTCCATTGTAATTGCTAAGTACAATGATAAGGAAAAGACAATCACCTTAGATGATTTTCTCTTAGCAAACCACCAGTTACAACTTCCTTCTGTCAAGCAAGGCTTGGGCAAAGACAGTCAGTTCTTTTGACACCTGTCTGAAAATGTGAATTTGTCCTCACACAATCAATGTGTTAGGGAACAATTTGACCATAATGCAAATTTCACGTTAATATTTAGAATGTTATGTTTAGTGCCAACAAACATGATATGATATGGTTGTGACCACTAGATATCCTTTCTACTAATAAGTAGTTACGATAAGGGAAGTAAGAGCGGAGCAAACAGCGTAACTTGAGACAGATGATTCAAAGGAATGCTACTATTGGACCTTTGAGATTTGAATCCAACTATTTTTAGCCAGAAAATATTTTCTCCAGTATCCCCAGTTTACTTCTGCAGTAGTCCAACAGATGCAGAGACAAAACCAAGTGACCAAAGTATCCTTTTCACTATGAAGGTGAACATTATGGGCTTACCTGCCCAGCACAACCCAACCCTTAGATAAGAAATGACCCTTCTCCACCTCTAAACGCACAAATCCCTCGTTCTTCTGGGACCCTGCTCCACCCCCTCCGGCCGCAGTTGTGGTCCAGGCTAGAACACCAGATTTACCCTGGGCCACACTGTTCCCACTCCTGCGGTAGGGCCCTGCCTCAAGCCAGGCTAACCCAGAGTCCTTCCCTTATTTCTTTGTCTTTACTGGATAGCTTTATTGAGGTACAGGGATGTATAAGAAATTACACATAAAGTATGCAGTTTGATGAGGTCTGGCATATGTATTCACCTATGAAGCCATTATCCCAATAAAGATAGTAAGTGCATCTAACATCCCCAAACATTTCCTCACGCCCCTCTGAATTCCACCCACCCTCCCCCCTCCACCCCTGACCATCCCCAGGCAACCACTGTTCTACTTTTGACCTGATTTGTTTGCATTTTCTAGAGTTTTCTATAAATGACATCACACGGCACATAGTATTTTGGTAAACTGGTTTTCCCCCTTACTCATTCCTCAGGAACTTTTTCAGTAAGCACTTCCTGCACACCTACGATGTGACAGGCACCACACAGAGAACCGTGCAGGGACTGCAAGTGATTAAACAATAAAGGCACTAGCTCTGCAGTGAATGACATCAGGGGAGGCAAGAAAGGGCACGATGACAAGTGGAGAAGAAACAGCACAGCTGCCCTCTCCAGAGGAGGTGGCAATTCAAAAGTCACTGTTATTCTATCTATAAATCTAAAAAGCAGCTTTCATTTTTCCTTTACTTTAGACATTTTGCATCATCTCCAGGGAAAAGCAATCCATGACAAATACAATCACTCATCTGAATAATTAACAATGCGTGTGACATTTACACTACTCCTACCAAAAGTTAAAATCACATCATATTATTCTGTAAATAGTATCTGTAATTTTGACTGCTCTGTAGAAATCCATCCTGCTTCCTAAAGTTCCAAAAATAAAACCACATGTGACTCCATTTGAAATACAATTACATATAATCATGGTTTAATGACAAACTAATCTGAAGTCATTTAATAAAAAACAAACTTAGGGGCGCCTGGCTAGCTCAGTCATTACCTGCCCAGCACAACCCAACCCTTAGATAAGAAATGACCCTTCTCCACCTCTAAACACACAAATCCCTCGTTCTTCTGGGACCCTGCTCCACCCCCTCCAGCCGCAGTTGTGGTCCAGGCTAGAACACCAGATTTACCCTGGGCCACACTGTTCCCACTCCTGCGGTAGGGACCTGCCTCAAGCCAGGCTAACCCAGAGTCCTTCCCTTATTTCTTTGTCTTATTTCTTTCCCTTATTTCTATGCGACTCTCTAGCTCAGGGTCATGAGTTCAAGCCCCACATTGAGTGTGGAGCCTACTTAAAAAAAAAAACAAAAACAAAAACAAAACTGCTCAAAAGAAAAGCACATTTGTTTCATGGGAGAAACTTCCTGGAAAATTTAGCCATATCAAAAGATCTAAAATACTAGGCAAGCTGTCAAGAATTTTCATTAAAGTATGGAGGATGTAGAAAAGGAATAATTATCAATGCCTTCCATATACCACCCACTGGGTACTTCCTGTCATCTTGATTAACGGTCACAAGAACTCCCTAAGGTAAACACTGCTATCCCGTTTGCAGATGAGAAAAAGGCTGAAAAGTTAGTAAGTCCAGGTGGCACAGTTATCAAACAATAAAATGTAGGTCGAATGCCTGGCAGAGTACTTGGTACACAGTAGGTGTTCCATAAATGTCAGTCCCCTCTCCTTTTCTCATCCATTCAACTAATATTTTTCCTAGATTGGCATAATCCCAGAACCCACACCCTCGGACTCTTTCATGGGATCTCTGAGGGTCAAACTATTTTTATAATAATGCTTAAACGTGACAGGCAGAATACTGTGGATTAGGACATCCACATCCCAATCTCTAGAACGTGTGACTGTTACCTTTACACGGCAGAGGGGAATTAAGGTTGCAGACTTTAAATAGCTGACTGTAAAACAGAGATAAACTAGTTTATCTAGGGGGGCCCTACGCACAAGGGTTAAGTGTAGAAAGGGAAGGCAGAAGATTTAGCGTCAGCGTGATCTGATGTGAAAAAGGCTCCAACTTCATTTTTAAATTGCTGGCTTTGAAAATGAAAGGGGCCATGAACCAAAAAATGCAGGAAGCTTCTAGAAACTGGGAAAGGCAAGAAAACATTCTCCACTAGAGCTTCCAGAAAGGAACACAGTCCTGCCAACACCCTGATGTTACCCCAGTGAGAACCATTCCAGACTTGTGACCTCCAAAACTGTAACTGATCTGCGTAGTTTTAAGTCATGACATTTGCAGTAATTTGTCAAAGGAGCAATAAGAATTTAACAGAGAGATTATTTGCCTCTTTCACTTTTATTCTCTCACCAATTTACAGTTGAGTTTTCCAGAGGTTACATGATGTCTGACAACTCAATGGTCTGAACGCAGAATCAGATCTGAGACTCCAGCCATCTCCTATTAACTGAGACATTGCAGAAATTTACAAAAACGTGAAACCATGACATTCTTCTAAAATTCTTCTATTTTGGAAAATAGTCAGCTTTCATAAAAAGTGTGTCATTTATGCCAGCAGGTAACAGATGTATTGTTATGGATACTCAAACAACATTCTGATACTGACAGTAATCATGTTTCTCAAGTAGGTTTTCCTGCTCAAAAGAGAACAAAAGGAAACATCCCAGATGAGCCCAATGTGATCACCAGAGTTACATCTGGAGAGTTACATCTCTACAAATTAAAATTTTATTCAGGTTTATATGTCAATATCTTACAAATACACTTAATATAAAACAGCTCCTCAAAACCCTAGTAAGCTGAAAAAGATGAGTTTCCCAAAGTTAAGGACCAACCCCCAGAAGTACAAAAATCTCCTACCCAGCTGATTAGTCAGCTAGCCTCTCTTTCTCACTTGACTAAAACATGCAGTATCTAACTTAAAAAATAAAAGAAAAATACTACCTTTTTTCTCCTAAGCATTTGCTAATAATGTATGACAGGCACACAAAGAAGTTCTGGAGGAAAGTACTGGGTGGCTCAGTCGGTTAAGCGTCTGCCTTCAGCTCAGGTCGTGATCTCGGGGTCCTGGGACTGAGCCCCGCATGGGGCTCCCTGCTCAGCAGGGAGTCTGCTTGTCCCTCTCCCTCTGCCCACCCCTCTCATGCTCACTCTCTCTCTATCTCTCACTCCCTCTCTCTGTCAAATAAATAAATAAAATCTTTAAAAAAAAATTGGGGGAGAGGCTTTTTTTTCCCTCTTTTCTCCTTCATCTAAACTATATCTTGTCAATATAGGAAATGACAACATCAGGACCTGACTGAAAGGGAACTTCACACAAATTAACCCAGCCTTGGATTCTAGGTGTTCCAACATAAGTCCCAGGCTCAGCAGGGCAGGGCTGGTGGCGCTCCTCACTCTGAACCAGTCAGACTTCAAGCGGCTTCTGGTCATCAGTTCCAAACAGTTCACTTTCAAAGGGATATCAACAAGCCCAGACTGAATGCAAAGGCGAGCTTCCAAAGTAATGAAGTCAAAGAGGAGGGGCAGTGATGATGCATGATCACCATTAAACAGCTATCATATGGGAGAGGAATTAGAATTACTCTCTGTGACTCAAGCCATCCAAAATAAAATTGGCAGCCTTGTGCTCATATGGCAAACTCAAGCAGATGCCAGATGTCCACTAATAAGAGCCATGGAAAAAGGGATTCCTTCTTCCCAGCAAAGGCCTGGATTCTATAACTTCTAAGGGGTCCTCTGGTTCTCTCCCTATTTTAGGAATTTCTTTTCTACCTGAAAATGTGAAAATTATTATGTGGCATGTTTCTCCCTGAAATCAACATTTCCTCAACATCTCAGAAGATGGTGGAACACAGTCTGAGAAACACTGGTCTCATCTTAAAATTACCTCATTATTATTACGGCATTTCCTTAACCCACTGCAGTTCTTTAAGGGAAGGGTTTGCATTTTATGTTTATTCTATACAAATGAAGCTTCTATCACTGTCCTACACACAGTTCTTACTAAATACATAATTTTTGAATAAGAATTAAATGCTCTCAACCGAGAACTCTGAATAAATTCTTCAACACCCTGTAAAAGTTTCTAAGACTTCACACTAATCCCCAAAATTTTTTCCACAAGTTAATACACTTCACAGCCCCAGCTAAGCAGCCAAACGTTCTAAACAGACTAGGGTCTGAGATGATGTCTAAGCTGGGGGGGGGGGGTGAACTAGGCATCTGAATGCATGGCTGAAGCACCACCCCCTTGGACGAGCAGCAATGCTTCCATTCTGTACCTAACAGGGTAGGCTATCTGATGAGCACACACAGCAGGCCAAGGATTAAGTTCAAAGATGTGCACAAGGTGCAGCATAATGAGCAATAACAGACCATACACAACTATATCCATCCCTTTAAATTATAATCGCACAATGATTTCTTAGAATTCCCCATTTTAGGACAAGGTTTCTTAAACTTGGCATTACTAACACTCGGGGCTGGATTATTCTTTGTTGTGAGGAGGCTATTCTGTGCATTACAGATTGACTAGCAGCATCCCTGACCTCCACACATTAGAGGTCAGCAGCACACCTGGCCCCCAGGTATGACGATCAAACAGGTCTCCAGACATTGCCAAACTCCCCCCCTCCCCCTGACTCCAGTTGAGAACCATGGGTTCTACAGGAAATTTTTGCTAGAGGTTGTAAACCAATATTTCTTTTCCTAAATATATGAAGACCCTTCCCTTTGAGCTGAGTTGGACACAGGATGCATAAATATCATACTTCCAAAAATCTAAAAAAAAAAAAGGAAGACATTCCAAATGAGGGACATTTGACAAAGTACATGACCATTTCTCCTCAAAACTGTCAAGGTAATCAAAAACAGGGACACTCAGAGAAACTGTCACAGCCAAGAGGAGCCCAAAGAGACATGAGGGCTAAATGTAGTATGCTATTCTGGGTGGGATCCTGGAGCAGAAAAGGATATTAGGTTAAAAACTAGAGAAACTTGAATTAAGTATGGATTTTAGTTAACAGTGATACATATGGACAATGTATTGATATTGGTTCACTAATTGTGACAAATGTGCCATAGTCATATGAGAGGTTAATTATAGGGGAACCTGGGATAGGGCTTAGAGAAATCTAAATCTAAATCTAAAATTGACCTAAAAATAAAGTTTATTAAAAAAAAAACACTTTAAAAAAAATGGAGTTGGGGGCACCTGGGTGGCTCAGTCGTTAAGCGTCTACCTTTGGCTCAGGTCATGATCCCAGGGTCCTGGGATCGAGCCCTGCATCGGGCTCCCTGCTCTGCGGGAAGTCTGCTTCTCTCTCTCCCACTCCCCCTGCTTGTGTTCCCTCTCTCGCTGTGTCTCTCTCTGTCAAATAAATAAATAAAAATAAATAAATAAATAAAATAAATGGAGTTGGGGCACCTGGGTGGCTCATGCATTAAGCATCCATCTTGATTTCAGCTCAGGTCATGATCTCAGGGTCATGAGATCAAGCCTCGCGTCAGTCTCCATGCTGGGCCTGCTTGGGATTCTCTCTCTCCCTCTGCCCCCCCACCCCCACCACCCCACTCATGTATGCTCTCTCTCACTCTTAAAAAAAAAAAAAAAAAAAAAAAACTTAAAAAAATAAATTAAAATGGAGGGAAAAAAAGAAGTGCAGAAGAGAAAGAGTAAAACAAGGAGTAAAAATCATCTTCCCTGAGCAGGCTTCATCCTGGGAGACCCTTCAAAGGGAAGACACCTGAGCAGATTGTTTGGATTAGGCAAGAGATCCAAGGACCAGAAAGCAATAACCAGAAAATGAGAAAAAACAATTCTTTTTCTCCTCTTGTAAGTTGAAAAAAAAAAAAATAAAACTACATGTTTTTGTCTGGTTAACAATATTTTTTCTGACCTCTCATTCCTACAGACACAGCTCAAGCATCAGCCCCAGCAAGTGTTTCTCTCCACCCCCTGCATACCTGAGCAGCTATATGCTCTGGTGCCAAAGCCCCTGGGGTCTGTTGTTTATTTCCGCCAAGCTAGCTGTCACTTACCTGTTACCAGTCTCCCCATCCACGCGACAGTGATCCCACACTTGGTGCAGACAGGGACTCACCCACTGTGGGCTCCTCACTCTCAGACCTGCCCGTCTGTGAATCAACAGCATTTAAGTCCACAGCTAGGTGCTTAATAAATTCTTGGTGAATGAACTCATGCAAGCGGGGCATGTATATACTCTTACAGTCTTCTGCTAAGAGCCGATAGGGATGGTGCAGCCCCGGACAGGGTAAAAAAGGAAAAGTCAAATGAAAGTCCCTGTGTTCTCAGGGGCGAGACAAGGACCTCGTGGGTATGTGCTGGGGGCATGAAGATGAGGATGGGGCACACCGAATACCTGATTCACAAACCCGTAACACTTGAAAAGGCTTACACAATATTTAGTCCAGTCGCCTCTTTCTACAGAGAGACACTGAAGCTAGAGAGATCAGGCTTGGTCAAGGCCATGCAGCT
The DNA here is from genome assembly GCF_002201575.2 of Neomonachus schauinslandi. Lineage (NCBI taxonomy): Eukaryota > Metazoa > Chordata > Mammalia > Carnivora > Phocidae > Neomonachus > Neomonachus schauinslandi. The sequence continues at coordinate 18,227,141 of NC_058407.1, read as the reverse complement.
AGTTTAGCACTCCTCTAAGCTGAAGAGGACCTAAACCATAGAGCTAACTAAGCCACCTCCACCCCTCACTAAGCATTTGTCAAAAACTGGAAGTTATTTAGTAATTAATAATAATAGCTACTAACTACTATGCATCTGCTGGGTGCCAAACCAGTTCTGAAAATCCCCACATTATCCCCAGGTTACTACTGAGGAAGGGGACTGAGGTCAGAGAGGAAAGTAACCTGCACCTAAGATCACAGAGGTAATTAAGTCTCAAAAATCTCCTCTGAGCTGTCATACTCCAAAATTTCACTGTGATTATCACACTCCAAAACTCAAACTCTAGCCCGATGCTCATCCTTCTCACCCAACACCTCAACTGTCTCACTCACCTTGTACACACCTTGCATGGATGGACTCATTCATTCCTCACCAAGACCTACAATGTGGTACTACCAGCATCCCATTTTACAGATGATGAAACTGAAGCTTCACAAAGAATGGCGACAATGCTGCCGGTAGTTTCTTATAAAACTAAACATACAGGGGAGCCTGGGTGGCTCAGTTGGTTAAGCGACTGCCTTCAGCTCAGGTCATGATCCTGGAGTCCCGGGATCAAGCTCCCTGCTCAGCAGGGAGTCTGCTTCTCCCTCTGACCCTCCCCCCTCTCATGCTCTCTCTCTCATTCTCTCTCTCTCAAATGAATAAATAGAATCTTAAAAAAAAAAAAAACTAAACGTACAATTACCATTCAACCAAACAATGGCATTTAGAGAAATGAAAACATATGTTCGCACAAAAACCAATACACAAATGTTTACAGCAAATTTGTAATAGTCAAAAACTGGGAGCAACCCAGATATCCTTCAGTGAGTGAAGTATAGTTAAGTGGTTCACCATAGTTTAAAAAAAAAAAAAAGAATGGTTAAACTGTGGTACACATGCACCCCATGAAGCACTACTCAGCAATAAAAAAACGCACTACGGATACAAAACACACAACCACCTGGACAACTCTCCAGAGAATTATCCTCAGTTTAAAAAGCCAATTGCAGGGCACCTGGGTGGCTCAGTTGGTTAAGCGACTGCCTTCGGCTCAGGTCATGATCCCGGAGTCCCAGGATCCAGTCCCACATCGTCCGGCATCGGGCTCCTTGCTCAGCAGGGAGTCTGCTTCTCCCTCTGACCCTCTCCCCTCTCATGCTCTCTCTCACTCTCTCTCAAATAAATAAAATCTTAAATAAATAAATAGATAAAATAAAAAATAAAAAGCCAATTCCAAAAGGTCACATACTCCATGATTCCTTCTACAGAACACTTTTGAAATAGAGAACAGATAATGCCCCAGAGATTAGAGAAAGCAGCGGGAGGGAAGTGGGTATGGCTATAAAGATAACATGAGAGATCCTTGTAAAGAACTGTTCTGTATCTTGACTGCAGAGCTGGATTCTTGAACCTACATGTGACAAAAAACTAAATAGGCAAACACAAGTAAAGTAGAAGTAGAGTACCCTGAATAAGATCTGTGACATGTATCAGTATCAATATACTGCTTGAGATACTGTATCATTGTTTGGCAAAATGTTACCACTGGGAGAAACTGGGTAAAGGGTATCCCAGATCTCCCTGTATTAATTTTTACAACTGCATGTAAATATACAATTATCTCAATTAAAAATTTCAATTAAAAAAAGTCTTGCAGGGTGCCCGGGTGGCTCCGTCAGTTGAGCATCTGCCTTCAACTCGGGTCATGATCCCAGGATCCTGGGATCGAGCCCAGCACCTGGCTCCCTCTTCAGTGGGGAGCCTGCTTTTCCCTCTGCCTCTGCCCCTACTCCACTCCATGCGCGCGCGCGCACACCCTCTCTCTCAAATAAATAAAATCTTTTTTAAAAAAAATTTTGTTAAGTCTTTCAAGTCTCAAAGCTGAGCTAGATGATCTATATTTCTTTCATCTAAGATCTGCAATTTCCAGCATCTGAAAAGCCAGTCTTCTTTCCACCCTACCACACAACCACTTCAAAAAACGGTGCAAAATTTAACTCTGAGCAAAGGAAAACTAAAAAGCCCTATTTCACAGAAGTCTGCATTGCTAGCCTCTTTGAGTTCCCTCAGAAAATTATCCCAGTTGGTGAAAAGAAGCCCCTTGCTTTCTTTCATTAAACTGCCAGAAGACTGAAAATGTGATCCTGACAAAAAAAAAAAAAAAAGTGAGCCTACCAAACGTTCTCTCCCACCAAATACTCTCCTTATCTCCACTTGCTACCTCCACCCCACCTCACTCCCAAAGTACAAATATTTCGATTCTAAGTCTTCCTTGAAAGAAGCAGCACCAATGACTTATCACCGGCCCTTTACACCAGCTCCCAAATGGTCAGCTGCTACGGGAAGGTAGGGCAGCACAGGAAATAGGACAGAGGGTTAGGGGCTGAGACAGACCCCAGGTCAAGGTGTGACCTTGGCCAGGTTCCTTAAACTTGAGTCTCGCTTTTCCCATCTACAGGATGCGAATGTGGCACATGCCCTCGTAGGTATGAGAAGAGTTCAAGGAGACAATCGATGTGCCTGGCCCTAGTATTTACTCGGCCCTCTTTCCGCCTCTGCCCATTTCTCTTACTAACAACAGAACCAAGTTGATTTTATGTTCACCTGGCAACTAAGGAGTTACTCCCTGGAATCACCTCCTCACTTAGGTTAGTAGATAACCCAGAACACTCTCAAACTGGGACCTCTCCTATTTCAAACATAGCAAAAAAAAAAAAAAAAAAAAAACCCACAAAAACAAAACAAAAAAAGGAAAATCAACTCCAGCCACTGCCACCTGCCTAGCAGCTCAGCTCCAGAGGAACTCGCCGCCTGCCGGACTCCGGCTGTTACTATTATTACTGTTGGTTACTCACAATACCTAACAGTGCATGGGGGCGACTGTCTCCCAAGCAATGCCCGTGGAGACCAAAGCGCTTCCGATGCAAATTTCTGTTAAAAATCTCAAGAATTTATAAAACTGCTTTCCCGATAGGAGAAAGGCAAGAGTTGTAAAGTTTCTGGAAGCACATTTTTCCGCGTTTCCCAGAATCGCACTGCAGAGGAGATGTCGCCGCAGCTAGGATTGAGGGCGACCGAGGGTCACGATTAGAGTGCCCTGGCGGTCAGCAGCGGGACCGGCTCGGATCGGAGGGTGCCCGCTCACCTGCTGACTGCTTGGGACCGGCCCCCAGGTACTGGAGGTTCTGGGGGCGCCACCGCACTCACCCTCCGTATTCCTCTTCGCCTCCCGGTAGCGCTCCCACAGGTAGCCTTTCATGTCCGGGGCCGTTCCAGGTGCTGTGCACAAGGGCCGTGAGGGGCCCGCGCGCAGTTGCCCCCGGGCCGCACTCCTGCAGCCGCCCAGCAGGGCCGCCGCCGCCCTCGCCCCGGCCCCACGGGCCGCCGCCGCCGCCGCCGCCGCCGCGGCCATGCTTGCCGCCGCCCTGCTGCGAGCGGCACCCGGAGCAGGACACCAGTGCCCTGCCCGCGCTCAGCCGGCTGGCAAGCGGCTCCCTGCGTCGGAGCACGTGGCGGCGGCGCGGCCCGCCCCTTTTGGCCGCCGCGCGGTCTAGCCCTGTCCGGTAGGGGCGGGGCCTGAGGCGGGGCCCAGTTCTGCCGGGCAGGGGGCGGGGCTCTGCCCGGCTGAGCGCGGGCGCGGGGGCGGGTCTGGGAAGTCCCTGGATCCCCGGGTTGGATCTTTCCAGTGCCGCCCATGAGGGGCAACTGGGCCGAGGTCCCACATGTGGGCTGATGTGTTTGAAGGTCATCTTCTTCCCCCGCCCCCACCTACTGCAGAGCTTAAAAAGGCCAGTGCCCCTCCAGGGATTCCTGGCTCGAGAGGGAGGCCCTCAGGACACCGCCACCCTGCTCCCGCTCCTGCTCCTGCTCGGGCTCACAGGGGCGGTGCGCCTGTCCTCTCTCAGATCTGCGAGGCTTCACCTGTTCTGTGCATTGTGGTTCCACCAAGAACAAACAGTAACCACCACCATGCGACATTTCTGTGTGGCTGAAGCAGACTTGGCTGCTGCAGGCAAGACTGATGCGGCCCACCCAGAACCCGGCTGAGAATCCCTGAACTCAGGGGACTTCCCAAGCCGTTGGTTACTGTGGTTACTGATGAGCAGGGTGTTCGGTGGAGTACAGGGAGTAACTCTCAAGGCTGGCACACTGCCTGGGGGACCACAGCGCCGTGTGTGAAATCGGGCACGATTTAAGACAACCCAAGCATTCACGTATGCTTACGTTGTTGGCTGGAGGGCTCAGAAGATGCTTCCTGGAATAAGGTGGCCTCTGAGTTAGACCGTTACAGAGAACAACTACGGTTCATTAAAGGCTTGCTGTGTGCAGTATCTCATGCAGTCCTCTCAGCAATCCTGAAAAGCAGGCGCTGGGGTTTCTGCCATTTTATAACTAATGAAAGAAAGGCTGAGAGAAGTGAAATAATTTTCCTGAAGTCAGACAGCTGAGCCCATTCTTCCATTTGGCTTGCTAACATAGTATGTAAGATTTAGTTGGGTGATAAGGTAGCCAATAAGTAATCCTTAACAGTCAATGGGTAACAAATCACTGGTGAGAGGCAATTGAAATGCTTAAAATAGATACCAAATCCATGGACTCTGGGACATTAAACTTTTACTTTATGGTTTTGGTTTATTCCAATTTATCTTTTCTTATTCATGTTTCATTAAAAAAAGTTTTGGTGATAGCAATTATAAATTTTGTTTACATGGAAAATCAATTCATAAATCCAAAATAAACTATAGCAACATAACTGTAACACAATTAGAACTTTAATAACACTGCTTCAGCATATTTTTAGATATGGAACCCTGTGAGAGCAACGCTCTTCTACCTACCATACAAATGTGAATCACTTCAAAATTGTTCTTTTTAGCTACAATCTGTTACATTTTAAAGAGCTAAAAAATTGAAACCCTAGACTTTGATTATCATCACCTCTAAAAGTTATAAGAGAAAATATCTCATCAAAGAGTTCTAAATAAAGACAGCTAGAAAGAAATTATAGACAAGAAAAAGCCCATGGTAATTTTTATACTTTATTAGTATCATTTGAGGTCTTCAACAATTTGGTTTCAAACGGAGGTCTTCTCTCAAAAAAACTCTTCTGGGAAATTGAACTGTAATCTGGGCTATGAAAAAACCACTTTTCTGATATGAGCTCAGATATGGATTCCCAGGGATTATTTGTACTAAGAGACCCTATTACCAAGGGATGCCGGTAAATGGTGGTGATTTGGCTTTTTTCACTCTTGCCTTTAGCTGACAAAATCCTGTGCCGTGAAAGCTTTACTACACCATCCATTTTACCCAAAGATAAGATCTTAGAGGAATAATCTTGCTTTTTCAACGAAGCTTCTTTCTCTGGGCCATTCCATAGCTCAACATTATTTTGTGTCTTCCGTGGGGTCTTCTCCTCAATAGAAACGGAAATAATGGGTCTCAAGACCTTTTTCCCTTTTCCGGAAGCATATTTTGATTTATCTGAAATTGTATGAGATTCCAAGTCCATGCTTTTAGCTCTCTGTAGCTTATCTGCATTCATGCATATTGCAGAGCTCACTGTATTAGAACTCTGAGCACTGTGGTAGTTTAATTTAAGCAAGTGCTCCCATAACGAGGTGCCATTCCTAGAACCCTCAGAATACTGCCGGCTGATGCCTTGAGGCCAACATCTCCTACTCCTGATCCACTCAATTTCCCTCAGAAGCCTGCAAAGGATCAAAAATCGTCAAGAGGTCACATATCTAAGGTGAATAGCCAGAAGAATGTTTCTTTTTGAGACACAGAACAGAAACTCACTGCAGGATTCCATGGATTGATGAATGAGAAGATCCCAGGTAGGTCGCCCTTAAATCAAGTGATCTGTACAAATAGCCCACTGCTTCAGTCATGACGTGATGACCAGAGTCACTTATCAATAACTGACCTGCTGGATATTTGAAAATAAAAATATTATAATTTTTAAAAATTACTCCTACTTTCACATATTTAAAAGAGAAGGGTGGAAAAAAATTATAAGAGATGGCATTGGGTGCTCACTTTGGCAGCATATATATTAAAATTGGAATGACACAGAGAAGATTTAGCATGGCCCCTAAACAAGGATGACATGCAAATTCAGGAAGCATTCCATATTTAAAAAAAAAAAAAAGATGGCACTGGAACATCATCTATTGTAGTATTCCTGCCAAAAAAAAATTTAACCTAAGTCTAATTATAAGGAAACAATCAAATACAAATTGAAGGACACTGAGGTGGGGAGGGTAGAGCAGAACCTGACCTAGACTCTTCAAAAATGTCAATGCCATGAAAGATAAAACAAGCTTACTTAAAGGTTCTAGGCTAAAAAGAAGACAACCAAATACAATGGAAGATCTTACACAGGATTCCGGATTAAAAAACAAACAACTATAAAGAACATTTACTAGAACACTCGGGGACATTGGAATATAAATTGCACTTAGATAAAATAGCCTTATGCGATGGTTAAATTTTCTAGGTTTGATCGTTGTATTGCAGTCATGTAAGGGGAATGTCCTTGTACTCGGAAAACACAAGCTGAAGTATTTACAGATATAAGTGTCATATCAGCAACTAACGTTCAAATAGTTCAGAAAAAAATATATGGATGGATGTGTGTGTGTGTGTGTGTGTGTTTATGAAAGAATGCAAGCATGGTCAAAATGTTAACAACTGGTGAATATAGGTGAAGTGTCTACGGGTGTTTATTATACAATGCCAGGTGCCAGAGTCAGTAATTTGATATAATTCTCTAAAATGTGTTAAAAGTAAAAATATATACACATATATTTTACAATCTAATTTACTAGTGGTACTCATTTATTCATTTTACCCACTTACAAGGCTGCTTTAAGGAGTTGAATTTATACCCCTGGTTAAACATAATGGAATGCCACTGCATATAGGGTCAATCTGGATATGTGGCAAAGAGACTGCCAAGAATATTGGGGTGAAAACCACTGGCAGATGGCCCAGCCAGCGTCCTTGTATTAATAATAATAAGAACAACCGTAAATTATGTGAGTGTCATCTGTCAGGCCTGTGTAATCCTGTAAGGTATAAACTATCATCACTTGTCTTTTTTTTTTCCTCATTTAGGTTTTTAATAGGACACACATGGTTCAAAATGAAAATGTATAGGGGCGCCTGGGTGGCTCAGTTGGTTAAGCAACTGCCTTCGGCTCAGGTCATGATCCTGGAGTCCTGGGATCGAGTCCCGCATCGGGCTCCCTGCTCAGCAGGGAGTCTGCTTCTCCCTCTGACCCTCCCCCCTCTCATGATCGCTCTATCTCATTCTCTCTCTCAAATAAATAAATAAAATCTTAAAAAAAAAATTTTTTTTTAAATGAAAATGTATAAAGATATGAAGTAAAAAGTGTCTCTCCCATCTCGGTCCCCATCTGTGCAGCTTTCTCCTAAAACATGTGTCCTTCCAGAGAATTTATGGTGCATATCCATTGTCTTTTCAAGAGGAGAAAACTGAAAGAAGTTAAGTAACTTGCTCCACTTCACGGTAGAACAATCCAGGGTCTGCCTCATCCCCAAGCCCGTGTCCTCGACTGCTATACTAAGCTGCCCCTTCCCTCATACTGGAATGTTTTTCCTTCTGAGGACCAGCTGTGGCTTCTGCTTGCAGAAATGTTCTCTCTCTGTATCTCTGCTTCATGAGTCATAACCCAGGTCTCAAAATCTGATAGGGACTTGTAGCTATTGGCTCTGCTTAGCAATCCGTGGCTATTTTGCTTCTTTTTGAATTATTTTCATAACTCCCTATGATATTCCCAGTTAGCCCAATCTAGCACAGCAGAATGCACTTGTGAATTACCCTGCTCAGGACGGCCACATTGCATTGGCCTTAACTGGCCTTTCAAGATAAGATAAAGTGGAGAAGAAGAAAGCCAGAATGTCTCATGTGGCAGCTGAGCAAGAACTCATTCTCAGAGATCCTCCAGATGCCAATAACCAAACCCCACGGAATGTTCATTCTGCCTCAGGCCCTTCAAGAGGCTCTGACTTGTCACACAGACCTCTGTCCTCAGCACACACTATTTCAGGCCTCTGATCCTCAAGACTCCCTGTTGGCCACACATCTTGGCTCCCCAGGCCCCTTTACCCTCGGGATCCATTCTGGACCTGTATCTATAGCTTTGACCTCAGACACAATCCAGTTCTTTCTTTCTGGCAACAAGCATCGTAGCTGCCAAGAAAGGACATCCTTGCCTCAGGCCCAACCCCAGTCCACCCCATCCTCCCTTGGGATCAGTACCAGCTGGGCAGCACTACCCAGCCTGGTCAGTCCTCCCAAACCAGTGAAGAAGACAGACCAGGATGGGTTCATTTAAATTGGAGATAAACCACTGAACCTCTTCTCACTCCAAGTCTTCATTCTGGAGGGGAAGGGAATCTAACATTAATTGGTTATTCTGCATACCTCACCTCATCATATCCTCAAAATAGCCCTACACGCAGACATTATTTTCCCCTTTTGGCCAGTAAGACAATTGAAACTCAGAGAGGTTATGTCCAGAAAACAGCAGAACTGGGATTCAAAGCCAGTTTGCTGGGATCCAAGCACCATAAACTTCTAGAAGTGGGTAAAGAGAACACTGTTCTCCCTGTTGCGTTGGTTCCCTATTAGATTTTTCCATAAAAATATAGGTAGGAAGGAACCATCAGTTACCTTTTCCATTTTGTACTTGTGGACAGAATGTGAATCGGAGGTGGGAATAGGTGGGACAGTCCCACCCACTACCTTGAAAATCTGTTCTCAGATTTTAAGTGGTACGTTCTCCTAGTCCTCCCCCATGCACACAGTTTTTTACTGCTTAATATATTTTTTTTTTAAAGATTTTATTTATTTATTTGAGACAGAGAGAATGAGAGAGACAGAGAGCACATGAGAGGGGGGAGGGTCAGAGGGAGAAGCAGGCTCCCCGCCGAGCAGGGAGCCCGATGCGGGACTCGATCCCGGGACTCCAGGATCATGACCTGAGCCGAAGGCAGTCGCTTAACCAACTGAGCCACCCAGGCGCCCTTACTGCTTAATATTTTTTAAAAAGTGTTGTCTTTACTATTTCCTCTGGAAAAAGAAAGCAAGATATTTTATCTGAAGACAATCCGCAGTCCTTTTAAGTATTCTTCTAAAGTACAGCCTTTTCTAGTCTTTATTCTACTGAAATTTAAGCCTGTTCCTCATGCTTCCTCTAATATGTGCTGTCACCTAATAGGTGGTATTTTGCAATGCCAGGCCTGTGTTTACTTTCTCATTTGCAAGGCAGATAGTTGTCACCAGGTAGCAGGGAAGATCTCAGGTGTTGGTGGAGGTCCTCAGGAAGTCTCTCTGAATGGCTCTGTGGACCCTGCCCAACAGTGAACTTCCCACCCCCCGCTGTGTTGGGAGTGAATGGGCTGAGAAGTGAAGACAATCACTGTTTCTATTCTCCACCCAGAAGACATGCTGCAAATGTGTAATGAGGAAGGAGGATTATGCAATATCTAGACGTTCTTTGTTGAAAGTCTTGTTTTGTTCAGTAAGTATGCTATGTCTAAAGTTTCTTTGTCAGAAGTCCTTCAGTTTGAGAAATTAAGCTTGTTTGCTCATTCTTTCAATAAATGTGTGTCTACGAACATATTAGGGAGTGAGAAAGCTATCATTGTCTCAAAGTAAAAAGTTGCAATCAGATGTCTCCATGGGCCTTCAATTTCTGCCCAAAAGGAAATAATAAAAGAGGGTGTGTGTGCATTTGGGGGTGGAGGGGTCCTACGCTCCACCCCTCTACACTGAGACCACTGACTAGTCTGCTCACAGGGACCCGGCTGCAGATGGCAAGCAGCAACCTCTGTTGTCCACCTCAGTACTGCAAGCGTTCACTCCAGTTCAAGGGCCTGTGCAGACCCCACCTTTGGGTAGAGGGAACAAATTCATTGTTCTCTTCTTCACGGGTTTTTGTCCCTACCACTCCACCAAAACTGAAGGTTCCCTGTGACCTCTGTGTTGCAATGGCCTCTCAACCTGGTGGTCAGTTGTCAGGCCTCTCCTGTCTCAGCTTCCATGACTTTACTGATTCTCAGCCTACCTCTAGAGCCCTTCCTCATCTTTGGTACAACTCTTCACCCCGCCCACCCTTTAAATACTGGCATTCTTCCAAGTTCTATCTCCTGCCATCTTCTTCTCTTATATTCTTCTTAGCTCTTTCAACCATTCTATCAGGTTGAGCCACGAGGCATATGCTAGGGACTCCAAAATATGTTTCTCCAGCTTGGTCTTCTAGCTCCTAAGTGCAAGACTCATATTCCCCACTGCCTACTGAATGTCTCCGTGGGTAAGAGATTCAAACCCAACATGACCTAAATGAACTCATCATGGCTCCCACCCTAACGCTCAACCTGTGCTTCCTATCTTGGAATGGCAACAACCTGGTCTACCAAGATGCAATAACCTATGGTATAGCCATAAACTGGGGGATACCTTTGTTCCTCCCCTCACCTCTCACATCCAATCAAACACAGAGCCCAGGTGGATTTACTTCCTAAATCTCAAATACAACCCTTTCTCTCCATTTCTACTGTCCTTGTCTAACACAAGAGACTCTCCAGTTCCCTCTCACCAATCCCATCCTCTATTCAGCCATGAGAACATTATATCTAAAATGCAAATCTACTCATGACTCTTCGTGCTGGAAATCCCACAGCAGCTCCCCTGACAAATCCTTTAATATGACAGACTGGATTCTCCATGCCCTGAACTTTGCTTTGTTTATGTGGATCCATCTTGACTGAAATGCTCTTCCTCACTTTCTTTGCCAGACAAACACCTGTCATGACTCACAGCCAAGTCACATTCCCTGGAAAGTCTTACTTGTTGCTTCTTTTATGTGCTTCCCCATATCCTCCATCAACATCTGTCACAGCACATATCACATTGATGTCAGTTATTTTTATGTGCTTATCTTCTCAACAAGGCTACAAACTCCTAGAGCCCACAAACAATACAAAGAGCATGGGATTGACAGTCAGAGACTGGGTTCCAAGTTCTCAGTCTACTACTTACTAGCTGCCAGGGTTCGGAATGTCATTAGGTCTTTCTGAGCCTCAATGATGTTATTATCTAATTAATAGGATTCTCTGACCAATTGTACCAGGGAAACTATATAACATATCTGCTATTTTCTCAGCTTTAAAATTAGCTGAGTAATCTCTAGAGTCCTTTCCAGGTTAAAAAGTGTTGTAAGCGGGGCCCCCGGGTGGCTCAGTCAGCTAGGTGTCTGACTCTTGATTTCAGCTCAGGTCATGATCTCAGGGTCATGAGATCAAGCCCCATGTCAGACTCCACACTAAGTATGGAGTCAGCTTGAGGTTCTCTCCCTCCCCCTCCCTCTGCCCTTCCCTACCCACCCTGGCTTGCATGCTCTCTCTCCAAAAAAAGAGGGTTCTAAGCTTATGAGGGCTATTTGACATTCTCCTGCAACCAAAAGTATTTACAAATTTATAACCCATTAAAAATTATGAAACCTGGGGCACGTGGGTGGCTCAGTCAGTTAAACATCTGCTTTCTACTCAGGTCATAATCTCAGGGTCCTGGGATCAAGCCCCGGGTCAGGTTCTGTGCTTAGCAGGGAGTCTGCTTCTCCTTCTCCCTCTGACCCGCCCCCCTGCTCATTCTCTCTCTCTCTCTCTCTCTCTCCCCCTCCCTCTCTCTCTCAAATAAATAAAATCTTTAAAAATAAATAAATAAAAATGATGAAATCTACACAACAAGTAGAAAGAAAGCCCTTTAACAGACATGCCTTAGACTGCTAGATTAATCAGGGCCCTCTATTTCCTCTGCAAAACATACTAGCTGACACCCAGGACACACTCAGTGCCTATAGCTAGTAGACTCATCTCTGCTGTGCTGACAGACTTCCGTTCCTCACTGTTGGGTTCTAGCATGACCAAGAGTCAACTGGGTTGTTAGACTCATTTTGGGAACTAAATTAAGTTTAGTATAAACTGATGAGATATTTAGTGTGAAACGAAGGAGAGTTGTTTTCTATGAAAAACAGGCTGAATGCTTTGGAATTCTTTCAAATTCTGGGGCAAGGCAACAGTAAAAGGTTGAGGGAAGAAAGAGGTAGCAATCTGGAAGGATCTGGCATAGACTGCACCACTATTGTCTAAGGTCTCACCCTACAGAAGCCAAAACTGGAAATTGTGGGTGATGCATTTTGAGAAAGATGACATCTAATTCCAATCAGAGGACCCAATTATAAGGGGGGGGGGGGAAGGTCTTGAATCTAAATTTAAAAGTTTGGGGAAATAATTACATTTATATGTTTAAGTTAAAATAAAATGCAGTCTGTCTATATCACTTGCCTGACCTTTTGAATTAAGGGACCTACCACTGTAGAGAAGAGGACCATGGCTGAGCTGAGCATTTAAAAATCATATGAGGAGAGAGAACTGACTCACCCTACTGAAAGTCACCCATCAGAGCTTTGGTTTAATTTCTTCCTTCTAAATTTGACTGAGATGGTTGGCATTTCTTTTTTAAAAGAATCCCAGGGAGAAGCAAGTAACATAAAGTTCATTGACCATACTTCTTCCAAAATAAATAATTCAGTACAGAACACTCAGCTTGATAAAATGGAATATGAAAATCCATGTTCCCACTGAAATCATTTCTCAAAAGGCGGATTTAAAGCACTTACAGAAGGAAAGCAGGAGGATGGCTCTGTGTCAGAGGTAGCTTGGAACGCTTATCCCTTACTATAGGGATAAAAGGAAGGGCATTATATAATAATTAAGGGGTCTATCCATCAAGAAGATCTAACAATTGTAAATATTTATTCCCCCAACTTGGGAGCACCCAAATATATAAATCAATTAATAACAAACATAAAGAAATTCAGTGATGATAATACAATAATAGTAGGGGACTTTAACACCCCACTTACAGCAACGGACAGATCATTTAAACAGAAAATCAACAAGGAAACAACGGTTTTGAATGACACACTGGACCAGATGAACTTAACGGATATATTTAGAATATTTCATCTTAAAGCAGCATAATACACATTCTTCTCGAGTGAAAATGGAACACTGTCCAGAACAGATGATATACTGGGTCACAAATCAGCCCTCAACAAGTACAAAAAGATCAAGATCATTCCATGCATATTTTCAGACCACAGCACTTTGAAACTGGAAGTCAACCACAAGAAAAAAATTGGAAAGACCTCAAATACATGGAGGTTAAAGAACATCCTACTAAAGAATGAATGGGTTAACCAGGAAATTAAAGAAGAATTTAAAAAATACATGGAAGCAGATGAAAATGAAAACACGATAGCCCAAAACCTTTGGGGTGCAGCAAAAGCAGTCCTAAGAGGGAAGTATATACTGCATACAGGCCTACCTCAAGAAGCAAGAAAAGTCTCAAATGCGCAACCTAATCTTACACCTAAAGGAACTAGAAAAGGATCAGCTCTAAGTGCTTTATCTCCAGCCTAAAGCCAGGAGAAAAAGGAAAATTATAATAAAGATTAGAGCAGGAATAAATGATATAGAAACAAAAAAACCAGCAGAACAGATAAACGAAACTAAGAGCTGGTTCCTTGAAAGAATAAAATTGATAAACCCCTAGCCAGACTTATCAAAAAGAAAGAGAAAGGACCCAAATAGATAAAATTACAAATGATAGAGGAGAGATCACAACCAATACCACAATTATAAGAGAATACTATGGAATGTTATATGCCAACAAACTGGGCAACGAGGTCTCACTTTGGGCTTCCATGTTCATCTCTGCATTGTCCAGTTTTAGCAAGAATCCTGCAAAATCAGTTTAGCCATCCTCAATGTCTGATCACCCTGGACATCAGGTTCCTCATTCCCCATCACACCCCAGGTGTGCCTTCAGCCAGAACCCTGTTAGGTTCATTGAGCCAGAATTTCTTACCCCTGATGTTTCCTCTCAGTAATTTTCTATCCACTGACCCCCTCCCTGCTCCTTGGCTATACATTCCCACTTGCCCATGCTGTATTCAGAGTTGAGCCCACTTCTATACTGAGGTCTATTTTCCCCTATTGCAACAGTCCTAAATAAAATCTGTTTTTACTGCTTTAAGGTGCAGTAAATACTTGTTATGTGAATGAATGATAACACAAGTAATTAACATTTAAAATACCCTTGGGGCACCTGGGTGGCTCAGTTGGTTAAGCATCCCACTCTTGGTTTCAGCTCAGGTCATAATCTCAGGGTCGTGAGATTGAGCCCAGTGTCTGGCTCCCCGCTCAGCAGGAAGTCTGCTTGAAGGTTCTCTCTCTCCCTCTGTCCCTCCCCCTGTCCCCCCAAATAAATAAATAAATCTTTTAAAATAAAATAAAATAAAATACCCTTAATAATCAGTGCTTACTTCCCTAAAAGTAAAAGGCCATGCAGCCTCCAGAGAAACTTCTGCCCTTCCCTCAACTACACAGAAGAATCTAAACTGGGATCTTGGGGCGCCTGGGTGGCTCAGTCTGTTAAGCATCTGTCTTCGGCTCAGGTCATGATCCCAGGGTCCTGGGATCGAGCCCCACGTCAGGCTCCCTGCTCAGTGGAGAGCCTGCTTCTCCCTCTCCCTCCGCTGCTCCCCCTGCTTGTGCTCTCTCTCTCTCTCACTCACTCACCCTCTCTCTCAAATAAATAAACTGGGGTCTTACCCAGTATAAGGGTTGTTAGCAGAGACAAGTTTAATCTGAGTGACCCATGGGTACAGCAGGGCAAACACCCAATAACCAAACATCTGCTCTTTATTGTCCCCGTGAATTGTGTTCCTTTCCGCTGAAGTCCCAGTTCTCCTCAGTTCAGGATGACATATATACCTCATTTTGCTTGTCTTTGGAATTTCTATGTCTGTGTGGATTCCCCAAATGTGCACTATTAAATCTGATTTTCTCCTGTTATTCTGTCTCGTGTCGACTTGATTCTCAGTCCAGCTATGAGGATCTTTGAGGGGACCGGAATTCTTGCTCCCCAACAAGGGACAGGAAATTTGCTTCACTCTGAACTGGGAGACAGATTTCAGACAGCCTTAAGAAGCTCTAACTAATTGTAAATAATTTCCAAAACAATCTCCCAAAGAGAATAAGCCCACGAGAGGATCACGGGCCCCCCAGCCTTCTTCAGACTTAAATCTCCACTTGCCCACACGCAGGACTGCCTTCAGACCGGCACACCGCTGCCTCCTCCCAACACTGCCTGCTCTCCTGCTTCTTCACCTCGTGTCCCACCCTTTCTCACAGCCCCTCATGACAGCCTCCAATTTGTCCCCTCCACATCTTTCTTTATTCCTATCTTTGTTCATGCAGGTCTTCTGCCTAGAAGTGCCCCCTTCTCTACCAGTTCACACCCTCCACTTCCTTAAGGGTTCCTCCCAAGAGGTTTTCCCTGAAAAACCTCCTGCTACTGATCACTGTCTTCCTTTACATTTAAGTGTGGACTATTAATTCTGCAAAGGGCCTCAAAGAACTCAACACCCTTATTTTAAAAAGTCAGAGACGGACCCGGACCAGAGAAGCTGTGATTTGCTGGGATCCCATACCTGATTACAGCCATGGGAGAACTCAAACCCAGTTCAGTCTCCTCCCCCCAGGCCATGTTCTAAACCTTTCACATGTTACATCTTTTATTACAGGCTTGTTTTACCTCCTAACGAAGTAAGTAGCTAGTGAAAGGCAAAAGTTGTCTTTTGTTTTCATATCCCAGGTATACTTAGGACAGTCCTTCAAGCACAGGGAACCTTGTTTCCACCTGTTTGTCTGTTACTGCATCCAGAAAAGACCAAGACAGATTGTTCCCAAATTTAGAAGGTATGTGTAGGATGATCTGAATTGAAATACAGGCCATATGGCATTCATAAAATTTATGTTGAAGGACCTAAGGGACAACTTCAAAGTGATAGGCAGCCCACTGCCAAACACCCGAGGAACTGGCCCCACAAGGGAGACAAGCTGGAGACGAAGGAACAACAGTAGTTTCATACATGAGCCTCCAATCCAAAGTCACAGGGCAGATGCCAGCGATGACTTGTGTTAACATCCCCGTGGGCAGCTTCATGCGGAGTGCTCCCAGGGGGCTGGGGGCTTCGGGGCAGTAGGAGGCTTGTTTATCTTTAGAGGGTGCATAATTCTCCCAAACCACCCCAGATCTACAAACTAGTCGGGTAAGACAAAACATCCTTATAATTCCACCATGCATTACAATTTGTAAAGCGATTAAAATAAATGTGTACTGAATAAATAACTGCTAATCATCAGTATACCATGGTTCTTTTCTTCCTCAATGCAAAATTACATTGTGTCAAAGGAGTGCTCTGATGACCGACGTTCCCTAACAATTTTACTACAGGGCTAAGACTTGGTTTACAACGGCGAGCGATGAGGAGTCGGGAGTATATGTGGCTCTGGATTACTTCTTATTTTATGGAGTCCACTTAAGCACATTCCATTCAGATAGACATTCTCTATTAAAGGTAGGCAAGGGGGATCTGGATATGCTACCCCAAAGCATTCCACATTCCTGATGACATAATATTTTGAGCTGAAGGCATTTGAGTTCTTAAAATCCTGTATGTGCCTAAAAGCAGAGTCCCCCAAAAGGACTCAAGCATTATAAATTCCTTCCCCAGGGCAACTCACATCTTCTCTCCTGGGACACAAGAAGCTAGCACCACACCTAGACACACACTGTTGCAAACTACACCATTTATTCTCCTAAGGGTTCATTTATCTTTCCAAAAAATAATTTGCTTTTACCTTGAATGCGCTTATCTTTTCTCCACTTCCCTTTCCCCTGCTAAGCTAGGTACACAGACCCCAAGTCCTAACCACCCCTGGGGTTACTTGTTGCTGAGCGCTTCCATGTGTAAGTGTGATGCACATGCTAATCAACCTCTTATCTGAGAGCAAACGAATATATTATACTTACATCATAGACTAGAAACCACAACTGGCAACAAACTATTAATACAAAGCAACCAGATTAGGTGTATAGTTCCTTTTGCATAGATTTGCAACTGTATTTTCTCGTTGTAAACAAAATCCTTCATGCACTCAGCCTGGAAACGCTTACTGAAAAAACACTGTACACACACACACACACACACACATGCACGTGCTCCTAAATCTATGGACTGAAAATAATCTTTCCCTGCAGATAGCCAGTATTTAAGCCTTCTTCCTCCTTAGCAAATGACTAGGCTGAAAGCAATCGTGTTTTATTGTAAAACGGACAACAAACATGCATGCTGGGGAAAATGGTTGATTAACTCAGGGTTTCTCAATCTTGGCACTTTGACATGGACCTGGATAATTTTTTGCTGTTGGGGGGGCTGTCCTGAGCACTGTAGGGTGTTGAGCAGCATCCCAGGCCTCTACCCACTAAATGCCAGTAGTGCTCCCTGCCCCCCAACCCCCACCCCCACCCCCCACCCCACCCCCCGATCATGACAATCAAGGTTTCTCCAGACTTCTGTCCTGAGAGATAAAATCACACGGGGCTGAAAACCTGTTTAGAAGGAAGTTGGCCATGCCCTGTGGCAATGAGATTTCATGATCCCTGACAGTATTCCAAAATTTTTCTAGTCATGGCACTTGAGGTTTCTGGTCTAACCCACTGGAAGAAATAAAGCTGCCCAGGGGCTAAGAGGTCTTTACCTGGCACACTGGGAACTCGCTCACTGGAGGCACCCCCACCCCCTCCCCTGGACTCGCAGCCCTGATAACCCCCACCTCCTCCCTCCCTCCAGCTGTGGCTGGCCTCCAGCCTGCTGTCCCAGCATTATCTGCAGCCCCCAATCAAACTCTCCAATCTCCTCAATTCCCAGGTTTGGCAACGACACTCCAGACAGAGGACAAAACTCACCGTGTGGCCCCATCTGCAGAGCAAGCTAACGGGGTCCTGGGCCAAATAAGGAGTGAGGCAGAGACGGACAGGGCCTGGCCACTCTGGTCTCTGGCTGGAGCAGAGTCTGGCAAGGAGGACCCCTCTCTCACAAGGCCTCTGGGGAGCTCGTCAACAGACAGCCTGGAGGATGGCCCTTCAAGTGGAGATAAATTCCACCTCACCGGGGCATAAGTTTCCTTATCTAGGTGAACTGTCACTAGGCCCTTCCTCCACTGTAACCTCGTGGGCTGCACGTAAGCACATTCCTCTACAGCTTTGCAAGAATCGTTAACCTTGTCCCCGTTTTCTTTTTCCCAGCGCTCGCTACAGGAACCAAGGAGGGAGGCTATCTGATAACTCTTGTTTTACAGACCCAAAGCCAACAAGTAACGCTCTGAGACCATTGGATGGAGCCCAGATGTTCCCAGAGCACAGTATCTCTGTTTTGAGCCTCTCCTCATGAAGTTTCAAGGCCCATCCAGTTCCCACCCTGACCCCCGCATACCTTATTAGCCCCACATAAACTGTCCGTACGCTCAACAAAGACAAGGCAGGTTCAAGACGGATCCCTTGCCTTCCCATCGGGCTGCGCTTCTGATAAAAAAGCTTTTGCTGCTTCTAACCAGGTGGCTTAGATTGGCTAACTGGGCATGAGACAGACGAAACTGACTTTAGGTTCAGTAACGGTAGTGCCAGTGAGGAAGAAACAGCATTCACTACAAACCACAGGCAATAAGAACATTCTGGTGGAAGAAACTCAAAGAAAGGATGGGAACTTGTCCCATGAAGAGAAGCAAAACAGAAATAATTGAAACAACAAGTAGCAAGAGGAGTTAAGGTACCCAACCCCGACCCTCTTAGGTTTAAGACCAATTTTTTTTCAATTTTTAACTTCCATTTCATTTAGGTTTTTAATTTTTATCTTAAATCAGAAAGTGCCTTCCAATCTCTGAGCCAGGTCTGAGGCACTGAGTCTTACATTCTATATGTAAAATCAAAGGTGGGTCCATTTGTGATTTTCAGTCACCTGTTAACTTTAGTGTCACAGGAATAAGTGTGAACAGGCTATTCCTATACAAACAGTGATTTAAACAGAATCGGAAGGAAGAAGGAAACCTATCCTGACAGGAGAGGGCTGTGGTTGGGCATCATGCCCCGCCAACAAAAGAGTGAGAGATGAGATGGAAAGACCTCCAGAAGATCTCTTTCTGGGGCCCCTGAGTGGCTCAGTAGGTTAAGCATCTGCCTTCGGCTCAGGTCATGATCCCAGGGTCCTAGGATGGAGGCCCATCAGGCTCCTTGCTCAGCGGGGAGTCTGCTTTTCCCTCTACCTGCCACTCCCCCTGTTGTGCTCTGTCTCTCTCTCAAATAAATAAATAAAATCTTGAAAAAAGAAAAGAGGATCTCTTTCTGTTATGGACTGTTTCTGTCCCCCCTCCCAAAATTCTTATGTTGAAGTCCTAACCCCCAAATGACGGTATTTGGAGATGAGGCCCTTGGGAGGTGATCAGGTCATGTGGGTGAACCCCTCATGAATGGGATTAGCGCCCTCATAAAAGAGGTGCCCTTCCTTCCACCATGTGAGGACACAAGGAGAAAAGAGCTGTCTGTGGACCAGGACGCAGGCTCTCCCCAGACACCGAGTCTACTGGCACCTTGATCTTAGACTTCCCAGCCTCCAGAACTTTGAGAAATACATCTCTGCTGTTCAGGCCTGCCAGTCTATGGCATTCTGTTCTAGCAGCCCAAGCAGACTAAGACATGTTCCTAATAAGGGAAGGTAAACAAGTAGCTTACAAAGTTGAAAGTCAGGGCACCTGGGAGGCTCAGTCGTTAAGTGTCTGCTTTCGGCTCAGGTCATGATCCCAGAGTCCTGGGATCAAGCCCCGCATCGGGCTCCCTGTTCGGCGGGAAGCCTGCTTCTCCCTCTCCCAATCCCCCTGCTTGTTCCCTCTCTCACTGTGTCACTCCCTGTCAAATAAATAAATTTAAAAAAAAAAAAAGTTGAAAGTCTGTGGAACAGGAGTTGTCTGCTTCAAAAATAAAGACATTTTAAAAATAAGCAAAGTATGCAGGTCAAAGGGAAAAGTCACCCGCTTCTAATAGAAACACATCAGCAATTACCTAATTTACACAAGGTATCACTGAGGCTAATGCTCAGCTGCTTCCTGACGAGTGAGGAGTTGGTGAAAGTCCCCGCATTTTCCTTTATTTGTATCACTTGTTTATAATATTCAATTGCTTGCTTCTTTTGGAATCTGGAAAAGAGAAATTTAATTAAAGTTTTGCATCCAAGAAGCACTGCATTCATTCATTCAACAAACATTCAGGGCTGGGGCTCAAGGATGAGTAAGACTAATCCTTGCCCTCAGAGAACTTCCCAAGGTTGGAGCAGAGGCTGAAGAGTGAAACAAAGGACCAGCCACTCATGAAGGGCACTGCCTGCGAACCTAAGGGTTTTGGACTTTAACAGTGAGGAGTTTTCATTATGAGAATGATGTGATCCAACGTGCACGTTAGAAAATTCGCCTGCCTGGAAGTGTGGAGGGGAAACTGAGGCGAGTTAGTCCACGGAAGCATGAGGTTCTGAGCGGATGCCGTGGGCCCGGATGAGACAGACCTGCCGAGGCTGCGCGCCACATTGAATGCTGTGGGCCCAGTGCTGGGATCGCTGGGTTATCGCTGTGCTCGCAGTAGAGTGACGTGGTTAGGAGCCTGAGCTCTCAGGTCAGGCGGGCTTGGTAGCCGTTAGTGAGGCAGAGACGCTCTGCAATCAGACTCCCTGGGCGCTGATCCCAGCTCTACCACCTAAAAGCTGGGCGAGCATTCTAATCTCCTGAACCTCAGTTTTCTCACATTCAAAATGAGAATAACAAATTGTTTGGAGGATTCAATGAGAAAAATGCACGTAATGTCTTTAGCATAGTGACTGATATAAATACAATTAAGATGACGCCATGGCGTCCACACTGGGTGAAACGGGAGAAAATGCATTTCATCAGGAAGAGGGGGTGGATGTGCTCGGTCTTGAGAACGTGGACTTGGAAATGCCCAAATACTCAAGTGGAGACATCCAGTAGATGATGGAGGACTGAGAAGGCCATGGAGACGAGAAGCCAGCACGTCATGCTGAAGCCCTCACACAGGTAAGGTTGAGGTGCTAAGACTGAGACCAGATCCAAGCACAGCATCCATGAACCGAACCCAAGACAGTGCCACCATTTGGACAAGAGTCAGAGAGGGAAGGAGAGAGAGAGAGGAAACCCACAAAAGAAACTGAGCAGCGATCATCAGAATAGAGAGTCAGGAGGGAGGGTATCTCAGGAACCAGGAGAGGGTTGTTTCGGGACTTTAGCAGGAGAAGCCCAACAAGATCAAAAAGTACAAAGGGACACATTTAACATGTTCCTGATGACTTTCGCTGGAGTAGACAAAATGGAGCTGGGTAGAGGTAGAAGTTAAATGACAGTAAATGGGAAGGGAGGAAGAAACTTGAGCTTGAAGCGGTGGCTGATGAATGGATACAAAGTCAAGAAAGAGTAGATGGCATTTATTTTACTGAAAGAGTAGATGGCATTTATTTTACTGAGAACATACTACTGTTTCTCTTAATCAGTTTATTCATTCCTCTCCGTCCTGTTTTTTGTTTTTTTTTTTTAATTTGACCTCATTTATCCAGCCCTCCCCATCCCCAAGCTACAAGGCCCTCAGGATCCCACGGATCATTTCTGTAGTGTGTGAGAGCTGTCACAAGGGCCCCTGGCCACCAGGACAAAGGGTCTACACCTGTGTGAGAGGTGAGTCAAGTTGCACAGCAAAATATCTCCTGGTCTTAACTAATGTTAAGAAAGATGTGGTCACCTAAGGAGAAAGGCCTTCCATTGTTTCAGAAGGTTGACCATTGCCAGTGAGGGCTCAGGTCGTCCGCCACAGAGGCCATCCCTATGGAATGGACGAGCAATACTAAGCGTCTGTGATTCACACCCCACCAGCTCTGGATTTGCGGTGGGGCAGCCGGGCAGCCAAGATGACTCAGACAGTATGCTACGTGTTTAGATTTTTCTTTCACGAGGCAATGGTTCTAGTGTCACACTTTTTGCTTCTGTAAAGAGAAGTCCTGTCTCTGTTCACCGTGCTGGTCTTAAGAGGAACAGAAGGAGGCTTATCTGGTATCCAGTGTCTAAAAAATTATCTGGTGGGGAGCAAAATAGTGATACTAAGAACTCAATTTAATGAACTCTTTTGGTATGTGTCAGGCATTCTGCTAAGCACTTTACATACAGGAACCCTTAGTCCTCACAACCATCCTGTGAGCAAGATACTATCCCCACTTTCATTTTACCAATGAAGAAATGAATGAGACACCAAGATGTTAAGTTCTCGCTGTTACTAATTTGAACCCAGGCACTCAGACCCCAGAGCCCACCATGTCCCCACTACTATATAGTACCTGTAATTTTACCCTTACACACTCCCTTATTTGGGCTACTTTTTTTATAGGTAAATACTCTTAGAAAGGCTAAATACGGATTTGCACTTAAGTGTTAGAAATTAGCAACATCACTGGGGCGCCTGGGTGGCTCAGTCGGTTAAACGGCTGCCTTCGGCTCAGGTCATGATCCCAGGATCCTGGGATCGAGCCCCACATCGGGCTCCCTGTTCAGCGGAGAGCCTGCTTCTCCCTCTCCCTCTGCCTGCCTCTCTGCCTACTTGTGCTCTCTATCTCTCTGTCAAATAAATAAATAAAATCTTTAAAAAAAAAAAAAGAAAGAAATTAGCAACATCACATTTCTCCTGGGAGCAAACGCATGCAGGAAGAAGTCCCCTTCCTGGGGAGAGGTAAGAGGGCAAGTGGAAAGCCGAAAATGAAAAGCAAGACAGGGAACAGAGAGCAGAGGGACAGAAACTACTAAAACAAAACTTCACAACTTCATAATTTAACCTAGAGCGTCCCCTGCCTTTCAGTCGGCTGACGGGGCTAGGAAAGGGTATGAGCTGGAGCCAAAGGAAGGGGGAGGTGCATCTGTCTCTCTGGACTCACAAAGACCCTTCTCTCTACCAACCTGTCGAGAGAAGTGGTCGGACCCTGCAGATGCTAACACTGATGGCATCCACGGATAATACCTACAACCCTCTCTTTTTTTTTTTTTTAATTTTTTTATTCTTATGTTAATCCCCATACATTACATCATTAGTTTTTGATGCAGTGTTCCATGATTGTGCTTAACACCCAGTGCTCCATGCAGAACGTGCCCTCCTTAATACCCATCACCAGGCTAGCCCATCCTCCCACCCCCCTCCCCTCTAGAACCCTCAGCTTGTTTTTCAGGGTCCATCGTCTCTCATGCCTACAACCCTCTCTTAAACACAAACCGACAAAGAATCTCTCCTTGACCAAACTCTGCTCAGGCTCTTCTCACTCTTTCTCAAGTAGGCCTCAACTTTTAGACTTCTGTGTTCATCTGAGCATTGTCCAATTTTAGCAAGACTCCTGCTAAGTTAGTTTAAGGAGACTCCCCCACCCCTGATGTCTGATCGCCCTCAATATAAGACTGGGTTCCTCCTTCCCCTGTCATATCAGGTGAGGTCTGATCCCCCTGGCCTGCCTTCAGCAAGAATCCTGTGAAGTCCATTGAGCCAGAATCCCCTCCCCACAACGCTTCCTCTCGGGAATTTTCCATCCACCGACACCCCTCTGCCCAGCTTCTCTTTGTATTTGGGGTTGGGTTCAATCTCTCTTCCCCTCTGCAAAACCCTGCTGCAGGACCTGAGTGAAGTCCACCTTACCTTTCTTTAACAAGTGTTACTGAGACAGAGAAAGTGAAGGGACCCCATGAGAGAAAAAGTTGCTTTCTCCTTTGCTTTTTTCTGGCTTCTACTCTTGCTAGGACTTGCACCCCCACCCCACTCTATATATGCCTCGTAATGCAAACAACATATGTCCTTGTAAGGGACAAGTAATTAATGATTTCTCTAGAACAGATAACATCTAAAAAAGGACCAGGTGAGAAATGACTGGACGAAGCCATTATACGCGTACTCCAGACCACCAGTACCAAACATCTTAATGCCAAGGCCCCCTGGCTCCAAGGAATAACACCTGGGCCCTCGTCTTGGTTCTAACTGGTTCCTGGATGCCTAAGGGGACATGTACACCAGACCACCACTCTCAGTAAAAACCCCCAGACTCCAAGCAGAAACGAGACTCATGATCTTTCCTTTCCGAGTCTCCTGGATGTTCCTTCTGTATCTCCCCTCAACACACACACACCTCTCACTTTCTATATATCTTCAATAAACTCTGCTTTCACCTCCTGCTGGCTCACAGTTGATTTCCATCCTGCCTGAAGCCAAGGACCCTCTTGGCTGGTCCCGCAAGACCCCCCTCTGGGTCCCTGGCCCTGGCCTGCTTACATCATTATGGGTAATTTTCTCTTTAACAGCTTTAACAAGGCCTTGGTTGCGGGGAGCTGAGGAGAGCCCCTGACTTCCTGGCCGGGAGAGAAGAGTTAGCAGGAAAGCAGAGAGAGAAAGTCTGAGACACTGTAGGCTCTGGCCTGGGGTTGCAGGAGGCAGACCGATGGATGTGGCCCCACAGACAATGGAGCTGAGACCTGCACAGACTCAGGAAGTGAACACAGCTGACCTTTGAACAATGCGGGCATTGGGGCACCAACTCCTGTGCAGTTGAAAATCCAGTATCTTTTGACTCCCCCAAAACTTAACTACTAATAACCTACTGTTGACTGAAAGGATTACTGATAACCCAGGCAGTGGATTAGCAGAGATCTGTATGCTCTGGGTTATATACTGTACTCTTACAATAAAGTAAGCTAGGGAAAAGAAAATGTTATGAAGGAAATCATATGAAAGATAAAAATGCACGTATAGTCCTGTGCCGTATTTATGGAAACAAGGCCATATATAAGTGGGCCCATGCAGTGCAAACCTGTGTGGTTCAAGGGTCGGTTGTCCATCTTCCTCACAAGGCCTGGGAGCGATGCAGAGAAACACAACATCATATTCCTTTGTACTTTTCCTACTGCCGAAACCTCTACGCAGTTTGTGGGCTAAGAGCTCCTTTCAAATACAAATACTTTGTCAGTGTCCTGACAAATAGACAGGGACACAACTCTCAGGCATGGTGAGCCCCTCAGGTCTCTGAACAAGGCTACAACCAAAGAAGTGAGACACCCCTGGTGGCTCAACCCCAGATCTCCCTGCCACTGGCGTTTTGGGGGAGGGGAAGAAGACACGCTATTTGAAATATTTTATAAAAATTTGCCTTGGAGTGCCTGGGTGGCTCAGTCAGTTGAGCATCTGACTCTTGGATTTGACTCAGGTTAAGATGTCAGGGTTGTGCTCAAGACTCTCTCTCTCTCCCTCTGCCCCTCTGCACCCCACTCATGCTTGCTCTCTCTCTCTCTCTCAAATAATTTTTTAAAATCTTTTTTTAAAAACTTGGAGAGATGAACCATGAGAGACGATGGACTCTGAGAAACAAACTGAGGGTTTTAGAGGGGAGGGGGGAGGGGGGATTGGTTAGCCCGGTGATGGGTATTAAGGAGGGCACGTACTACATGGAGCACTGGCTGTTACAAGAAAACAATGGATCGTGGATCACCACGTCAAAGACTAATGATGTATTGTATGGTGACTAACATAACATAATAAAATTGTAAAAAAAAAACAAAACTTGCCTTTCACTGTCTCCTGGTAGAAAAAATAGTAAATCTGCTAAAAATTCCATAATTTCTCCAACTAGGATGTTTTTCTCACCAAATAAACTTCTCCTGATAGTTAAGCATTCTTGAAATCTCATTCTTGCAAGAGAAGTGTTTCCAGCAACAAACCTGAAAATAAAAGGCATGTGTGTATTTACTGGGCATGATAATGTTGGCTACTTCATTGTGCTATCAAAAGTAATTCTTATAAACATCCTTTGTTTTATATAGGAAGATACAGAACATCAGAGCAGTTTATAACGGTAGAGATTCAAGACCTTCAAAGCGATATATAAGAAGACATGTGAATATCTTTATAAGAAACTAGGCACTATTTCTCCACCCCAACACAGTTGACATCTGGGCTGGTAGTATGTTGTGGGGCCGTCCTGTGTACTACCTCACGTCTAGCATCATCCTGGACTCTACCCACTAGATGTCAATATCAACCTCTCCAGTCATGACAACCGAAAATGCCTCCAGACATTGCCCAAGGTCCGCTGAGGGGCAGAATCACCCCTGGTTGAGAACCACTGAAGCAGAGATGGAAGTGCTAACATTCGGCATTTCTTCACCCAATCAGTTAGGTGGGAAATGAATTAACAAGTGTGGGTTAGAACATCGATGTTAACAATAAAAGCTAGTACAGAAAACAATAATTTTTCAAGAAAAAAAGATGTTTACATCAGAACACCTTCGGTGTATTTCATGGTAGCCTGATCACGGGGGCTGTTGTCCAATAAGCTGGAAATTTCAGCAGCACACTCCAAAATGTGATTTTCTTTTAAGTACTTCTCAGTTGCTGACTTTGCCAGGTTGTTCAGCACTCTGCCTGCAGGGAATACATTTTGGCAAAGAAGATGATGCTTAAGGTTTTTGTTCCACAAAAGAGTTAAGATGTCAATAGGCAGAGCACTTAATATCATTGCTTCATCACCGACAATAACCAGGTTTTTTCTTAATAAATCAATGACTGGCCTACATTGCATGGGGACTGGTTTTCATACAATGATTGTGTGTGGACAGCCGTTGCAAGGCCAAAGAGCTAAGACAATGGATTGAAACTGAATTCTGAGACTGTTCTGCAAATAAATAGATCAGAAATTAAGTAAGAATATGGATGTGGTAAAACCAGCCGTCACTGTGGTGACCAAGTCCTACCGAAGGCAGCCAGTCTTGCAATAAGAAATAATTCATAAGTAATGAGCTATCCCTAGATACATACCGCCTTGGGAATGTACCTGCTGCAAAGGCCCCACCATTTTGTTCCTTTATTGAGAGTTATATATTCTGACGCTAATATAGACTCCTAAAATGCTGAAAAATGTTTTCTAAGCCATAATCTGTTAGGAAGAGAAAAAGCCATACCAGTGTTCCCAGAAGGTATTAGAACAGCACTGGTAGCAGGAAAGAAAAGCAGATTTAACTTCCTGCACTATGGAATTCAGTTGTAAGTATAAAGGATTACCACTACACTGCCAAGAAGCCTCTTTCCCATCATCGGTGGTATCTCATTCACTGCCCTGTGCCCACTGCACTCCACCCCACCTCCATCCAGGGCCTCACATCTTACACTTGGGCATCAGATGGGACAGCCATGAACTTGATCTCCCTGTGTCCCCTCTTACCCACCATGCAATCCAGGCAAAAAAAGTAATCTCAAAATAGAAATCAAACGATGTCAGGCCTACTCTAACTCCACGTAATAGCTTCCCCTCGTGGAGAATAAAATCCAAATTTCTGCCCAAGGCCCTACACAATTTGGACCCAGCTGCCTCCTGCCCTTTGCTCAGGGAGGCTCTTTCCATTGCCAACACAGGCCAAGACCCTCCCACCTCAGGGCCCCGCACAGGCTGTTCCCTCTGCCAGGACCATATGTCTCAACCAAAGAGGCCTGTGGACCTTTCAGAAGGGGACCCTCCACCTGCCTACGCTCTACCTGCATGTCGTTTGTGTCTTTCATTGCATTTATTCCAACCTGCAATTATTGTGTGTTATGTGTCACCTCCTTTAGAAGACAGAGTTGGTGACTGTCCTGTCCAGCAGAGCACCCTGGTGCACAGTAGGTGCTCAGGAAATAGTTCTTGAATGTGTCAGCTCCAGCCAGCCTGGAATCCGAGCCCATCCCCCTTCACCTGCTTGCTTGGGCCCTGAATCCCGGCCTGACCCTTGTCCAGGCTTCTCCCTCTCCCAGAACACTGGAACTACAGGGAATTCCCATCAAAGTTGCCACTAAGGACACTGGTCTATCCCCAAGCATCCCCTGCCAGCAGGACTCCACCCCTCCAGCTGGTTTGGACTCCTCAGGGAGCCACATTTGTCTGCACCAAGCCAAGGTCTGCTCAACTCCAAGGAGCTCTGCACTTTAGACTGCCCCGCCGGCTTTGGAAGGCCAGTCTCGGAACCCACCTGAGTGCACCTGGTTCCCACCCTGGTTTCCTCTGCTCACCAAGGTCCTACATGCCTATGACCAGCTCTGCCTGCATTAGGGTGCCTCAGAAGCTACACTCTGTATATTGAGGACTATAGCTTCATAAATGTCAACACTAGAAGAGATTCTGTACAGTGAGGAGTTACTGCAGACAGGCTTTAGGGTCTGATCAGCCTAGCTGGGACCCCTAGCTCCAGACCTGCTGGCTGTGAGAGCTAAAGTAGTTTAAGTTATTCTACCTGTCTGACCTTCAGTTTCCTCGTCTGTAAAATGGAGGTAGCAACACATACCACGTGAGGTACATTTGAGGATAAAAGATCATGAGCATAAAGTGCCTTACACATAATAAGCATTCAACAAATGAGAATTATTACTATAAAAATGGACTTACACATGAGATCTAGCAAGGGTAAAGAGCTTGCCCAAGGTGACCTTTGATCTTATAGGCATGGTGGTAGATTGCAGGAACTGCAGTAGCCCCCATGCCAACCTGTACCCCATTCCCCTTGGCAATGCCACTCCGCACTTCCTCCCATCAAGAGGTGGAGTCTCGTGCTCTCCCTTTGAATGAAGCCTGGTGACTCGCTTTGACCAACTGAATACAGCAGAAGAGGGTGTGTGCCAGGTCTGATCCTAGGTCTGTGCCTCCACACAGGCTTCTGCTCCCCCTCTCTTGGAATCCTGCGAGCCGCCAAGCAAACAGGCCCTGGGCATCCTCCTGGAGGATGAGGAACGCGGGGCCCAGCCACCCGTGTCACCAACCAGACAGCTAAGGGAAGCCCTCGTAGGCCAGCTGATCTCAGGCACTGACACGAGTCCAACCTTAATCTGCCGAGCCCACCCTGGACCAGCGGAATCCCCCAGCCAACCCACAGGCCTCTGGGCAATAGTAAGTAGCTGTTGTTCGAATGGCTGCCTTTCGGGCTGGCTTGTTATACAACAAGAGCAAATTAACGCAGCCATTTAAATACAGCATAAGTCTAGAATCCTTTAGTTTAGCCTGACTGCAAATCAGTGGGTCAAAAATGCTTAATATCTTCATTCAGTAAACATTCTTCGTCTCTGCTCTACCAGTGGTACCACAGGGCCTCAGGCATCAAATACCGGAGAATAAAAGGAGCGAGCTCCCGTGAGCACTGGACTGCATGCCAGGCACCATCCTGCGTGCGCCATGGTCTCCTACGAACACTTCTAGTCTCACAAGGATGCACAACAGGTACTCCTTTCATCCCTCCCTTATAAAAATGTGACCCAGAAAGGTTGAGTCATAGGTCTAAAGGCAAAGAGCCAGTAAGTGGAGAGGTGAGATTTAAACCCAGAACAGAGAGGTGAGATTTAAACTTCGGAGTCATGTGAACGGCTGGGCTGTCACACGAGGAGTGTTTACTGTTCACCCCTCACGTGCCCACCACAAAACTCACACCCAGCCCCCCTTTCTTGGTGGCTGGGACTAGCCCAGGAGCCCAACTCCGAAACACAATGGTTACCCCCTCTGCACCTGTCTGCCATACCTTTCTGCTTCACGAAGTCCTGGTTGTCTTTCATGTTGCTGGGTGAAAAATCCACCAGGTTGGACCACGCTTTCTGGAAATATTGGAAGCCCTCCTGAGTCATTCCTATTTCAAGGTAGAGTTCTCCAGTAGTGTTCTGTACTTCGAGAAGCATCTCTGTCAAGGACTGACTCTGTACAAAGTAGAAAGGACAGCACTGCTGAGGGGATCCAGACACCCACCCAAGAAAGGCCCATTTCATAATGTACTTGCAAAAGGAAGTGCGGAGTGGCATGCTTTATATCATTTCTTCTCTTAGGGAATTTAAATATTTATAAAATGATGTGAGATATTTATTGGGAAACATTATAAACTAAAAATAAATCTGGGGATATGTTTTAAGAGATTGTTATAACTTACAGCAATAAATATTTTTGGGGTACCTGGGTGGCTCAGTTGGGGTGAAGCATCTGCCTTCAGCTCAGGGCATGATCCCAGGGCCCAGGGATCCAGCCCGACATCGGGGAGCCTGCTCAGCGGGGAGCCTGCTTCTCCCTCTCCCTCTGCAATTCCCCCCCGCCACCAGCTTGTGCGCTCTCGCTCTCAGATAAATAAATAAAATCTTTAACAATAATAATAATAAATAAATATTTCTGAAGGTAAGAATAACATGACAATGTGTTCTGTATGTTAAAGTCCCAGGGGAGGTATTATCTAGAATTCAAATGAACACCTAAAAACACTATCTATGTGGGCCTTGAATTCAAGAGTGACCAGACATCTGTTAACATTACGCTTGACACATTTTTGCTTAGAGACTTGAGTGTAAATTCCCTTTACTGGTTCAGCATTATTTAGTTCAGGGGCACTTAAACTTCATTACTTTAAATCACTCCTGGGGCGCCTGGGTGGCTCAGTTGGTTAAGTGACTGCCTTCAGCTCAGGTCATGACCCTGGAGTCCCAGGATCAAGTCCCGCATAGGACTCCCTGCTCAGCAGGGGGTCTGCTTCTCCCTCTGACCCTCCCCCCTCTCACGTGCTCTCTCATTCTCTCTCTCTCTCAAATAAATAAATAAATCTTTTAAATCAATCAATCAATCAATCACACTTCTACCCAAACTTTTTCAACATGTTAAGAATCTATCAGTTGGTTATAATCTTTCAAATGTCCAGTGCAAGAAATGAATTAAAGACGAATTATCTTACTACTAATATCTCATTTCAAGAAACATAACATTAACAAGAATATGTCTGGAGTACATTTGGTAACTAATGAGGCCCTATTCAAATGAACCATCATCCTCGTTGGTTCTGTAATACTTCCTGCTATACCACGGTGTGAGCCCAGGGAAGGACCGACTGAGCCTGGCTGCTTGGTGTGAATTCTTTCTGTTCTGCACCTGCTGGAAGGGCTCCCCCCATGCCAACTAAACTTCTGCAGCTTGATGCAAGAGCTTTCCAATAGGTGTCTTGGAAACAGTTTACCTCTACTCAGAGATATGGATCTCCTCAGCCCTGGAGGCAGCCAGGTGTGGTGAGGAATCCCTGGGCCATAGGCCTGCAGCTCTTTCATGCATCCCTCATATGGATCTTTAAAGGTGCCCCTTCTCAACGGCTATCCTAGATCTCATCCTTACTGCTCACTCCTCCTATCCTCCACTTCCATGCTGACTATATTGACAAACCCTGAGAGACTGCCTTCAGAAACTGGTTCGGATCATGACTGGCTGCAAGTAACAGAAAACCCAAATTAATAGTGACTTGATTTCTCTCTCATGCAAAAGTCAGGAAGTGGGTGGCCTGGAGCTATAGATACACCACAGTGTCAGAGACTCAGATTCCTTTTATCTTGTTGCCTGACCTTGCCTGACCTCCATTCCCAAGGACACCTCTTGGTCTAAAATGGCTGCTCCATCTCCAGTCATCATATCCACGACCCAACCAGCAGGAAGGAGGAATAGGAGATCATCAGACTCTTCACTTCATGAAAACCTCTTAGAAGTTATCCATATCTCTCCCACTTAATCTCACCAGCCCAAACTCAGGCATGTGCTCATCTCTAACCCCAAGGAAAGCTGGGAAACGTAGTCTTCTTTCCAATCACTTGTGGGTCCAAATATTCAGGAGGGGGGCACATTACTTACTATGAAAGGGGCAATAGATCTTGGGAAATTACAGTCTGGTATACTTCATTTACCCTTTTCTTTTAAACTTCAAGTTAACAGTGTTTTCACCCATTTCCTTCCCTCCTGCCTTTCTCAGAGGAAAAGAAGCCCAACCTCCTTTACAAGGACCCACCCCTCCCTGAACTCTCAGAGTCCTGTCCCCCACACAGAGTTCCCACTGGCATTTCCAATCTGCCCATGTCCCTGGCTCCTTTCCTGCTCCACACAAACGTACATATCCTGGATCAAACCTCACCCAAAGCTGATAATATCCTGACTTTTCATCTTTCTCCTATTACTGACAAGCTTCTCAAACTAGTATCAATATGTGCTTGTTCTCCATTTCACTATCACACACTTGCCTCTTAAAGCCCTGCAGTTCGGTTTCTCCCACATCCACCCCCTTCCTTCTGACCCCCACTCACCTGACCTAGGGGCCTTCTTTTGGTCTTCATTTGTCCAGCCCCCTAAGCAGCACTCCTTCCTTGGTTTGGGGGAAACTATGATCCCCCAACCCTCCTTCAATCCCTTACTCCTTCACAAGCTCTTCTTTCCTTGTCTCCTTTTAGGTATAAATAACTTCCTAGGAACCAATTTCTATCCTCATTCAGAGGCCTTGTTTCCCTGTGTGTTTCAGCATTCACCTGTAAGTAGATGTTCCCCACCAAGTCTCTCTGCAGATTTCCAACCCTACCTTTCCTCCAGCTGGCTGTAGACTCCACTTGGATATCTTTCCCCAACTGCAAACTCAGTAGTTGAAACATTTAAAATTCATTATTTCCTCTCCAAATCAGCTTCCTCTCTGGATTTCTCCATGCCTGTCAACTAGACTCAAGTCCTCAGAGTCTCCTTGAGTCCTCCCCGTGTCCTGGCCACATTTCCAGTCAGACTGAGTGGGGCAGAAGCCTCAGGGAGGGGGACAGTTCCTGAGCCCCCACCAAACCACTGGGGTCCTGCTACCCTTGAGTCTCACTGCCCGCGTTGCCAGAAGTACTCATCGGCATGGCAAATGCAGTGGTCTGTTGTCAAGCTTCCTCCTTATCAAAACACGTCTTTTATTCTCCTCTAACTCCAGACTATCCACTTCTTGAGGGCAGAGACCCCACAATCCAAGCATGGAGCTTTGTGGGCACTCAGTAAATATGTTTATATTTCACAGTGATTGTGTAGCAGAGTTTCATTCTTAGGTCACGGTCTGCACTAGCCATGACCTATGGGCCACTGACTGAGCTAAGCACTTGCTAGGCATGACTTCAGTGGATATTTACAGAAACGCTACGAAATAGGGATTATTGCTCTTCTATTGCAGGTGGGGAAACTGAGGCTCCTTGGGGTTCTATAAATCACCCAAGCCCGCATGGTAGCAAGGAGGAGAGCAAGGGTGTCCCACCCAGACCTCCTATCTCCAAAGCTCTGCTCTGTACATTTAACAAGTAAGTTTCTGACACATAACCAGAGGCCCCCTCACAAAAGTATTTTTTGGTTTTCCAGCTGCCTGCCGCACCGACTATGAAACTAGAGTGGGGAGAGCTATGAGACCTACTTTTTTAACAGACGTACCAATTAAATCAGCTTCTCAACCTGAGCACCACAGACATTTGGGGCAGGCTAGCTCTGTGCTGTGTGTGTCTCGTGGAGGGAGGGGGTGTCCTACCCATGCGGAGTGTGTAGCAAGCAGTACACCTTGCTTCTACCCACCTGATGCCAGGGGCAACACCCCCCAAGTTGTGACACCCCAAAATGGCTCCAGTGTTGCCAAGTACCCCTTGGGGGACAAAACTGCCTCCCAGTTGAAAACCACTGCGTTAAAATTCTTAAATGACCTAAGCTGAAGAAATTACACAACTGTGCATACACACAGAACGCATTCATCCCAGATAACAAGCTCCTTCCCCTTGAGAATGTTAGGCATCTTTTTTGAAGAAGTTGTTATTGCCAAAATAGTTTTAGAACTGCTCTTTTGGAAGTTCCTTCAGAGCCTAAAGAAAATTCTTTTAACGGTCTCCATGGTGGCTAGTCCCAAAGCACTGTTGCAAAAATATTTTGAGAGCAGAATCATAAGATTGATGCCTCCCAGAGGAGTGCTCTGAAGAGGGAAATTTTCTTTGAATGTCTAAGCTCTGGCATGCCTCCCATGAAGCTGTCTTATCCTTCCGTGACCGTGTATCTGACAGGCTCTGCTTCATCACTGTTCTGCATCTGGCCAATGTCTTCCAGCTAGATGGGGAGCTCCCTGAGGGCAGGAACTGTGCCTGCCTCACTCACTGCTACCATTCCAACTCCCAGCACAGTGCTCAGGCTAGGCAAGGCCCTCAGTGAGTGTCAGCCGAGTGGATGAATGAGTGAATGACTAAGTGAATGACTGGAACCAGGCACTCAGTGATTACCTAATAAAATAACTGGTACTCTCCAGACAGACACCTGTCAGTGATGAACATCTGGACCTCATGGAAAAAAAAAAATGGGGGGCGCAGGGGGAAATTCCACAAGCATAATAAGAGAGCAAAGAATCACTGGACTCCACTCCCTGGAAGATGAAAGAGTGGCCAAGATAGCTTAAATCGAGCTGTCTTATTATTTCTAACCTAGGCCTCAGGGACTTTATAAGCCACAGACAGAAATAACAAAATAGCTACCAGTTCTTAAGATCTCACTGTGGGCCACACAGTGTGCGAAGTACCTTGTGTACTTTCTTACTCGACCCTGTTAACAACCCCTTGAGACAGAAACGAGAATCCTCAACAGAGTCAGAGAGGTTAAAATTCTCACCAAGGTCACACAGCAGTGAGTGCCAAAGCACTTTAAATCTGGGTCAGCCTGAAAACATCCCACACTCTATTCACTACTCTGTGCTGCTTTCTAAGGACATGAAGTATTTGCAAATTCAAATTGATTCACTGATCCATTTATTAGGCACCTGTAGGTTGTAATATGTCGTGGAAGACACAAAAATTGGTAAATAAGCATGGTCTCCACCATGAGGAGACTTGCCATGTTAAGTCTTATTAATCTCTTTAAATAGAATTCTTTCTATAAAGGTGTGTGTTGATGGAAGCAGAGGCATGTTTTATAAAAATGTGAAGGTCTTTGTTTTAAAATAAAAACAGCTTTGTCTTGGGTTATACTATTCTTGATCTACAAATGCTACTGAAATCAGTAAAAATTTATAAATTTTTAAAAGGCCAGTTAAATGTCCTCATACACACATAGTTATGTATTATGAGTAAAACTTTCATTGTATTCAACAAAGCCAAAACTTAATATTTCAGAAAAAGTAAATCAATATAGAGACAAGATAATCAACCTTCCCCAACATTTTTGTGAAAATTATAACCATAAAACCATAACCAAGTCCTTAACCTGTCTTTTATTAGTTCATTTCAACCCACTACTCTAGTCCTTTTTTGCTTTTTTTTTTTTTTAAGATCTTATTTATTTATTTGGCAGAGAGAGACACAGAGAGAGAGGGAACACAAGCAGGGGGAGTGGGAGAGGGAGAAGCAGGCTTCCTGCCGAGCAGGGAGCCCGATGCGGGGCTCGATCCCAGGACCCTGGGATCATGACCTGAGCCGAAGACAGACACTTAACCGACTGAGCCACCCGGGTGCCCCTCCTTTTTTTTGCTCTATCAACATTCCTTTTTTCCTCAAAAATCGCACCTCTTGGTATTCATACCTTCAAAAATGGCTCCATCTATCTACTACTCGTTGGCATTCATCTACAGTTTGGGGTATGGATTAAAGTCAGCTTCCTCTCTGATTAACATAATTAATTATTCGTTTTATTATTAATTCCTCTCTTTGTGGATGAAATTATAAAGGAACAAAGGTAAATGATATCTGAAAATATCTAACATGAAACGAATAGCATTTGAAGGATTTAAAGTGATTTTCCACTTTACCTGCGCTAGCATATTCTCGACACTCAAGAACAACTCTTCTGCTTCTCTGGTCTTGCCCATAAGCTTCAGAAGTTTTGCAATAAAGAAAATTAATCGGCATTTGTCAGTGGTGGTAACCTCAAAAAGCCTGCATTCCAGCACTAGATTGAAAAGAAAGGTAAATAACCCTAAATAAAGCATATTTGGAAAGGAACAAAGAGTACCCATCACTTAATCTTGATACAGGAGTTATAAATACATTATCCTCATTTCTGTATTTCTCTCTCAAGGGATTAGCATTTTGCTTTTATTAGCACTTACATACATTACCAAGTATTTCAAACAATGACATGAAAAATAACTCGAATGCTTTTAAATAATCTTGCTATGTAGATATTAAAAACCAGAGAGTCAAAGGAGCATTTCTATAGCACAGTCCACATATTATTGTAATTTGTATTTGGGGGTGATTTTCAGGTAAGAATAAAAAGGTGTTTAAATTACTTACACAATTCTGCCCTCTGTTGCAACTATCTTGAATTACTGGCTTTACCAGAAGGAGTAAAATGTGAAAAGAACCAAATAAGGAACATGCCTTGCCTCTGCGCATGTGTGCGTGTGTGCGTGTGTGTTTTACACCCTCCCATACACAAATGAAAATACATAAAATTTTTGAACTTGAAGACCCAATTAAATATATGGTACTGCAAAGTCATCATTTCCAAATTTTTTCCCCAACATTCCAGCATCTGAACTTCTACATTTGACCAGTGTTTCATTTCAAAGTATTGCATCTACTGTATTAGACACAAACACATCCCGTGTTCTTCGTCTGTTCCATTGCCCCTACGGTAGGCCACCCAGACACTGACTACACTCCTGCTTTCTTTCGGCCAGCTTTTCCAGGGATCACCATTTGTACACAGAATAAATATGTATTGAGCATCTACTGTCTGTCAGGCAGCATTCTAGGCTCTCAACACCAAGCACAGCAGATGAGGCTGTATCTCCCAGCATGGGAGAGAGGCCAAAAGGCTCTGAACCATAGCTGTAGTGCTTCAGGTCCAAGAGCAAAAACTAAATGAGAGCCAAGGAAGAGACAGCTCTAAAGAGAGTCCAAGACTCTCATCCACAGCGGCCATCCAAGCAAAGGGACCTAAGGTGGGCGTAAGAACTGAGGGGTCGGGGCGCCCGGGTGGCACAGTCGGTTAAGCATCTGCCTTCGGCTCAGGTCATGATCTCGGGGTCCTGGGATCGAGCCCCACATTGGGCTCTCTGCTCAGCGGGGAGCCTGCTTCTCCCTCTCCCTCTGCCTCTGTCCCTGCTTATGCTCTCTTGCTCTCTCTCAAATAAATAAATAAAATCTAAAAAAAAAAAAAGAACTGAGGGGTCAATCCAAGCAACAAAGGAATCTAAGAACTATAAGCAGCTGCTTAGAGCAGGCAGGCCGAGGGTGGTCTGGACAAAGAGCTGAGGGATGGGCCCCTGCTTGGGGGAGAGGGGGCGGGGGGGGAGGAGTTGTAAATTCCACAAGTATTTTTGGGCCCAGATTCCTGTCAAGGGCTCGGGTTGGAATGGACAATATCCATTCACTATGTTTAATACTCAATTCAACAATCTCATGTGATCCAACAAAACTTCATTCATGAATCCTTCCTGCCACTGACCACATTCCTCATGTGCATTCACTTAGCACCAACATGTAGTTTGAACGGACAAGGAAATAATTTTTCTCATGATAAAACTAATATGTGTACACTACAGAAAAATTGAAAAATATAGAAAAGTACAAAGAAAAATAAAAACCACTCATAACTGCATCATTCGAAGATAACCTGCATTCACATATTGCCGTATGTATCTCTGATCTTTTGCATGTACCCACAATCATTTTTTTAAAAAAATAAAATTGGGATCATCCAGGCGCCTGGGTGGCTCAGTTGGTTAAGCGACTGCCTTCGGCTCAGGTCATGATCCTGGAGTTCCTGGATCGAGTCCCGCATCGGGCTCCCTGCTCCTTGGGAGCCTGCTTCTCCCTCTGACCCTCCCCCCTCTCATGTGCTCTCTCATTCTCTCTCTCTCAAATAAATTTAAAAAAAAAATTGGGATCATCCTACATTATGTTTATCTTTTTTAAGTTAATGGGCTTTTTATTGGGGAAGGAAAAAAAAAAAAAAAAGACTAGCATTTACAACTTGGAATGGCCGTAAATTGCAATCTCTTGAACGGCAGTGTTGATGGTTGTGCGGAAGTCCACGGCCACAGCCTACTCTGCTGGCTCCAAGTCAGGCTTCAGAAAGTTTTGAAAACAGTCCACAGATGCTCCCTTGATAAAGGTTTCTTTTTAAAAATCTGTGTGAATGGTGACAGCCTGACACCCATTTCGCTCTAGTACAACGTGGACAACGCTACACCAACACACGCAGCTTGCCACGAGGAGGAGCGTCGTTGCCGCCATGGGTGGGGGCACCCGGAAGTATGAGAGGGCCGTCCTGCTGGGGGGGGGAGGGGGCCACGTCTAGACAGTTTATCCTTCACCCGTTTTTCTGCGCGGCATCCTGAGGTAAGCCAAATTTTAAATGTTTGTTTTCAGTAAACGAGCTGTGGCGATTTATACTAACAAACTGAACTAGAACCCATTCGACTAGGTTTCAAATTTGTTTTTCCATTTTTTGTTTTTAATACAAATGCCTGACCGGGCTCCCTTGTCAAGCCACGTGCATGGAAGACGGGCCATGGCCAGCCCAACGTATTAATCACTAGCCAATGGGACTGCAAGTAGTCCACGAAGTGCTTCCTTATCATTAAGGTAGTGTAAGTGTTTCTATCGTAAAACTGATGCGTAGCTTGATCTTTAGGGGACGGGACCACCAACCCATACATGCAGATTTTGTGCGTGTGGACAGAAGGTACTTTTGACGTTCAGTTTTGTTATATAGAAACAGAATGAGTAAATGAACTTTTTTTTTTTCTCAAGAGTTAAGTAAAAGATGCAATTTGATTCTTCCGGGGGTGGGGCGGGGGGTAAGGAGTTGAAAGTAGGTCCTCATTCTGTAGTCATCATCTGTACGAATTCTTCATTGCTGACTTGTCCGTCTCCATCAATACCTGCTTCTCTGATCATTTCATCTCCTTCTTTATCTGTTTTTCTCCTAAGTTGGTCATGAATGACGTAGCTCCGCCGCGCTGACGTAACCAGTGCCATCCTTGTCAAAGACTCGGAATGCTTTGAGAATTTCTTCTTCACTGTGGCTTTCGTTTTTCTAGCCAACATAGTCAGAAATTCTGGGAAGTCAATGGTGCCATTACCGTCAGCATCCACCTCGTTGATCATATCCTGCAATTCGGCTTCTGTTGGGTTCTGGCCCAGTGACCTCATGACAGTTCCAAGTTCCTTTGTTGTGATGGTGCCATGGCCATCTTTGTCAAATAAGGAGAAAGCTTCCTTGAGTTCAGCGGTCTGTTCTTCGGTCAGCTGATCAGCCATGGTGTGAGCGAAGGGAGGAAGCGCAGAGGAAGCAAGGCTGGAGGGGGGGTGGGGCTGGCACCAGCCCAGGGGCTGTGTGGGCAGGGGTATCCCCTCAGCACTGTGACGCCGCCACCACCCTACTGAGGAAGGGCACCCTGCCACCAGGCTCCCAGCACCACTCCACGTTATGTTTAATACCTGCTTCTTCGTTTCCATATTCAACAAATATTTATGTGTCAGCACAGTGCTAGATATCGAATATATACTGAACACAATATTCACGGTTCCTGCCCTCATGGAGCTTATAGTCTACCGAAAAATATATTGTATTAGAATATTTTTCCATATCTTTAAAAATTGAGAACGCATGTACTTACCATTGGTCTGTATTCCATTTTACAGATTACCCTTAGTCAATTTTTCACTATGTATTAAATTTTTTTATTTACATACAATTTTTATTTAATATTTATTTATTAAATGTTATTTAGTGTGAATCGTCGGCAGAAATCTTTTTAAACATCCCTGATTATTTCCTTAGAGCAACTGTTAAATTGAATAAGCCACAGGATATTAATATTTTTAAGACTTTGGGTGCCTGGGTGGCTCAGTCGTTAAGCATCTGCCTTCAGCTCAGGTCATGATCCCAGGGTCCTGGGATCGAGTCCCACATCAGGCTCCCTGCTCGGCAGGAAGCCTGCTTCTCCCTCTCCCACTCCCCCTGCTTGTGTTCCTGCTCTCGCTATCTCTCTCTCTGTCAAATAAATAAATAAAAATCTTTAAAAAAAATATTTTTAAGACTTTGAATATATATTGCCAAATTGCTCCCCAGAAAGACTGTCCCAATATAAACTCTTACTGTAGCATGTAAAAGTACCTATTTCCCCACACCTTTACCAACATTATTATTTTTATTTTTTATTTTATTTTTTTAGATTTTTTTTTCTTATTTTTAAGTAATCTCTACACCCAACGTGGGGCTCCAACTTCCAACCCTGAGAGCAAGAGTCACATGCTCTACCGACTGAGCCAGCCAGATGCCCCCATTATTTAATGTCTTTAAAATTCACTACCAAAAAAATAATTGCACATCTGGTACCTGAAAAACAGCATCTTGGTTTAATTTGCATTTCTTTGATTATTAGCAAAATAGAATATAGTAATGTATTTATTAAAAACATGTTCATCAACTCTAAGATGCCATCAACTGCAAGATGCATCCCTATTTCAGAAATGTTAAGTTTGGGGCAAGCCTACTTCTTAGAACCAATGAAATCCAGTATTTATTCTTTAGTGAACTCATTCCTCTAACAACCACTTCCAGGGCACTGTGAGTACCTGCTGTGGGCCAGGCACTGTCCTGGGTGCAGGAGATAAAGGATGAGTCCAAACAGACCTGGGCCCCGCCAGCTAGGCTGTCAGAATGGCGAGGAAGATAGATTATCACAGAATCATACAAATGAATATAAATTCAAACATGAAAAGAACCACGAAAGAGTTGGTGATATGAACTGTGGAAGATTTCTCCATAGAAATGACAATTGAGCTGAGAGTTTAAAAAAGAGTAGAAGGTATTGAGGCAAAATGAGGGAGAGACAGTGTGGGAATTCTGGAGAGAGGAAGAGCATGTGCAAAGGCTCTGGGCAGGAAAAAGCAAGGTGCTTAGAGAACTGAAAGATGGGGACTGAAGAGCAGAGAGAGCAAGGTGTTTGGTTCCAGATCAGGGTGGAGACATAGGAAGGGGCCATTCAGCAGCCACACCATGCCTGGTGCTTGCTGCAGGCACTGGGAATACAGCAATGAACACGAGAGACAGAGTCCTTCTTTCATGGAACTTACATTCCAGCAGCTGAGAGGGTCGGAGGGCAACAGGGAGCAGAGATAGACAAAAAAAAAAAAACAAACAAACAAATAAATAAACAAGACAAAATCAGGTAGAGGTGAAAGGTATGCAAAGAATTAAAACGCGTTGACAAGATAGAGAATGACTAGGTATAACATCAGACTGGGGAGGCCACTCTGAGAAAGTGACACTTCAGCTGAGATCTAAATAACTAGAAAGAACTGGTACTATTAAAATATGAGTGGGAAGAACATTCCTGGCAAAGGGAACAGCTGGTGCCAAGACCCAAAGGCAGAATACACTTGAAAGAAGGTCAGAGGGGCTGGCATCTAGAGGCCAAGAGGAAGAATCTTATAAAATGACACTACATAGGCATGCAGAGGTCAGATTATACAAAGGATTGTAAATTAAGCTGAGGAGTTCAGATTTTAGTATAAGTGCAAACAGCAAGTGTCTGGAATGATCTTAATCTGGAAAGTGACATGATCTGGTCTACATTCTTAAAAGCTCATTCTGGCTACTAAGCAGACAGTTGACTTTATGGGAAAAAAAAAATTAAAGTAGGAAAGCCAGTTAGGAGGCTGTGATGATGGGCCAGGTGAGAGGTGATGGTCGTGGGGCTCACGAGAGTGATGCTGGTGACAAGCTGAGGTTAGGATGTTCCCTCTCACCACTCCTATTCAACATCACAGTGGGAGTCCTAGCTAGTGCAGTAAGAAAAGGAAATAAACAGTGTACATATTGGGAAGGAAGAAATAAAACTGTTTCTGTTCACAAACGATACGCTTATCTATGTAGAAAATCCCAAAGAATCAACAAAAAATTCTTAGAACTAATAAGCAATTATAACAAGGTTACAGGATACAAGGTTAATATACGAAAGCCAGGGGCGCCTGGGTGGCTCAGTCGTTGGGCGTCTGCCTTCGGCTCAGGTCATGATCCCGGGGTCCTGGGATCGGGCCCCACGTCGGGCTCTCTGCTCGGTGGGAGGCCTCCTTCTCCCTCTCCTACCTGCCCTGCTTGTGTTCCTGCTCTTGCTATCTCTCTGTCAAATAAATAAATTTTTAAAAAACACCTTAAAAAAATATATACAAAAGCCAATTGCTTTCCTAATACTGGCAGTGAACAATCAGAATCGGAAATTTAGAACACAATGCCATTTATAATAGCACCCCAGAAATGAGAAGCTTAGGCATAAATCTAACAGAACATGTACTTGATCTATATGCAGAAAACCACAAAACTCTGATGAAGGATATCAAAGAATATCTAAATAAACTGAGAGAGGTTCTGTGTTGATGGACTGGAAAACTCAACATTGTTAAGATGCTTGACCTATAGATTCAATGCAATCCCAATAAAAATCTTCCATAGATGTCCAACCAATCTTTGACAAAGTAGTAAAGACAATTCAATGGAGAAAGTCTTGTTGATAAATTGTTCTGGAACAATTGAACATTCATATGCAAAAAAAAATGAATCTAGACATTACACCTTTTACAAAACACTTAGTCAAAATGGATCATAGCCCTAAATATAAAATGAAATACTATAAAAGTTTTAGAAGGAAATAGAAAAAAAAACCTATGTGACCTTGTGTTTTGGTGATGATTTATTAAATAAAACACAAAAAGCACAACACATGAAAGAAAATACTGATTAAGTTAGATCTTATTAAAATTAAAAACTTGTGCTCTATGAAAGGTACCATTAAGAGAATGGAAAGACAAGCCACAGATTGGGAGAAAATTTTTATAAGATATACATCTGATAAAGGACATCTATCCAAGAGAACTCTAAAAATTCAACAATACGATATGTAAAGATACTCAACATTATTTGTCCTTAGGGAATTGCAAATTAAAACAAGAAGATATCACAGCAACCTATTAGAATGGCTAATATAAAAATTTTTAAAAAACTAACAATACTAAATGCCAGTGAGGACAGACAACAACAGAAACTCTCATGCATTGTTGGTGGGAATGCAAAATGGTACGGTCCCTTTGGAAGGCAGTTTGGCAGTTTCTTAACAAAGCTAAATAAACATAGTCATACCACACATTTGGGCAATCAGGCTTCTAGGTATTTACCCAACTGATTTAAAAACTTGCATGCAAATGTTTACAGCAGCTTTACTCATAATCATCAAAAGCTGGAAGTAACCAAAATGTCCTTCAATAAGCAAGGGGATAAACTGGCATATTCATACATTGGAATATTATTCAGCAATAAAAAGAAATGAGATACCAAGCAATAAAAAGATATGGAGGCAGCTTAAATGTGTATTACTGATCTTCACAACTGCGTGCGGCAGCTCTGACAGCTTAAAAAAGGGCATTGGTGGTGGAGGTGGACAAGGAGACAAGTTTGGGAAACATTTAGGAAGTAAAAAATGTCACGACTCAGTGATGAAATGTATTTGGGGAGGGCGTATAGGACAGAAAAGTGTCAAGGATTACTCCAACATGGTAAATTGAGAGTTCCTGGAAGAGAACCTGATTTTAGGGGGATGTTGTGAGTTCAGTTTTAGAGGCGTCGGGTCTGAGCAGCTTTGGAGACATCATCCAGTTAAGTTGGATATACGGATCTCTGGCTCAGAGGATAAATGTGGCTAGAGAAATAAATGTGGGAATCGTGTACATGGACAATCACTGAAGCCACAGACATTCATAATATGCTTAGGGTGAAATTAGACATGAGAAGGAAAGAACCATAAGGAACTCAAACACTTAGAAGCCAGGTAGAAGAAGGGGAATTAACAAAAGAGACAGAAAGGGAGGAGCCAGAGAGATGGAAGATGAACCAGGCGAGTGTGTGTCAGCAAAGTCAAGAGACCAAAATGTTTGGAAGGGAAGGGCACCATCAAAAATACCCATGGACACTAAGAAGTAAAGTCAGACAAGAACTGAAAATGTTCTTTGGATGGCCTGCTCATGATCTTGCCTATTTTTATTGAAGTGCTCATTATTTTCTTATTTAAGAGCATTTTACTTATTAAAAATATCAATCCTTTGCCTGCCATGTATGTTAGAAATATTTTTCCCAGTTATCACTGGTCTTGTAACTGTGTTTCTAATTTTCTG
The DNA here is from genome assembly GCF_002201575.2 of Neomonachus schauinslandi. Taxonomy (NCBI): domain Eukaryota; kingdom Metazoa; phylum Chordata; class Mammalia; order Carnivora; family Phocidae; genus Neomonachus; species Neomonachus schauinslandi. The sequence continues at coordinate 18,183,091 of NC_058407.1, read as the reverse complement.
AGTTGTGTTGTTTTGTTTTACATGTAGTAATTTCACGTGTTTAGACAGATTTACCAATTATTTTCTTTGTGATTTACTCTTTTGCTTTCTTGCTTAGACTCACTGACATTTTCTTATAGCTTTTTTAATATAAAATTTCATTTCTTTACATTTAACTCTAATTGTTCTGGAATATATTCTGGTATAATGGTTCAGGTGACTTAACTTTACCAAATAATGAACCATTATCACAGCACTATATATTCCATGATCCTCCTTATCTGAAAAGCTTCTATCACTTTTTATTTATTTATTTATTTATTTATTTGAGGGGGAGAGAGAGAGAGCGAGCATGAGCCAGGGGAGGGGCCGAGGGAAAAGTAGGCTCCCCACCGAGCAGGGAGCCCAACGTGGGGCTCAATCCCAGGACCCCGGGGATCATGACCTGATCCCAAGGCAGACGCTTAACCAACTGAGCCACCCAGGTGCCCCTAATATTTTATATTTATAGCTGAGTCTATAGCTGAGCTTTCTATTTCATTCCACTGAGCTATTTTTGCTCACAGTAGTATTTTTTAAATTATTATAGCTTCATAACATGTTTAAATAAGTTGATATTCAAATTGTTCTATTTTAAACTCTTACTCTCAGATATTTTTTCTCCAAGAACTTTCAAATCATTTTGAAAATTTAGAAATGTTTTAATCCCACTGGGATTTCATTTAGAATTGTTTTATATACATAAGTCAATTGTGGAAGAACTGATAGCTTTACAACCTTGAGTTGCCCCATCCAAGAATATGGTATTTCTGCCTATATACTAGAATTTTATTTTCTATAATTCTAAAGCTGTTTTATAAAAATAAAGATCCTACACATTTCTTGTTATTTATTCTTAGATATTTCATATTTTCCGTGGCCATTGAAAATTGCATCTTTTGTTCTTTTAATTTTTCTGTAGAGCTATTTTTAAAATTGTTTTTAATAGGGCTCCTGGGTGGCTCCGTCAGTCTTCAGCTCAGGTCATGATCCTGGGATGCTGGGATTAAGCCCTGAGTTGGGCTCCCTGCTCTGCAGGGAGCCTGCTTCTCCCTCTCCCTCTGCCCCTCTCCCTGCTTATTCTCTCTCTCCCTCTCTCTCTCTGTCTGTCAAATAAATAAATAAAATCTTTAAAAGTTTTTTTAAATAAAATTGTTTTTAATAAACCATTTTGTTCCATTTATCTAAAATATTTAGAAGTTTCCAAAGGTATCAAGGGCTAAACATCATATGTTAGTTATGAAAAGCTGATACTGTCTCATTTACTACAACCTTCAGACAAGGTTGTAATGCATTTACCCTTTGCTCTAGTAAGAAAGCCTGCCCCTTAAAAGCAAAATGATTCTCCCCAACCCACCACATCTGCCACCTGGTGGGTAGCCAGTCATCTGTCAAGATGGAGCCATGCTGGGACCCATCCTTCTGCCACATCTGTTTATAGTCTGTCTCTTCTGGTGTTTGACTTAGTCTAAAAATGCAAGTGCAGCCAGAAATAGATTTTCTTCACTTTGATGTGACCTAAGACTCCAGTCAAAACCAAGCTTATCATGTCACAGATAATCTATAAAAATTGGCCCATCCCCACCAAAGTTGTCCTGTAGGCTCAAAGCCTCCCTACTGGCCGTCAGTCAGAGATGTAACTTGCCCACATGCATCCCGCCAGGAGGGGCAAACCCGGGCGGCAAGTGGACAGGCAGGAAGCACCTGGGGAGAAGCGATTTCCAGACACAGAACTGAGCATCTTTTCCACCAACCTAACAAGTTAGGGTTCTGGTTCTCATCACAGCCACCAGGGGGCGCCAAACCACAGAGTCCGGCAGCTGGCGCCCTAAGCCTGGCGGGGCGTGCATTCGGGTCCTGGGTCCTGAGCTGCAGCACGGCCTCCTGGAGCAGGAAGAGACCTCACACACTCCTCCCCCCCCCCCCCCCCCCCCCCCCGGCTGATGAGCCTGCGCAGGCTCTCTTGTACTTGTACTGGACTTGCTCAGATCTTCAGGGTCGTCACTCTCCCCGACTCACGGTCCTCAAACATGCTGTCCCCTCAGCCCTTTGTCCCATGAGCTCTCACTCATCCTCCAAGTCTCAGATGAAATGTCACTTAGTCAAGGTCCCGCTCCTTCAGGCTGAACTTCTCAGGAGTGTCTGTGTTACGCTCCACCATCTGCTCCAACAAGGCAGGAACCCTGTCTGTCCTGGGGGCCGCGGCACCCCAGGCATCTGGCACCAGTCACTCGGCAAATGCCGCTGAACTGATTCAGGGTATTAGTGGTAAATATTACAAGCGCGCCCCTCCGCCCAGACCTCTTTATGAGAAGGGAGGGCAGGGCTGAATTGGTAAAGCAACCCGTGACTGCAGACGATAAAACAGGATTTCTCGAGAACCCCTCTGAAAGAACATTCCAGTTTAAGGGCCTTGTCTCCGTAGCACCTTAGGAGGACCCATTGTCTCTGGGCTATGTGTGGCTTACATAAGCATGGTAGGGAAAACAATGTTTGGGGGGCCTGGGGGACCCAGACAGCCAGCCAGACCACTGGAATGCCTCCTGGGACTATTATACAGGATTCCTGCTATAATTAAACCTGTTCCAATGAATCTTCTACTGCTTTGGTGACAGGTCGTTGGTCTTGTGACTTCTACATTCAGCAATCCAAAAGGGGGAAAAGTGAACCTACACAGTCCCGGAGGGACTTCAGGAAGCCCCCCACAACCCCCGCCAAATGGCCATGGGCTGACTCTGCCAGCCAAGGTGGAGATTAAGACATGAAGGCGGACAGCAGCAACGTGCAGGGTGACTTGATCACAGCTTTCCTTTGTGAAGACTGATCAGACAGAGGGCATGAGGGTCTGGAGGCCCAGACAGAGAGGATGTGAGAGGCTGGATGGAAGTAAAATCTACAGGACTGGGCTGTGACAGGATGTGAGGGGTGAGGGGTGAGGAAGATGGAAGGTGTCAAAGGCAGTGATGGAGGCCAGGACTCCCTGCTAAGGAGCCCCCCAGGGCCCAGAGTGAGCCGAGACCAACCAGCAGATGATCATACAAACAGCATGTTTGCAGTATCGCAGAGAGCCGTACCGATTATCCAGCCTAATTCAAAGGGACACATTCTGAATTAGGCTCATTTACATCCAGAAAATCCTCACACACTGAAATGTTAGGTGATTTCCTCCCACTGTCAACCCCCAGCCCCCAGCCCTTTCCATCACCATAACAACCACGTTATGACAAGCAGCATGGCATCATCAGGAAGGACACTCACCCCCACAGAAGACCTCATCTTCTGTGGGTTAGCTGCCAGCTTCCTATGACACATAGTGCTCTCCTCGCACCATCTCCCACCCCCTATCTCCTTCCCACGCCCTACATCCCTAAGCACCGATACAATTCCAGATGCATCCTGGCTTTATTTAACACACTGGAATCCTCAGAGTATCGCTTGGGTCCTACCACTCGAAGGATTAGTGAATTGGAGAAATTCCAGAATTACATAATTCATACATGGTAGTAAGAATATCGACAGGGTGCCTGGGGGCGCTCAGTCAGTTAAGCATCTGACTCTTGATTTTGGCTCAGGTCACGATCTCAGGGTCAAGAGACTGAGCCCTGCATCAGGCTCCGTGCTCAGCGTGGAGTCAGCTTGAGATTCTCTCTCCTTTGCCCTCTGCCCCTCCCTCTACCTGTGTGCTCTCTCTCTCTCTCTCGCTACCTCTCAAGTAAATAAATAAATATTTTTTTAAAAAAAGAATACAGGTAAAGGCTACAAGGCTAAGGACCCAAAGGGATGCAGGAACAACATAGCCCAAATCCATCCCTAACTATCTGGGACATCTTGGGCAACTTAACTTCACCTCTCTGAGACTCAGTTTCCTTAGTTTCAACCAAGATATTAGTCATACTACAGAGATTTTATTAAAATTAAACAAAATACATATCAAGTATTTAACTTAGAGCCTGGCACATGACAAACGCTCAAAATCTGTTCTTATGATCACTAGGTGGTAAAACCATGGGAGCGAGGCTTCAGTTTTGAACTAGTTTTGAATGAGTTGGCCTCGTTCACCGATATATCAGCAGCGCCCAGTGAGTCCAGGGCCCAGGGAAGGTGCGCAGCTACTATTTGTTGAAAGAATGAATGAATGTTATTACTGTTTAAGAAGCCAGGAAATACAGGGAGAAAGAGACGCAGGCAAGGGGGCCTACTATGGAGAACAAAGGGAAGAAATACTGACCAGAGTGCTGTCCAAATCCAAGCCATTAGGCAGCACGTCGAAGGACAGCTGTCCCAACTTAGATGGGGGTCATCCTTGACAATAACTGCGCGTCTCCAGGATGCAGTGAGGGGCCCTGGGGGGCGGGGGGAGTTAGGGGCGCTGTGAGCAGACAGAGGGAGCACAGAAAGCAGCACAAGTGCGGAGGGAACATCTGAAATGATTCAGGGCTTGCACCTGTTTCGTTTGAACTGTCAGCTGGTCACTCAGGAAAGCCGTCGATGGAGCAACAACAGTGCCCGTGGCCCTCGGGAAGTGGGGCACATATGCAGACGCTCCAAAAGGAGGTCAAGGCTGGAACTACAGAAGGCGGAGAAGATGCTAGGAGTGCGGTTGAGGCCATGAGAAAATAGAGAGAGGAAGAATGCGAGGGACGGAGCCTCAGAAAACAGCCACAGCAAGAGACAAAAAGGAACTATCTCAAAACTAATGCTTTTCCGGGGCACCTGGGGGGCTCAGTCATTAGGCGTCTGCCTTTGGCTCAGGTCGTGGTCCCGGGGTCCTGGGATCGAGCCCCGCATCAGGCTCCCTGCTCAGCGGGAAGCCTGCTTCTCCCTCTCCCACTCCCCCTGCTTGTGTTCCCTCTCTCGCTGTGTCTCTCTCTGTCAAATGAATAAATAAAATATTTTTTTTAAAAAAAAACCTAACACTCTTTCTCCATTTCCTATCTTCGGAAACTGTTGGCTTAAGTTGTAGGTAGGAGTACTCAGAGAGGTCTGCTGGAATGACCAGAATTCTGTGGGGAAACAGGAGAACAGTAACTCTTGGCCACGTTACATCCCAGCAAAACGGACTAATGCACCATAGCGACTCATTGTACCTGAGAGGGTATGTCTCTTCTTCACTTTATGGCACTTATCGGCTTTAATCTTGGCCACCGTGAATAAATAGGCCCCAGCAGCATCGTATCCAACTTCTGCTAACACATTCCAGTAGTGGATGAGGTGCAGCCTTGTCCAGAAGCTTGGGTTTTGGATCTTTGATATAAAGTCTGTGATACTTGCAACACAAAGTATTAATGTAAGTCATTTTAGTATTTCATGTCTTGAAGGAAACTATTCTTCTATTTGCCCCATTCCATCAGCCTATTCATAAACTCCTTAACTACTATGACTTTGGTAGGTCACCAGATAAATGTGAGCCTGTCACTCTTAAGCAGTCAAAGCCATTGCCACTCATCTGTTCATGAGGCCGCCTCCTCCAGGCAGGCTCCCTGAATCTACCAGGCAGAGCAAGCCCCTCCCTCTCCCAAGCTTGCCGGCTCTGGGTCTTTGCTCTAGTGAAGCACTGACCCCCATGTGTAGCTCTTCTCTGGCTCCACATACTCCCCACTAGATAGAGCTGCATCTCATTCCCACCTGCATCCCCAGAGCCTACAAGAGCTGGGATTCAGAGTGAGTAGATGATACATGTTTGCCAAGGGGTACATAAGAGGACAAGAAGGAAGGGGGGGGGGACAGAGAGGGGTAGACAGGAGGGAAAAGAAAGAAAGGGAACGCAGGGTCTAGCAGGAGAATGTGGTCAGTTCTTTATCCTAGCCCATCTACAAGTCCTCCTGTCTCTGGAATCTTCCTAACTTTGAGAGGAAACCCTGTGGAGTCAAGAAGGGCAGGGAAGGGAACACTCTGAGAGCCAGATGATCAAACAGAGCAACACTAGGAATCCATCAGCCACAGAAGGGGATGCCAAATGAGGGGCCCGTCTGAAGGAATGAACAGGTGGTTGACCAAGTAAGTGAATGAATGTGCCCTGCTTAAGGGAAACGTGGGCATGTCAGCACAGTGCTTAGCAAAGGAAGGAAATCTGCTCAAACGCCACCATATAGAAAGGACGAGCCTTACCTGGGGCTTGAGAGGAAGCTGCACAAGTCCCCCCAGGAGCCGCTCATTTTCATGTGCCATGGCAGCTCCTCATACACTCTCCAGAAAGCCGTCTGCCGTTGGAAGAAACGGACTAAGACTCGGTGGAAATGTGTTTTCCTGTGATTCGTTGGATTCTGAAAGGTATATGGACTGCTTTCTCTGACAGGAGTGAGCACACCTATTGACAAATCAATTACAGTGGAATGCATCTGACTTCTTAGTATATGAATACACTATAGCAGATAACAGCTCTGTGGTCATAATTAGATACAATAAACAGGGAGGTTGGAAAAAACCCTGAAATATTAAAAATGTATCTTCTTATAAGTCCATCCGAATTTACCAAAGAATTAGTTACAGTTATGATCACTGACCCAGATTTTGAAAAGCTAGGGAGCATGCTCATTTTTCAGGCTCTCTTCCCCTCCCCCCAAGAAATGTGTGTAACCTACTTTTTTCTATTTTAAATATACATCATGGTTGCCACCTACATAAGCACTTTCAAATATGTGAGGACATGCAGTTTGGAGAAGTTAGTCTGCACCTGGGTCTCACAGAGGCCAAGGGGAAGCTGAGCAAACTAATGACAAATTGGACACTACAGCCAAGATTACTATATTTTCACCACCAGAGAAGTGATTCCAACAGATCATACTACCCAGAAACGAGCTCCTTAAAAACAAGACGGTTTTGTTGCATTAAAAGCTTAGAGATACTTATCCTTGAAAGGCAAAAAAGAAGTATATTAAATGTTCTGCTTGAAGCTTTTCCTCCAAGATGAATCACTCTGCTGGATGGCCCACCAAGCCCAGCTCTTCATAAGAGCCGTAATAGAAGGTGAGCCCATTGTTCTGCGTTTCCATTGGAATGAATTCCATGTTTTCTACATGCTTGGAGAGACTTCATGCTAGCTGGTGGCATGTAGAGTGATTCAGAAACCCATGGAAGAAGAAGGAAACTCCCCTCTTCCACTG
>NC_058407.1:18078485-18175960 GCF_002201575.2 Neomonachus schauinslandi | reverse complement strand
TGATTCAGAAACCCATGGAAGAAGAAGGAAACTCCCCTCTTCCACTGGGCAAGGCAAGGGCAATTTGTGGGTCATAAATAGGGAAGGGGGTTGGGGAATGAGAGAGAAAGAGAACTGGGACAAATATCACCCTGCCTCCAAGATTTAGAGTATTAAACACAATGCTTGAAGTGCACAGAACTTTCAGTCTGGCCAGCCCATGATTGAAGAAGCCAGATTCAAACCTTCTGACTCAATTCCAGTGCTCCTCCAATTGCATGAAATGTGAGGAATGGCTCGAGTACAGCATCATCCGTACATACAAAGTTCAGTACAATCCTCACAGACAGACTGATTGGCTGACATTTCTGTAGTGTTGTTCTCTCTCATGACAGGCTAGATTATGCTGTGTGGACAGATGACCCCAAAATCTCAGTGACTTAAAACAGCAAAGGTTTATCATGCCATCACAGGTTGGCTGGACCTCCAAATCCAGCTCTGCTCACTCTGGGACTGAGAGACCAGCCACCATCTTGAACATTGTCAGGAGCTCCAACCATTGGACAGAACTGGTCACAAGATGCCACCCAGTAAAGGGACTGGGAAGTGCTTCCCATGGTGGGTGGAGGGGCTGGAAATACTGGCAATTGGCTGTCATGGCCACCACAGTGGTTATCACTGTGCCAGATACTACATTAAGTACCTTACATTAAGCATACTGAACATTTTTAATACCCTCAAGGTAAATACTGTGATTATCCCCATTTTGAAGGTGAGAAACTGAGTCTTAGAAAGTTAAGCACCTTTCACAAGGTCATACCAATTCTGTCAGATTCTAAAGTCTTTGCTCTTAACAAGAAATTGTTTATAATAGAAGCCATGGTGATTGCCGGTAGGAAAGAAGGTAGACTCTGCCAAACAGCATACAGGCCTGGGAGTGAGGGAAAGACCGTGAAATGAGGCTGCTCCTCTACCATGACCACAGCATCACCTGCAGGTAGCTCATAACTCTTCTCCTGTGCTCAGACCTCCAGATCCTGATTCCACTGCAGGCAAACACTAGAGACTGACATTTAGTATTGGCTCTCAAAACAATGGATATGGAAGCTTCTAGAAACAGCAGGGCCAAAAAACCAACTGTCAGGAACAGCTGTGCATTCATTCAGCAAACATCTATTGAATGGGGGTGCCTGGGTGGCTCAGTTAGTTAAGCATCTGCCTTCGGCTCAGGTCCTGATCGCAGAGTCCTGGGATCGAGTCCCACATGAGGCTCCTTGCTCAGTGGGGAGCCTGCTTCTCCCTCTCCCTCTGACCCTCCCCCTGCTCATGCTCTCTCTCTCTCTCTCTCAAATAAATAAGTAAAAAAAAAATCTTTAAAAAACAAAACATCTATCGAATGTAACTGGAATAAGGCCCAGGGAATTCAGACCTGCTTAAAGGTATCTGATGAAATGGAAGAATCCTTAGACCAACAGAATTCAAAACCACCAGGTGATTTGCATGGGTCATTTTGGGAAAGATGGTAGATAAAAGGCCACAGGGGAGACAGATGAGTCAAACAAAGGGAGAATTCATAATGGCTAACATTTCTCAAGAATTTACTACAGGCCAGGCCTACTCTAAGTACTTATAATTACATGAATTAGTGATTGAATGCTTGCTTACTAGTAATAATGCTCTGAGGTTGGTTCACTTATTTTACAAAAGAGGAACCTGAGTACAGAGTGATGAAATGATGTAGCCAAGTCTTCAGCTAGAAAGTAGGAAAGCCAAGGCTCTCCCCCAATCTAGCATCAGGACCCCATTTTTACCTGTTATGCTACGCTGACTCCTTCTGCTCAACAATTGCTGCAAAGTGGGCTTCATAGACTGGGTTTCAGAGCTTTTATAGGGTGAGGGGTTCTAAGAAGAAAAGGAAGGGGCTCTTTCCAGGAAGGGCTCCCTGAGATCCTGAAGAAGGACAGAGTTTAGGAGAGGAAGCTTGTATGGCTCAGGTCTCCTAGAAAACACCTATTCCCCCTTTGGACAGCAGCACCATCCTGACACCTTGAGGTCAGGCTGCCATGGGACAAAGGGAGAGGGACCTCAGCAGGAGGCTTTGTTTTCTCACGGTGAGCCTCACAGGGGCAGTTGGGAGGTGCCCACATCAGTAAGCACAAACCAGAAGAGCCTCTCTGGGATGACTACAGCCAACAGATGGGGGAGCCCATGGAACACGGCTCAGGGACTCCTACAGACACCTGGAGCAGGTGAGGACTTTCTAGGAGGCAGGTGGAAACCAGAATTGAAATGACCTAGCCTAGTTGGAGGATGTTCTCTATACACAAGAAATAAAGGAAATGATGTATGTGAAGTGGCTGGCACAGCAAAAGCACTAAATAAAAAGTGGTGGCCGTGATGGCCGGGGGCGACAAGCTACGCTAACGATCTAGAAGCACTAGAAGAGCATCTCCCAGCTTTTCGGCTCTCCTCCCTAATTGCCCTTTTCCTTTCCAACCCCACTAATATGCATGCATGCACACATGCACACGCACATGCGCACACACTCACACATGGGCATGCCCACACAAAGTATGCAAGGCCAGAGAATCCTCAGCTCTAGTACCAGAAGGGGAAAGAGGTGGTTCTATCACAGCCCAGGGATCAAAGCATGCCTCTAAAGCGTGTTTGATAGGAGCAATTTAAGTTACAAATTGAATATAATACCAGACTATTAATCTCAAAGGAAAGGAGCATGCATGCACATGCATGTGACTAAGAGACTAGTCTGTCCCAAAATGATGTCAAAAGATAGCCCTTTACCAAAAATATCATCGCAGACTCAAGTCCTCTAGCCCTAGCTTTGGGATCATTTTTCTCCTTGTAATTTGTGCTTGCTTCCCATGCTCAGGCCACATGGAAGTGAATTACTGCAATTACAATTCCCTGTGCCTCCAGGAAAGATGTATTCACGTCCTGATTCTACAGCATGACAAGTTGGGGTTTTTTTCTGACAGTAGTGAGTATTGCCAGCAGTGCTTTATTTTGGGGCTCACAGTGCAGAAAAGGGGTACACCCTACACCCAGAATTTAAACAGCCACGCCATGGCCCTTTCGTTCCTGCACCTCCAAGAGTGTTACTGTTCTTTGGGAAAATGAAGAGCCCGGGTGCGCTGCAAACCATCAGAGGCCAAGTGAACGGAGGAGCTGACATCACACCTAGGAACATCCTCATTCCTCACCCTGCTCTCTTTGCCACATTATGTAACTTCAGAGGTGGTGGGAATGATGACAATGTAGGAGGAAAACAGTGGAAAGGATTTATCTTTTTAAAAAAGAAAGTGAAAGAGGACATAGTAAACTTAAAAGGAAATTTGTACAGAGCTTAGCATCTTTGCAGAGGCTGTGATTTAAAGGTTTTTTTAAGTCCTCACACCCGAAGTTCTCTGTATGAATAGAGTGCTCTGCCTCTAGGTCAAGTGTCTGTGATTGCCACCGTGTCTCAGATTCAGACCTGCTGTCCTTTCAGAGGGGATAGAATTTGATTTCAGAATTAGGGCAGAGACTGCTAATGCCTACCCAATAACGACGTCCCTCATCTTTGTTAGTGACAGATGCCCACCGTGGTTTAAGGTAGCAACACATCTGTTGAAACCTCCATTTGCCAACTTCCCTGTATCTAGCGGTGGCCAAACAACAAAGTTCTGGAGACACAGTGGAAATGTTGGTGGAAACCTGGGAAAGCTCTTTAAAAGTAAATGCAAGCCCTTCTTCTTCTCTTCATCCTTCCTGTTGCCCAAAATGCAATGGCTGGAGCTCCAGCAGCCATGCTGCTTCCAGCAGTCACGAACAGGAGGTGACCTTGAGCAGGCAAGCTAGTGTGTGGATCAGGGACACAAAAGGAATGGGGTCCCAGATGACCATGTGGAGCCAATAGGATAACCTACCTCCAGAAAGTTCTCATGTGAGAGAATAAATCCTGGGATGGAAGCCATTGATGTCAGGTCTCTGTTACTCACAAGCAGGTACAAGTATTAATTTATATCACCACATTTATACATGTTTATAGATTCACTTCTACTTGAGAAATGCCAGCTACAAGTTTTCCCTTGCATGCAAACTTCCCTTTTCTTAGCTAGCAGGTACTCACACAGATTCAAGCCTTACCAAGAAGCTTGTGCTCCACAGCATTCCGCAGGGACTGGTGCCTGAAGTGCAGGAGGCCATTAGGCTTCTCCTGGACCCAGTGTCTGGTGGCATTGCGGAAGGCAGCCCAGTGCAACGTGGTCACTTTGTAATGATCTCTGTAGCCCAGCATGTCCAAAATCTGGAACATCTCATCCTCAGTCAGTCCACAATGTGAGATGCTCAATAAGCACAGAGCATCGACCACCCAGCCATCCAGCGCTGTTAAGACAACGTAATGACAATGATGACAAAAAGAAGAGTTCCCACCTGCCAGGCATCATTCTAAATGTTTTTGTTTGTTTGTTTGTTTGTTTTAAGATTTTATTTATTTATTTGACAGAGAGATAGAGAGCAAGTAGGCAGAGAGGCAGGCAGAGGGAGAGGGAGAAGCAGGCTCCCCGCCGAGCAGGGAGCCCATTCTAAATGTTTTATACGACTAACAACTTTTCTTTTAATCATCCTGTAAGTAGATACTACCTAACTCTCCTGTCTTACAAATAAGACAAATAAAGCACAGAGAGGTTAAATAACTTACCCAGATCACACAGAAATAAGTGCAGAATGGGGATTTGAGCATAGACAACCCGGCTTCAGAGCCCAGACTTTCAGGCATTAAGTTATCATCTGTATTGTCCCAACTAATACATCCATGCGAGCTACGGTTCCAAACTGGCAAACTGGCCCATTATCATACCACCAAGCAGTCTTACTTGAGATTTGCAAACATCAAATTTGCATGTATGGGTATGAATGGCTTTTCTGTACGGTTGCTCTCTCGCCACATTCACAGATACCCCTTGAGGCAGCTATACCCTTGACTCACCTGACCCTTAGATTTTTCAGCCAGAGCTGCATTTCCCACTGGCTTTATGATCAGCCAACTCAAAAGAGACCCTTAAGGCCATTGAGAGAAACGACAGAGTCTGTCATTCTAAATGGACTTCCTATACTAGGATTGGGGCATGCATCCCAAACACCTGCAATCGTTAAGCAGAGGCAGCTGCTCAGCCCCAGCTGTGCAAGCTTCTTCTGAGGTTGACCCGAGTTTGACCAAGTTCTTCTTGGACCTGTGGCTGAGTGCCCTGGACTTGAGGACGGGTCAGTGGGCAGTGCTAAGAGGAGGAAAGTCAGCCAGGAAAAGGAGTAGTCCCTCGGAAGAAGGCGACCTGGGCTTTCCCACACAATGCTGGACAACAAGGGACAGCCATGGGTACAGCCATGGGTCACTTTGCCTGCGTGACCCTTCTTAGGGCACAAAGACCTTTTTTTCACCTCCTTGCAGGTGGGGGAGGGTACACTAAATTTGCAATCAATTTTATTTGCAGAAATGCATACTCTAGAGCAAAAAATGGGGCAGGACAATATGTTGTCATGCCAACCAATATATCTCTCAGTCCAAGCATTTTCTGCTTCTTTCCCCACCCCCACGTCCCCATCCCTGCTCCATTCTAAATTCATCATCCTTCAGAGAAGGTTATTGTAGCAGAAACTCAAGTTTCAGAAGAGACTTTTGAAGCTCATAGCAGAGATAACAGCCTTGAGAATAAACTTTCCTTCTCAAAAGACTGACTCTTGAATATCAAAAAACAAACTCCCGGGGCACCTGGGTGGCTCAGTCGTTAAGCGTCTGCCTTCAGCTCAGGTCATGATCCCAGGGTCCTGGGATCGAGCCCCACATTAGGTTCCCTGCTCAGCGGGAAGCCTGCTTCTCCCTCTCCCACGCCCCCCTGCTTGTGTTTCCTCTCTCGCTGTGTCTTTCTCTGTCAAATAAGTAAAATCTTTAAAAAAAAAACAAACTCCTGACCAACTCATGGAATAAATTTTTTAACCACAAACAACAGACTCAGTTACAGGATGAGCTAAGGAAGACTGAACCAAGAAAGGTGGAGGAGACAGTGAGGAAAGAGAGCAATGGAGTTGCTCAGGTGGGTTTCTGTGAAGGGGCCTGTGCCGTCCCCGGAACCCAGGCTGTGAGCAGGGAGAGAGGACCCACCAGACAGACGCACTTGGGGACCCAAGAGTACAGAGAGCCTGCACTCTGCTTCCCATTGGGAGCCTAGAAGACAACAGCTCTGCAGATCTCCCGATGCCCTCAGAACCAGACAGCAGAAATCACTATGGGGAGACCTACAGAGCCAGGAGCTCCAAGCGTGCAGTGAGCAATCAATGTGCTCTGTCAGGAATGGTCAGTACCCACAAGACTGTAGGCTCCAGAAGGGTGCAGATGTTAGTAGAGGAGAGGGGCCTCCTCACATTAAGATGAGGGAAAGTGGTGGCTGATGGCAGCGTAGAGCAAACAACTCAAGAACAGATGGGAACAGAGGTGTCTTAGAAGATGCCAAAATTGGAGGAACGTCAGTATCTGTGGACCATCTGGGGCCATGACCACCTCAGCGGAAGACAGCAGGGACAGATGACAACCGAGGACACCCAGCAGCAAGGCCCTCAGATTTAAGCTCAACCCAAAAGAGACGCAGGAAGGACACAAATCCTCGCTTGACTGAAAAACACCCTGAATTGTCTGAAAACAAGCTTATTTGATGGAATTAACCTAGATTAACCGAATTAGGTTTCTGCCATCACTTGGACTATAGGCTCAAAAGAATTGAGTCATAGAAATAATAAAGGCCGGGGCGCCTGGGTGGCTCAGTCAGTTAGGCATCCAACTCTTGGTTTTGGCTCAGGTCATGATCCCAGTCCTGAGGTTAAGCCCTGCATAGGGCTCTGGGCTCCTCACAGAGTCTGCTTGTCCCTCTCCCTCGCTCCTCCCTCTCTCCCTTTCTCCCTCATTTTCTGTCTTGCTCATAAATATTTTTTAAAAAGAAAGAATAAAGGCCCATTTCTTAGACTCCTGAAAAACGTGCCTAATACAATTCTCTTTACAGTCAACACAGAGCTCCCTACACAGGATTGTTGGATTTAGCAAGTTAAAATACAGAGCATGCAGTTAAATTTGAAATTCAGATAAACAACAAATTGATTTTTGGTATAAGTATAGCTCATGCAATAATTTGGGATATACTTCTAATGGAATTATTTATCTGTAATTCAACTAATTTTTAATATAAGTGGGTCCCATGCAATAATTGAGGCATACTTTTACTAAAAGATTATTTGTTCTTTATCTGAAATTACAATTTAACTGGGCATCCTGTATTTTCTCTGACAACTTTATCCTTAGACCCTCCTCCTCTGGGTCATCCACCATATATCTTTCTCCCCATGGGCTCCAGCTGGTTGTCAACACTGGCCAAGGCCTACCTTCTCCTGAAGCCACTGTGTCTGAATTGGCCCTTTTTGGTATGAAAGTCCAGCTATAGTCTTCAATCCAGCGTTTCAGAATCAATTCCCAGAGCTCCTGAATGGAGACCACCTCCAAGTACTCCTTCAGACACTGATACTCATCTCGGTAGATTCTACATTCTCTCAGCTCATTTGCTAGGATTGTGAGTTTTAAAGGATTCAGGTTCGTTCTTTTCCTCAAAGTGTGTTTGCTCTGTCGGAGCGGATCTTTGTTGGGAATGAAGAAGTACTGTTGAAAGATGTTTAGTTTCACTTCTTCGTCTCCTACGCTCAGGAGCTCCACTGTCCTCACATCTGGGCGGGCACACAGCGACTTGTACGACAGGCTGGAGGAGACAGTGCTCATGATAAATTTGCAATGAGGAGGCAGTAAGCATGGCAGCCAAGAGAAATCTTTTACCTGATGGAGAAAGTCAAAGACATTGGGAATCTTTAAAGACTTTAAAACTACTTTGCTGATGGTTTTTAAACTTAGAGTAGCTGGAATAGAGGGAGTAAGTACAGCGTAAAGGCTGGGGTTAAGGTTATTAACAGTAAGTTGGATAGCAAACAATATGGTGATTAAGAGAATACCCACTCTCACCCCACAGAACTGTATTTGACTGACTCATCCATCTGTTTTGAATTTGATAGTACAAATATGACCTCTAAAAAGAGATTTCTACAAACAAGTGATCCGACAAATCATGGGCTTCTGAAGAATGACCTACAGTGATGGCCAAAGGAAACCTAACAGTACAAACTGAACCATTTGACTGAAAAAGAGAACACTGTTTTATGCTGAAGAATCGTTGCTTTATACCGCAATACTATCGTAAGTAAATGGCTTTATTTTGGAATAAAATAAACACCTAATCAGATCTTTTTAGATTCCTTTAACAGTTTTTCCCACCCCTCGCAACTACCATAATAATAATAAGAGCAACTATCAAACACTGACCACTTACTCTGAGCCCGGCACCGTGTGGAATGTGTCTTCAGGTACTAACTGTATTAATTAAAGATTTTTATTTTGTGTGTCTTCTGATAGTTTGCCATCTCTCAGGGGCCTTACAGATCCAGGAGAAACTGCTCCTCCCAAGACAAGTTAATTCCTGGGGGTGATGGACAGCTTGCCTGGAACATGCCTGTCATGTGCAGACCAGCCAATCCAAGACCACGCCCCCACCCGCCTTCCTATCTGCCTCTCACTCACCAACCCAGTATTTCCCTGACCTACATCATCCCAGGGCCGGGGACCAGACAACCAGGGACAGTCCCTATGCCACAAAGCCTGCTGGAATTGTACAAACTAGCCAATCCTGAATGGTTTACTCTGCCTTTCCCAAGGGAACCCCCATAAAGGCGTTGGCCTGGGCCTTCTCCTGGCTCCTATCTTCTGCCTCCTGGCCACCGTGATACTCCCCCCGGGGCCCTGTATGACATGGTGTGTCTCCTTGTCTTAGGAAATATAAGTCATAATTTCTTCTTTCAATGGCCCTGGCTTCTCCATGTTGTCACTCAGTCATCCTCCTGTAAATCAAATCCCAGGTATAATTTTAATACGCCAACTCATTGAGTCCTCCTAACAACCCTCTCGATAGGCAGAGGAGGAAACTGCAAAACAGAAGGGCTAAATGTCATATCTAATTCATTCTGATAGTACGCAGCAGAGCTGGGGTTGAAACCAAGAGTCTGGCTCCCCAGGCAGTCTCCTAACCACTGCACTACACTGGGGTAGGTAACAGCCCACAGGGTCCCTCCTCCTCCCACAGAGCTCTGCCTGGAGCCCTTCTTCCAGGGAGCCCTCCCCGAAGGCCACGTCCCTTCCTTAGAAGCTCTCACGATGCTGTATACTGATCCTTGGCAGCCCTTGTCACAGTTGCAATCATACTTGTTTGTGTAATCGCATCATTAACATCTGTCATCCCCTGCTAGAATGAAAGTCCCATTTGTTTGCAGGGACCCTGTCGGACTCTGCTTACAGTGCTTTTCCCATTGATGGTGCTTGCTGTGTATTAAATTAAGAAGTGGATTACAAAATAATATGGTGTGTAACTTCATTGACATAAGCATCAATGAGTATGTACAGACATCCATAGAAAAAAGAAGGCTAGACTCCCAAATGCTGAGCAGTGGTGAGACTATGAGTATACTTAATTTTCTGTGTTCTTGTTCTTTATCATGTTCTCTATAAGAAACATAGATTCCTTACATAATTTACAAGTCCATGTGTTTTTAAGTTTTAGAGAAAATGCTTCACAAAGTAATGGCTGATACTAAGGTGTATTAGAGGTTCCACGGATGCAGTATCACCTCCAACAGGATAAAAACTACAGAGCAACCAATTTGGTATGTGCAAAATCAGTGTAGATGAGGCAGATCAAAATATACAATATAAAGAAAATACTAGGGGCCCAACAAATGCTTGGTAAAAGTATAAAATAGGGGGGCAGGGGGCAGAACCAGGCAGGAGTAAAGGCCACAGTTTCTAGAACCAGACTGCCCACATCTGAATTCTGAGTCTACCACCATCTTCAGATATCCTATAAAGCCACCTAACATCTCCACACTCCGTTCCCTCTGTGTAAACAGGGACGATGATCACAGTCTCTCTTTCATAGGCTTCTTCTGAGAATTCTATCCGTTGATATTTCTAAAGTTCCTAGAAGGGTGCCTGGCCCACAGTAAGTGCCACCACAGAAGTATTTGTTCAAGGAAACGGAGAGCAGTAAACATAAGCAATGCTGGCTGTAGCTATAGATAATGCAATGGAAAGATGTTACAGACATTCTAAATTATGGGGTTTTCTTTTTATAAAACAGCAATAAAATAGGCATTATTTTTAAAAGAGATTACCTTCTGTCCTGAAATCCCATAAATGCCAATCAATTCTTCAATTCCATCCAGGACAAGTATACATGGCTTTAAACTGATGGAAGCAATGAAGACTTCCACAAGAAGTGGAAAGACCAACGCATTTGAGTCTTCGTTAAGAAGATCAGTTTCAAGCTGACTACCTAGAGCACAGGAATTTGCTCAAATTAGGCGAAAATGTTTCCATCACTGCTAGAATATGTTAATGGGATGGGGAGGCGGAAGGGGCTGGGAACAATGAGTGCTATTCACAGCTGTACAGCTGACACGTATAGGTATATGTGTGATTAGCAGCCTAAAAATATTCAACCCAAAAGGGATAATGATATTTACCACCAGATGTCTCCTATACATTTTCAGGATTTTATATAAAAAAATATTTTGTATGATCCAAAGCATTACTCTTGTTCTCCAAAATGCAAAAATAGATCATGTTCCAAAGAGTTGGATGGGGAGGAAGAGAAGTCTACATGGTCTGTGAAGTTTCTGCAGCTCTGTAACGTCAGGGGGCTCTCTAGGGGCCTCAGCCACCACCCCCGGGTGGTCCTCCCCCCTGGCGCCTAGACTCTTCGCTCCTTGCCCACATTAAACCTGACATAACCAATCCTAAATTACTCTACCCACAATATTGGACCCCAGACCTTGGATTCTGGAAATTATCAGGGAGAATTAGGTAACGAACCAGCAAAGGGTATAGGATGTAATACGAGGACCACTTTCAAATTCTGGTTAAGTGACATTGTAGTAGTGACACAAAATTGTAATCAGCTACCTAATACTCTTTTTTTTTAAAGACTTATTCATTTATTTTAGAGAGAGAGAATGCATGTCCTGGGGATGGGGGGTGGGGGGGGGGGGGGAGCAGAGGGAGAGAGAGAGAATCTTGAGCAGGTTCCATGCCTAGCCTGGAGCCCAACACGGGGCTCGATCTCATGATCCTGAAAACCAAGAGTCTGACGCTCAACCAACTGAACCACCCAGGCGCCCCTCAACTACCTAATATTCTAAGGATATTTTACTACATACAACTTTGATCTTGCTTTTATTTTTCAAAGGCAACGTTTCCCATAGAAATTTAGGCATATTAGAATCTAGAAAACCAAGTTATGTAAAGAAGCTTTAATGGATTTAGTCTCTCAGATGCATTAAGATTCTGTTAGAAGCATTGAGAATAATTATGTTTAACAACTACTTACTGGCTGCCTGTTATGCGCAAGGTGCTGTGCTAGCTGCCAAGAGGAGATAAAATGATCTGTAAGATAAAGTCAAGGAGTTAAGGGAAGTGAAAATGGGTTCTGTACAGAAATAACCACGTTTGAAGGCAGAATATGAGTCTGAAGGTTACTGGAGTTTAATGCAGAACCATCACAATAAGGAAAAGTTTCGTGCAGAAGACATTTGAGATGAGCCTTGAAGAGTGCACAGGTAGAGATGAGGGCAAGGGTCTATCAAGCAAGACAAGGCAGAGGTGAAGGTCTGGAGGAAGGAAAGTACATGAACATTCAAAAAACAGGAAGTTGATTAGAGCAGTGGAACTCAACAGGGGAGGCCCGGGGATTCTAGACGTCCTACAACACAGGACATTCACGCACAATGACGCTGTGTCCTGGGGTCTACCTGACTTCCAAATGTTCTGTCAGTCACATTGGGGCGGGGGGGGGGGAACCTTACTAATTACTTCACCTAGAAACCAACTCCATTTTCATGTAAACGCAAAGTAATTTGCACAGATTTAAAACACACAGAATTTGGGCGCCTGGGTGGCTCAGTTGGTTAAGCGACTGCCTTCGGATCAGGTCATGATCCTAGAGTCCCTGGATCGAGTCCCGCATCGGGCTCCCTGCTCGGCGGGGAGTCTGCTTCGTCCTCTGACCCTATCCCCTCTCATGTGTTCTCTCTCTCTCATTCTCTCTCTCTCAAATAAATAAAATCTTTAAAAAAATAAAAAATAATAAAATAAAACACATAGAATTTTCTAGGAATACAACTACCATATAAAGTGATGGAAGATTATATATTGCTTCGTCTGAAATGATACCAAGATTTGTTCGCCACTTCAGAAAATCCTAGCCTGATAGGAATATTGCTCATAATGCTTGAACCTTGAATATAACACACCAGTGCCAGTCTGTGCTAACAGCTATCACTTCCATGGTCATTTTCCATAGAGAGGCAGGCACCTGCCTACTCCACTGTGGCCTCCGCTGGAACCATGTCTGAGCGTTTACATATTGAAAAACATGTTATTTTATAATAAATTACTTTATCTTTCTCCTTTACATTGTAGTAGAGGGTATTGTGTGTCTTCTTGTTATTGAGGTAGAAATTACATATAGTATTACCTTAGTTTCAGGCGTACAACATAATGATTCGATATTTGTATACACTACAAAATGATCACCACCGTAAGTCTAGTGACCACCCAGCACCACACAGATACAAAAACATTTTTTTCAGGGCATCTGGCTGGCTCAGTCGTAGGGTATACGACTCTTAATTTCAGGGTTGTGAGTTCAAACCCCATGTTGGGCATGGAGCCTACTTAAAATTTTTTTAAAAAAAGAATTAAAGGGCGCCTGGGTGGCTCAGTCGGTTAAGTGACTGCCTTCGGCTCAGGTCATGATCCTGGAGTCCCAGGATCGAGTCCCATGTCGGGCTCCCCGCTCGGTGGGGAGTCTGCTTCTCCCTCTGACCCTTTCCCCTCTCATGCTCTCTCTCACTCTCTCTCTCCAATAAATAAATAAATAAATCTTTAAAAAAAAAAAGAATTAAAAAAAATTTTTTTTCTTGTGATAAGAACTTTTAAGATGTACTCTTACCCACTTTGAAATATGTAGTACTGGATTATTAACTATAGTCACCATGCTATACATAACATCACCGGGACTTACCTATCTTACAACTGGACATATTGATTTTTAAAGATATTTTTGTATTAGCAAATGACCATAAAATTAATGACTTGAAGGTTATATATGAATGTGAGACATAAAGGAGGAGAAGGAAGATAGGGGCAGAAGATAGGCAAAAAAGATAGGGGCACCTCTCTGGCTCAGTCAGCGGAGCGCGCAACTCTTGGTCTCGGGGTCATGAATCCAAATCCCATGCTGGGTGTAGAGATTACTTAAAAAAAAATAAAATCTTAAAAAAAAAGATGATTTGTGCTTGTGTCACACAATAAAAAATATTTTTCAAGAGCCGGAAGAGCACAATTCATCTTGGTGCTTCATCCTTTCAGTTTTTCGGAAGTTTTTTTCCCCCAAATTTTTAAAGTATGGGCAATATCGAGACTTCAGGCCTTAAGTAACTGAAGTTTAGAGGAGGAGGATTCTGGAAATCATGTAGTCTAGTCCAAATCCTCATTTTGTAGGTAAGAAAACAGGCCTAGGAAGGTGAAGAAACTTGAACACAAATCAGCGGGAGCTTTAAAAACACCGATTGGGCTAATAGTTTTCTTGCAAACAACACACCATCATTTAAAGATTACTCCATTTGAGTTTTCAAGCTGTGTGGGTCACCACCAGTGTGTACGATTCACCAGCACTCATATGTGGAAGACATGCACTGCTCACCTCTTGCATGAAGCTGGTACAGAGGCTAAGTGACAAAACGGAGGTGAATGAACCTCAGAAAATACACACAGCCTAACAATCATAAAGCATAATATCACTCAGAATAATCAGCAAAAAAATAATCCAAGACAAAAAAAGGAAAAAAAAAAAACCTCAAGGAAGATACTTACAGATTGAGATCTATGTACACAAAGGAAAGCACTGGTTCAGTGTTTTTAAAATCCCATTTGGGGTAATTTGAATTATTTTTCCTCAAAATAATATTGAAGATAGTCAGAATTACTAGCAGTGGAAAATGATCCTAAACATGTCTCTTTATTCTGTTAGGGCCAAACTGTCTCTACTCAATGACAGTGGCCTATTGCCTAATTTAAATAGTAACATCTCAAGTGTTCAAAGACCCAGTCAGGATAGGTAAATTTATGGGGAGAGAAAAGAAGTCAATTGATACAATTTCAAAATACCTTGTAACAAAATGACTCAGTGATTGACTGATTTTTTTCAGTTTTGGGCAGTGTTATCTCTTGCCATTCAATAAGGATTTATTGAGAAACTTCCGTATTAGGCCCTGTGTCAGGCACAGAGTGGGACAATGTCCAATAAAATAGACATGGCTCAAACACATGTTATTTTTGATGTTGTTTATATGCATGAGTATAATGTTTTTATTATTTTTAAGCTAAGCTTTTTGTCTTACTTGTTTGAAAAAATGAACTTCTCTGTGCCACAGTAAGAAAAAAAAAAAAAAAAAAAGACACGGCTCCCCGCACTCCCAGGACTATAAAGGGATACAGTAACACAAATAATGACAGGACCATGTATAAGTCATGCGGGACCAGGACAACAAGCTCACAGTCCTTGAAGGGAGACACCCACATAAACTAAAATACAATGGGACTGGGGCTATCCTTGCCACTTGACAGTTGGAGGTGAAGGAGAGAGGCATCCATCAGGCTCTCTTATTGAGAGGGTGCTCTTTATTATTTTTTTAAAGATTTTATTTTGAAGTACTCTCTACACCCAACATGGGGCTCGAACCCATGACCCCGAGATCAAGAATCACATGTTCCACCGGCTGAGCCAGCCAGGTGCCCCAAGAGGGTGCTCTTTAAAATAGGGCTGGGGCGCCTGGGTGGCTCAGTTGCTAAGCATCTGCCTTCGGCTTGGGTCATGATGCTGGGGTCCTGGGATCGAGCCCCGCATCGGGCTCCCTGCTCTGCGGGAAGCCTGCTTCTCCCTCTCCCACTCCCCCTGCTTGTGTTCCCTCTCTCGCTGTGTCTCTGTCAAATAAATAAATAAATAATCTTTTTTAAAAAGTAGAGCTTAAGGGAGGAGAAGGATTTCAACTGACCTGAGAAAAGGGAGGGGCCTTCCAGTAGAAGGGAACGGAAACGGACAGACAAGGAGGGACCGAAGTGACTAGCTGCTCCAGGGAGACCAAACCCATGGTGCAAAAGGCCAGAGACCCTGGTGAAGGCAGCTGGGCCTAGGGCACAAGGCTTGGCAAGCCCTGCCAAGAAGTCCTGTTAGTATTTCTGCTCATTTCACATCACTGATTTGAGGGCAGACTCTCCTGGGAACTGAGGCTACGAGAGGACCCCAATGGAAATCATTCAGAAGAGGAAGTGTCCCTCTGTTGGTTCAAGGAGGCAAGACAGGGCAGTAATGAGGACGAGGGGCCTGGAGCTGGGCAAAGACCTGGTCTGAAGCCCTGCTCTGCCCACACATAGCTGCGTGAGACGGCCACTCTGAGCCCATCTCTTTATCTGGGGCGAGAATGCTGGATGCTGACAGCATTAAATAAGATGCTGATAAAGCCCTTAGCACAGAGCCCGGCACTCAGAAAGCCAGTTCAGTAAATGGAACTCATTGTTCTTCGGGCTGCCGCCGGGCTCTGGGGGTAACAAGGCGAGGAAACATGTAAATAAGAAAGTCAGTGGCTCTCTCCTGACCTTCTGTGAAGCATGTCACAGAAAGAACATCAGCAGCCTGTGAGGCAGGCGAGGGGCGTGGGAGTGGGGAGAGTGGACTCCAGCCCCTTCTTTTTTTTTTTTTTTAAAGGTTGGGAGTTTTTTTTTTTTTTTTTTTTTTTATTTGACAGAGAGAGACACAGCGAGAAAGGGAACACAAGCAGGGGGAGTGGGAGAGGGAGAAGCAGGCTTCCCGCTAGGGAGCCCAAGGCGGGGTCCTGGGATCATGACCTGAGCCGAAGGCAGACGCTTAATGACTGAGCCACCCAGGCGCCCCACTCCAGGCCCTTCTATCTGCAAGATCCCTCTACCCAGGCAGGCAGGGGTGAGGCCAGAGGAGCAGAAATGTGAGCTGCGCAGGGGGGCGTTCCGGTGTCCCTTCTAGGGAGGGCGCCCGCAGGAGCTGTGGCTGTACCCCGCTGAGGGGACCTCAGCCCCCAGGGAACGGCTCTGCAAAGAAGCCGAATGTGCTCCAAGCACTTGACCTCGGGGCCAGCTGTGTTCTCAGCAGCAGCTCCTCCTCTTCACCCACATCCACCTCACACAGGCGAAACCCAGCTTCCTGGCTCCCGCGGCCAAGCTGCGGTGCTTCCCCTCAGCCTCCTCCCCGGCTGTGGCTGCAAACTCTCCTGCATTGCCTGGCCCCCCACCCCCAATCTAGCTAATGAACAGAAGTTTCTTGTTTCCCTTAGCAGGCCCCCGCCCTCTGCCTCTTTCTCTAGCTCAGTGAGGAATAATAATAATAATCACAACAACAATCATACTAACAGCAACCGTGTGCCAGGGACTCTTTTAAGTCCTTTATCTGTAGTATCTCTACTCCTCACACAGCTTTATGTACATACTGTTAGTCCCACCCCTATCTTGCAGATGAGAAATCGGGGTGCACGTCGCTTAAGCAAACTGCCCAAGAGCACACAGCTAGTAAGTAGCAGGGCCAGGATGGAAGATGCAGGTGGGCCAAGAGCAGAAGCCCAGCCCCTGCCCTTGGCCTCATGCTGTTAATGAGGTGGGGGTATCCTTTGAGGGACACAAGGTGTCGCCTGAGTGTCTGCTATTCACAGACTGTTCCTGAATTGATTCTACTTTGTCAACTTCAAGATCTGTTTGTTTTGAAGACAGCAGCTGTTTTTATCAGGAGCTTTCGGTACCTAAAACCACACTCATTAAAATCACAATTCGCTTTGGGAATAAAATCATAATTGGGCACGTTCGGTAGAGTTCATCTCCTCAGCCTGGCCAGACTGAACCCCCTTGGGCTGTGGCTGAGCAGGATCAGTGGTTGTCTTCCAGAACCAGTCATACCTGCTGCTACTGATTTTGATTTTACCCACTTTACATGCCCTGAGAAATGCAACCGCAGAGAACTCATGCCCATGTGTTTACCCTATTTACTCACGGACACACACACGCACACATACACACTCACACAAAGGAGCTCAAATATCTGTCCCATCATATAGAGATAATACACATCCATCGAAACTCATTCTGAGCCCCACATACACACTCAATACCCAAATGCACGTTTGGCTACAAGCCCCACGGGAGAAGGGATGAGCTCCCCAAAGCACGTGGGGTCAGACATGCAAATACACAGCAGACACCCATTAATAATAATAGCTGCTATTTATCAGTGCTTACTCTATGCCAAGCACTGTGCTAAGTGTCTTTATTTTTCATACTTTACCTTAGTTAATCTTCTCAACTACCTAAAAGACATTTCTTTTATTATCCACATTTTACAAACTGGGAACATGGAGCCACAGAGAGTTAAAATAACTCACCGAAGCTCACACGGCTAATAAGTAGCAGTCGGGCTCCCAAACCACCCCTAGAACAGAGGTATATCCCACACAATTGTTATCATTCCCCATAGACACCTTGTATCTTAACTAAATCTCAGCCAAAGCAGAACTCTTTTGATTCCCCTCAAAACCTGCTGTCCCCAGCCCACTGATAATGCCCCATCTCAGTACACAGCCCTCACCATCTATCTAGCTTCCCAAAGCTGTCCTCAACTCCTCCTGTCCTTCAAGCCCCACATGCAATTCCTCAGGAGACTCTCAGTCCAGCGAAAGCCCTCCACCTCCTCTGCTCCTGCCCTCCCCAAGCCCCCGTCATCGCTTGCTTGGACCACTGCAGTAGCCTCTAACAAGCCTCCATACTTGCTCCCCTACATCCATTTTCCATACATCAGACTGACTTTAATCTTTTCAAAATATCAATCATATCGTATCATTCCCCTGGTTAAGATCCCCCATTGGCCTCCCACTGTACTCAACAGAATCTCACCTAATATTCTGTGCAACAAAGCCCAGACCCGAAGTGGCCTGGCCTTCACCTCCTGCCAGTCACACTGGCCTGCTTTCCTTTCTAACTCACCTTTGTTTCTGGCTTAGGACCTGTATTACCTTAACTGTTCTCTCCACCTGGAATGTTCTAATCTCCACATGGCTAGCTCCTCCTTGTCCATGAGATCTTCACAGAGTATAGCAGAGATAGCTACTTGTCCTGCAAAAGTCCACAGTCCCCCTTCCAGGGTGGGGTTAGCTTTCTTTCCCCACTTGACTCCCAGTGTGGCCATGTGGGCCCACGGTGGCCAAGTTCCTGCCAAAAGAATGGCAGGGGAAGTGATCTGGATCGCCGCCAGGCCAAGGCATTAAAGGAATGGGTGTGCCTTCCCCCCCCTTTTTCCTCTTCCTCTAGCCAAAGGCAGAGGACTCCAAGGCTCTAGGGGACGACACAGCCTCAAAATGGAAAAGGCCTGTGTCCCCAAATCATCACATGGAAGAAAGCCACTTGTTACCTAACTTAAGAACCCCTTACTGGATTGTTCCATGAGTGAGAAATAGACTTCATTCAAGAAGCCACTGAAATGGGACTTAGTTGTCACCACAGCTAGAGTTATTCTAATACAGAGACGCAGCCCTGGACCACTCAACCTAACTAGCACCCTGTCACCTTATCACATCACTCTGCATGGCATTTATCACTATTTGTTTCTTGTTTATTTGTTATCTGCCTTTCTCAACTAGAACATCATATCTGTGGGAGCCATGACCTTATTCTCCTGAGGTGGGCATCCCAGAATCCAGGGAAGGAAGTGTCTGGCACAGAAGAAGCAACCAATAAATACTCAGCAATGGGTGACTGAATGAGCACGTGAGTAAATGAACATGCTCAAGAAACAGTTACGGAGGGCGCCTGGGTGGCTCAGTTGGTTAAGCGACTGCCTTCGGCTCAGGTCATGATCCTGGAGTCCCGGGATCGAGTCCCACATCGGGCTCCCTGCTCGGCAGGGAGTCTGCTTCTCCCTCTGACCCTCCCACCTCTCATGTGCTCTATGTCTCTCTCATAGATAAAAAGATTTTATTTATTTATTTGAGAGAGAGAGAATGAGAGACAGAGAGCGTGAGAGGGAGGAGGGTCAGAGGGAGAAGCAGACTCCCCGCCGAGCAGGGAGCCCGATGCGGGACTCGATCCCGGGACTCCAGGATCATGACCTGAGCCGAAGGCAGTCGCTTAACCAACTGAGCCACCCAGGCGCCCCAATAAATAAAATCTTTAAAAAAAAAACCAAAAAACAGTTACGGAGTCCAATAGGAGGAGCAATACTTGGGAGGCACATCCTGCCATGGAGGCCTTGCACTTGTCTCCCTTGGCTGGAATGAAATCCCTGAGATACCTGCTTGGCACCCTCCTTCAGGTATGTATTCAAAGGTCCCTTTCTCAGTGAGGCTTCCCCAGGCCACCCTTTTCAAACCCTAACCGTTCTGACACACACCACACACTACCTCCCTTCTGGCTCTGTCTTATTTTTCTTCCTAGAACTTACCATCCAACCTTCTGTATTAGGTTTTTAGTTGGCGAACTCTTTGTCTCACTCACCCCAATAACATAAAAACACCATGAGTGTAAGGACTTTTGTTCCTTTTGTTCACTCTTGCATCCCCGTTGCCTAGTGCCCTGGCACATAAAGGTACTCAATTAATATTTGGTCAAAGAAGGAAGTACGAAAAGAAAGAAGGAAATTGAACTCTGGGAGGGGAAGAGGTGGGAGACAATACAGCGTTTACACCGGAACAAGAGGAAATCAGCTGTAGGAACAGCAGACAGAATATCTAATCTCTAACAAAATTCACCAAAGTTAAAGGCTTGATTCCAGTACCATAGTTTTTGTACTGTAACTCTGTGATGAAGTAATGTATCACGGACATGATGTCACTGCTTTCACAAGTGCTGCCCACAAAATGAGGGATCATCAACATGCTGGGGTATTTCTTTTTGAAATAATTCACCCAGTTGGCGATCAGAGTAGACTTCCCACAACCACGTTCTCCAGACAAGAGCAAAATAGACTTGTAAACTGGAAGAGGATTTATTCTGAAAAAAGTAAAAGGGTAAAATGTAGTCAAGAATATTTACGAAGGAAGGGAGGGAGGGAGGAAGGGAGAAAAAATTGTCCTGCATCTCTCTCTAAGAGATATGAAATTATAGTCTCAACTTTGGCCTCACTTGGCTCCAAGTAAGTTATTTGCCCTCCGGGCTTTCGCTCTGTCCTATGTAAAATTAGAACAGTCGAGAGATGGTAACCTTAGAAGGCGCTTCCAGCTACACAGATCCTAGGGTTGTCCAATGTTAACCTGGGGTTCATCAAGGGCCCAACCTGCCCAAAGGCCCAGGGAGGGAGACTCTCCACAGCAGTCCACCGCCCTTGTATCTGCCCTGCTTATCCATAACTTCCTGAGGTCATAGCCACCATCGCCAGACTGGCCCTCCATATAACATCATATCAGGAGAGAATAAAAAATAGAAGCATTCATATGCCAGGGATTCCCATTAATCCTGATTCCCATGACATTGGAAATTACCACGACTATTAGTAACTCACTAAGACGTAGCCTGCTCCTCTACCAGAGTGTTGCGGCCCGTAGTACTGCAGAAATGTGATTTCTCTGAACTGGCGTGAGCGCACTATAACCCGTCCCGTTGCTTAACTTTGGCGGTGAAGAACTCCCAGGTATGCAGAGGATTCCCAGGTCCACTGGTACCACTACAGACAGACTCCAACCCTGTTCCTCACACATTTGTGATTTAATAAATATGTGCCTCGTGATTTTTTTATGGATGGAAGTTCCACGGAGGCAGTTACCAGGCTTACCTCACTCGTTATTAGCTTGTGACTGGCACAGTAACTGATCATAAATTGTTGAATGAGTGAATGAAATCAAATAAATAAGCCTGACATTCGGGTTCAGCAAAGGAAGAGGATCAGTCTGAAGATCATTAAAATAGGAAACCTAAAGAAGGTTAGGATCATTAAATAGAAATTCTCCATAAGAATTCCACCTCCAGGGGCGCCTGGTGGCTCA
Source organism: Neomonachus schauinslandi (assembly GCF_002201575.2). Classification (NCBI taxonomy): domain Eukaryota; kingdom Metazoa; phylum Chordata; class Mammalia; order Carnivora; family Phocidae; genus Neomonachus; species Neomonachus schauinslandi. The sequence goes on along the minus strand of NC_058407.1, from coordinate 18,154,738 downwards.
GATGGTTAAGTGTCTGCCTTCGGCTCAGGTCATGATCTCAGGGTCCTGGAATCAAGTCCTGCGTCAGGCTCCCTGCTCAGCGGGGAGCCTGCTTCTCCCTCTGCCTCTCTCTCTCTCATGAATAAATTTAAAAAATCTTTAAAAAAAAAAAAAAAAAGAGGGGTGCCTGGGTGGCTCAGTCGTTAAGCATCTGCCTTCGGCTCAGGTCATGATCCCAGGGTTCTGGGATCGAGCCCCGCATCAGGCTCCCTGCTCTGCGGGAGGCCTGCTTCTCCCTCTCCCACTCCCCCTGCTTGTGTTCCCTCTCTCGCTGTCTTTCTCTGTCAAATAAATAAATAAAATCTTAAAAAAAAAAAAGCAACTTGCTACTTTTCTAAACAATATCTTAGAAGAGTCAACCTTTAAAAAAAAAAAAAAAGAGCTTTTTCGCAACGGGTTTGCCGCCAGAACACAGGTGTCGTGAAAACCACCGCTCAACCTAAACCAAAATGGGAAAGGAAAAGACTCACATCAACATCGTCGTCATTGGACACGTAGATTCGGGCAAGTCTACCACTACTGGTCATCTGATCTACAAATGTGGTGGGATCGACAAAAGAACTATCGAAAAATTTGAGAAGGAGGCTGCTGAGATGGGAAAGGGCTCCTTCAAGTATGCCTGGGTCTTGGATAAACTGAAAGCTGAACGTGAACGTGGTATCACCATTGATATCTCCCTGTGGAAATTCGAGACCAGCAAGTATTATGTGACCATCATTGATGCCCCAGGACACAGAGACTTTATCAAAAACATGATTACAGGCACATCTCAGGCTGACTGTGCTGTCCTGATTGTTGCTGCTGGTGTCGGTGAATTTGAAGCCGGTATCTCCAAGAATGGGCAGACCCGTGAGCATGCCCTTCTGGCTTACACCCTGGGCGTAAAACAACTAATTGTTGGTGTTAACAAGATGGATTCCACTGAGCCACCCTACAGCCAGAAGAGATACGAGGAAATCGTTAAGGAAGTCAGCACCTACATTAAGAAAATTGGCTACAACCCCGACACAGTAGCATTTGTGCCAATTTCTGGTTGGAACGGTGACAACATGCTGGAGCCAAGTGCTAACATGCCTTGGTTCAAGGGATGGAAAGTCACCCGTAAAGATGGGAATGCCAGTGGAACCACACTGCTTGAAGCTCTGGATTGCATTCTGCCACCAACTCGTCCAACTGACAAGCCCTTGCATCTGCCTCTCCAGGACGTCTACAAAATTGGTGGTATTGGTACTGTCCCTGTGGGCCGAGTCGAGACTGGTGTTCTTAAACCTGGCATGGTGGTCACCTTTGCTCCAGTCAATGTTACAACTGAAGTAAAGTCCGTTGAAATGCACCATGAAGCTTTGAGTGAGGCTCTTCCTGGGGACAATGTGGGCTTCAATGTGAAGAACGTATCTGTCAAAGATGTTCGTCGTGGCAATGTGGCTGGTGACAGCAAAAATGACCCACCAATGGAAGCAGCTGGCTTCACAGCTCAGGTGATTATCCTGAACCATCCAGGCCAAATCAGTGCTGGATATGCCCCTGTGCTGGATTGTCACACAGCTCACATTGCTTGCAAGTTTGCTGAGCTGAAGGAGAAGATAGATCGTCGTTCTGGAAAAAAGCTGGAAGATGGTCCCAAGTTCTTGAAATCTGGTGATGCTGCCATTGTTGATATGGTTCCTGGCAAGCCTATGTGTGTTGAGAGCTTCTCTGACTATCCTCCTCTGGGCCGTTTTGCTGTTCGTGACATGAGACAGACGGTTGCTGTGGGTGTCATCAAAGCAGTGGACAAGAAAGCAGCTGGAGCTGGCAAGGTCACCAAGTCTGCCCAGAAAGCTCAGAAGGCTAAATGAATATTATCCCCAATACCTGCCACCCCAGTCTTAATCAGTGGTGGAAGAACGGTCTCAGAACTGTTTGTGTCAATTGGCCATTTAAGTTTAATAGTAAAAGACTGGTTAATGATAACAATGCATCGTAAAACCTTCAGAAGGAAAGGAGAATGTTTTGTGGACCATTTGTTTTTTTGTGTGTGTGTGTGGCAGTTTTAAGTTATTAGTTTTTAAAATCAGTACTTTTTAATGGAAACAACTTGACCAAAAATCTGTCACAGAATTTTGAGACCCATTAAAACAAAAGTTTAATGAGAAAAAAAAAAAAAAAAAAAAAAGAATTCCACCTCCATTATTATGAATTAGGAGTCAGTGTGTTACTGCTTTAATTGCATTGCCATCAAATTTGAATGGCAGAATCTGATTTTGTGTCCTACCTCCACCTTTGCCCTCTTTTGGTCTCTCCTCAGCCAAGCAGCCAGAGTTTGCTTGTCAAAATACATGACATATGTCACTGCTCTGTGGTAAAAGTAGTAAAAAGCCCAAGTCCTTACAATGACCCATGAGACTAGACAAGACCCACACACCCTCCATCCATTACATGTCCAACCTCATTCCCTACCGCCCTCCCTACAGCCCTGACTTCCTTCCAGCTCCCTGGCCTCCCTGCCATTCCTCCAGCCTCGGGACCTCTGTGCGTGCTGTTCCCTCTGTCTGGAATGCTTGTCCAATCCATATTTGCATAGCTTGCTCCCTCACCTGCTTCCAGTAGTTAGCCAAAGGCCACTTCTACCAGATAGCCTATTCCCTTTCAAGGTTTTATATTTTGCTCCATAGCGCACTAAAAGCATCGAACCCATTATATGTTTTCCATATTTGCCATGTTTGTTGCCTAGCTCCATAATGTAAGCTCTGTGGAGGCAGGGGGTTTTGTCTCTTTGTCCACTGCTACATTCCCTGTGTCTAGGACACTCCTTGGCTCTTGGCAGGTAAAACCAACGAAGGAAAAATACAAATAAAATACATCCACATAATTAGGCTAGGGTCTGAATGATTTCTTCTTAAGAACAAATACAAAATGAAAACATTGCAAAGCAATCTGTGCTTATTGTTCTAGATGGTCAGTTGTTAAGACAATGTTTTGAAACTTCAAAAGAACACCCCTTTCTGTTACCTATACATGTGATTCAGGAACTTACAGTACAAAGTATTGTTTCCAAATGGCAAAGTCCTGTTTCCACACAGCTAATTTCAAAGGACTTGTTTCATTATTATACTTAATTGGGCACATTTGGACTCGTTTCATTGCAATAAAAATCATCAAATTTCTCATCTACTCTGAAATACTCAAATTATAACCTACGCGAGATATAATTCACATACCAAAATCTCACCATTTTACATGTACAACTCAGTGGTTTTTACTGTACTCACATGGTTATATAAATACCACCACTAATTCCAAACCAATTTCAGCACCCCCGAAAGAAACTCCAGACCCACCAGGAGTCATTTCCTGTTTCTCCTCTTCTCTCATACCCTGGCAGCCACTAACCTACTTTCTGTCTCTATGGATTCTGTCTCTATGGATTTGCCTATTCAAACCTAAGATTTTTTTTTAACACATGACCTATATATTCAAACCCCTGTTAAGTTTTAAAAGCCTTGCCCGAACTCCATGTTGTATTAACCAAATAACTCATCTTCCTCTTGGCACAAGTTTCCGGAACCACAAAAATGTTGGTAGCTCTACACTTCAGTGGGCTAAAATGGTGGGTGCAGAGACTGGGGCAGAGGTGGTGGAGATGGTGGAGGGAGAGGGGCTGAGCCATCCCAGCCGCTGTGGTGGGTTTCTTTCAAAATACAACACTCAGAAAATAAAGGAGATCTGTTGTAAGAAGAGGAGGAGGAGGAAGAGGAGGATGGAAGAAACAAAACTATATCAAGAATCTCCCTATTTCTACGGGTGAGACAGAGAGGGACACTGTAGACAACCCGAATCCTACTTCACGTCCCAGCCTTTTCCTGCCTGGAGGTGATGAACAGAGTATGCCACCGTGCCAGGTGGGGAGAGATATAGGGGTTTTGATGTGGAGGACACCGGATAAAACAATGAGTGCATATGTTGGGTAAGATAATTCAGTTCCATACACAAACACAAATAATAATGTGGCCCAGAGTAGGCAGTCAATGAGCGTTAGCTGAATATCTTAATGTAATTAATAATGAGCTGATGATGTATGCGGAAGCTCTTTGTAAAATATACAATACTGTACAGATGCATTATTTATTTTTCCTGATCTAATTTCTTCTCCTTAAAGTCATTCCATCATTGTCAGGAATTACTTAGACCAACTGAGATCAGGGGTGGGTGGTGGGGAGGCAAGCTCTGCCCTCCAGAGTTTATAATCTCCTTGAGGAGACTAGAAGAAAGGAAGTGAAATAGCCAGGAAAACTTTGCAAACGCAGAGTGATATCTGATAAGGAAATTCTAAACCAAGGGTGGCTTTTCAGGGGCCTCTCTTGCAGGAAAGGATGGGCATAGAAAAGGGGAGGTGGGGGAAGACAGTTGAAATTTGAGGGATCATATTCACTCAAGACAGGCTGTTTTGCTCAAGCCTAAAAAGGCTGGAGATTTCTTGATATCTTACCTGAGAATAGAGTCTAAACTGGAACCTGCTGCGGCACTGTTAAAATCAAATCCCACATCCTTTAAGGCAAATCTTTCCAAGATTTCGAAGGTTCTACTTGATTCCTTGGAAATAACAAACACTTGCTTGCACTTCTCAGTAAACTCTTCATGATAGAAACGTTCAAACTTGTGCTTATAGTCTTTATAGACAAAAAAAAATAAGTTTTAGTACCTTAGATTTATTTCACATTTTCCATTACATATGATTATTATAAATGCCCAGGAAGGTATCTCCCCTTCTGTATCCGTATCACCTTCTTTTTATGTTGGCACCATATTTCACAGCCCATTACGTATTCTAATGAAAGCAGACAATAGGCAAGTAATTTAATCTTCCTAAAGCTATTTGTATATGAAATCCTATGTAGGATTCTAAGTTATTTCTTGACCTCAGAATAACAAGGGCCCCCCCCCCCAAAAAATCAAAAACTGGATTTGCTAAATACATCTCCTCATCTTTTTTAGATTGTTATCTAAGTATGAAGTTACCTAATTCAATCTTGTGGCAAATGTATATATGTCTATCCATGGCAGGGGTTGGGAGAACGGGGTGTATTTTTGGACAAGATGCCCTAATACAATGACAACCATGGGTACAGATGTAATTCTGCCATTGGGCAAGTCCCTTAAACTCTCTGGTAAAATAAGGGGCAGGGCTAGATGCTTGGATCTCTGAGCGATTCCTTCTTGTTTCAATTTACTGTAATTCTAAACTCATAGTTTAATTAAAGTCAAGGTGTTCTGGACTGCCAAAATGCCCTTCTGTCTCTGAAGACACTTATATCCCCCAAGGTTTTGTTTTTGCTTTTAATGGAGGGAGGCTGTTATGCAAGAAAATGAACGCTAACTGCCTTCAACTCAGGTCATGATCCTGGAGTCCCAGGATCGAGTCCCGCATCGGGCTCCCTGCTCGGCAGGGAGTCTGCTTCTCCCTCTGACCTTCCTCGCTCTCTGTCTCAAATAAATAAATAAAATCTTTAAAAAAAAAAAAAAAAAAAAAAAAGAAAGAAAATGAACGCTAGGTAGGTTGACCTGGTAGGTTCCCAAGATACCCCTTTTGCCTCCACAGTTAACTGGGTTGCCCTCTGGTTCTGGTTAAAGCCAAATAGATCTGGAAGACCTACAGTCTGGCCAAAATCAGCTTCAAATTTCAAGATCTTAGACAGAATTGGGAATGATCCCACAGTTGCCTGGGTCTCTTGAGATAAACCTGAACCTCACCCACTAAACTCAAGTATCTTCAAGAACCTCAGAAGTGTTTCTATGTGTTAAGAGCATAAACCAATAGCTCTACATTGCCTTACAATAACCACCAGCTTCCCAAATGGCCTTTTGTTAACTGCCCCCCCAACCCCATCAGATTTTGGAACTACCTGGGTGACTAAAGGGTAGCAAAAATACAGAAGAAAAATAATATAGCACTTCTAAAGCCTTTTTTATAATTCTGTAACTTCTAATTCACACATTTAGTCCACATATTATACATTCAAAACTTAAGTCTAAAGCAACCTAATTTTTCAATAACTAAAATCAAAGGCTAAGGAGAATACGATGGAGAAATACCTTTGTCTCTAACCCAAATACATAGACAGACTTGATTCTTGAGCACATTAGGAAATATTAATCTATAAATGCAGGTCAGATTGAGATTAGTCAAAGAAAATCACTATTAACCATATTTCAAGTTTTAGCCAAATGCATATATTCTTCCAGGACTCATTTGTTGCTATTCGTTCTCATCAGCTATTTACTCTGTGCCTAATATGCATCAGGCACTGTTTTTAGCTATTTTACACACATTATTACTCTCAAGGCGGCTAATGTTAACTCATTATGTAGAAGAAGAAACTAAGGCTTACAAATATTGTCATTTGCTCAAGGTCACACACAGCTAGGAACTGAAAAACCTGAGATCGTGTGTGTCCTTAGACATTCTAAAACTCCAAGCTTGTAGTAAATATTCAGGATATCTTTTTGACACTCAACCATTCACCCTACCCTAGTTTCCATAACAGCCCCAGATTACCATCCGGTATCCCACCTGTCCCAACTCTCAGTTCATGTTATTCCAGTGTGTCTGACTCCACCTCCAGCTCAAGGGGGCATATGACCCAGGATGAGCCAATCAGAGCATCACCTGGCACCAGTGATTAAGTCAGATACAAGCATGTGGTCCCAGGCAGGCTAATCAGAGACAGAAAGACTCGATGCTCGGACTTTGAGCCACTTCTGCTGGACTTGAACATGCAGCTACTACAGCCATCTTCTTTCCACGATGGAGGAGCCACCGAATTGCGGCAATATCAGGAGAGCAGAGCCATGCTGAGAAATAGTAAGAAACCAGGGCAGGTAATATCTTTTGAGCCACTGGTTGAAACCTGAGCTGAACCAGACCTAATCCTAGGCTTTAAAGTTATATAAGCTAATAAATTCCCTTTTTGTTAAAGCCAATTTGAGTCACCTGCAACCCAAAGAGATGATTGACACAATATTCTTTTCCAGGACTCCAAAAGGATTTGGCTTGTAGGCAGAGTTGATCGGCACCAGTGGGATTTCACCACCCGCCTCCCTCCCCACCAACACTGCATTCGAATGAGTTTAGGTGAGTCAACTCTGTCCGTTCAGTTCGCCGCAGATCCACCTGCTCCCTATCATAAGGACCATTGCCTACCTGGCCCCTGAAATCATTTGGGAATGCACCACCTGCCGTCACTTTGCAATCTCACATTCACTGGGCCCTTACAACAGTCATTCATAACCTTTTTTAGGTCACTGAAAAAGGTCACTCTCATTGAAAGGTCATTCTCACCTTTTGAGAATCTGATCAAAGACACAGGCCATCTTCTTACATTCTTATGCATGTAAACATACTATTTTTTATGTAATTTTAAGGGCACCACGGACCCCTCCCAAAGTCTGTCTAGGTGAAAAATCTCTGCCATACTCTAATATTGCTCTGCCATTTCTTTCTATGTGTCTACAAGACACTACTTTCAAAAATAAATGTAATCACTTCATTTAGAGGCAAAATGGCAAGCTGTGCTTCTCAGACTTTATGTGTATGCAACCCACCTGGTCATCTTATTAAAATGTAAACTGTTATTCAGTAGTTTTGGAATGCTTCTCTAACAAGCTCCTAGGTAATGCTGAGGCTGCCGGTCCACGGATTACTGAGTAGTAAGGGTGAATGATGTTTAGCAGTATCCCTGACCTCCACCCCTTAAGATGCCAGGAGCACTCCCCCCAACTCTGCCACCAAAATGACTTCAGACGAGGCCAAATGTCCCGTAGGGGGACTGCCAGGTATTTGAGGTCTTCTCCGAGCTCCTGGACCTCCTAAATAATCTTCCATGATCCTTTATTTGCTCTAATTTCCAGTTTCAAAAATCTTCAAGTGGAGAAATGCATGTTATAGAAATATGGTAACAATTTTAAATGCTTAGGGTATATTTTCAATCATTTCAAAAGTCCTCTTACAAGGAAGACATGCAAAACATATTAACTTTATGTTGATAATAGACTTAGCTATCTCCATAGTTACTCACCCATATTTTCAATCATTAAAGTGGCTGGGTAAAGTTGTTCTATCACAACTGACCAGTCCTTGAAAACCAGCTCACCCAACTCGTGGAGATCTTTATAAAATCGGACAGGGAGTCCTTTGCTAATAATCTTGGCCTTAAGTTTTCCGATCTTTAATTTTTCTTCGTCATTCAGAGAGCCTGAGGACAGCCTCTCTTTTTCCTCATCTAAAGTCTTCAGCAGCGTGGTTCCGGTCCTAAAGTAAAAATACTGAAATTGAGACTCATTCAGAAATGCTGCTTGGATGATCTCAAGCTCCGTCAAACTGTAGTTGGGACTCTCCAGGACCCAAGGATAACCATTTTTTGCAGCAACATAGAGATTCTGCTCTACTGTGGATAAACTTGACAAGTCAGTTGCTTTGGAGAACAGTAAAGGCACGTGCTCAGGGAGAAAGTCCCCATATGTCTGACCCAGCATGCAGATGAAAAAGGGAAAGCAGGTGTTCACATAGTCGAGACAGAGCTTCAGATACTGGGAGTGGAGACAAGAATGCTGTCTAAACAGGTTGGAGGATAAGGGTGGCGGGGCCATCAACGCCGGCCACCTCAGGTCTACGGCTTTGAAATACGTGCCCCGGGAATTGCAGAGTTCATTAAGCTGAGGAAATATGTAGTTTGCCAAAAAGTCTCTGTCTTCTTGAAAGTCATTCAGAGTTGAGCAGATGTAAGGCTGAATGGGTTTCTGGAACTTTAAAACAAATTGGGCATACCTGTCTACATTTGCCTTCTGGCTTATTTCACTTTGCTCAGGGGATGACATCATGCTTAAAATATAACCATTTTCATCCTGGTATAGCTACCAACATCCGCTGCTTCTGAAACTTCCTCCTAATTATGTTGGCTGCAAACGCTCTGAGAACTTCCCCCAAAATGGTTTCTTTCTTATTGACCTGTGAAGGGGAGAGGTGTCAACCAACGGACAGATCAGAGTTGAGAATCTAGTTTAAGACTGAAAAAGAAAAAAACCATTCATTTTAGGATTAAAGGAAGTTCCCATTTCTCCTCGTCTCCCTCAAAGCTTTTGCTGAGGAGCTGAGAACCACGAGGTGGGCAAGCACTGGGCACAAGGCTCTCCCCCTTCCCCAGCCCACCATTCCACCTTCCCAGTGCTCCTTCCACCCACTGCTACTGCTGCTCCCTATAAATCTGGAAATCCTGCAAGGGGACTTCCTGAGAGTGTGAAAAGGAAGACAAACCCAGAGAAGGATCCTCATGTGTCTAGGAGCAGAATTAGCCAAGACCCATGACCAAGACCAGAAGCGAGAAGGAACAGGTATGAAGTTGAGGTCAGGATAAGAAGATATCAAAGTGTCACAAGGCCCAAGACGAGTAATGCACCTGGCATGTGAGAGACACAAGGAAGTTGGGATCAAAGACCTTCACAGAGTTCTGTGATTTTTTTTTTTTCTTTTTTAATCTAAAGTTGAGCAGACTCATACAAATTCCACCCACCTACATGAGCTGGGAATTCAAATCCACTAAGCTAATGATAAAACACACACCCTCGAACACTGACGTAGATATGCTTGCACCTTGCTCAGAAGCAAAAAAATTAAATGAAAACGGCCGTTTTTTATGAGCTTTTTCTTAGTGCAACTCATTTTCATACCAAGCATTATTTTTTTTTTGCCTCCACCTAAGTAGAAACATCATGTTACCATGTATAGGGCAATTTTTCATCACAATCACCTGACAAGAATAATGCAGTACCTTTTTAAAAAGTGTTAACCCTTTTGCTTTTAATTGTCGCTATAGTTCATAATAGATAATATTGCCACCCTACTTTACAGACAAAGAAACAAAAGTTCAGACAGGATAAGCAACATGTCCAAAGTCACTTGGCTAGTGAGTGGAGAGCAGGTATCTAAACACAGATTAGCCTGACTCCAGAACAAATACTTTATAGTGTCTCTATATTATAGAGATAATGAAATCCCTTAAATCAATGGATGGAAGCACCTATCCAATAAATGATATTGTAATAAATAGGTGGCAATTTGAAAAAAAAAGGTTTAAGCTGTACTCTCACACTACTGCACCCCCCCCCAAAAAAAAATCTTTAAAAAATGACAGAATAGGTGTCCTGGGTGCTTTATTAACAGACTTCTCTCCAGCCAAGTAGGAAGCTAGAATTAGATTATCAGCCCTTGCAAATATTCACCTTCTCCTAGTCCCATACAATCAGAGGTCATTTCTATTTTGGTCTGTACCATGTCCTCAACGCCTAGTATAATGACTGGCTAATATTTGTTGAATGAAAAAATTTAATATAATTTTTAAATGAAAAGAAAATATAATTAAATATTTACCAAACCTGGAGAGGACTTCCAAAACTTATAAGCTGTAGAAGAAATCACAAAGGATGGACAGATATGGTTACATTTTGAAAAGATGTAAAAGGCAATCAACGGACTGTAAAAAAATATTTGCCACAAATAAGTATACCTTTATTCTAAAAAAAAAAAAAAATACTGGCATCCTAGTAGACATATAAGCAAAAGATACAAACAGATAGAAAGAAAAAACAATACAAGAATACATATAAAAGCACATGCAATCTTTCTAGAATTCAAAAAAAACTTAAAAGCAATGATATAGATTTTTTTAAGTATAAGTATGTTAACACTGGTGAAACTTTTATCTCATATACAGCTATGGAACTGTAAACTGGTAATTTTGGAAAGCTATTGGAAGGTATATTTAGAAAATAAATGACAATATATTTCAAAATATATTAAAGTATTTACAATTTTTGACTCAGTGATTCTACTTTCTGGGAATCACTCCAAGGAATTAATCAAAATAGTGAAAAACTATAGCCATTAAGATGCCATTACATTGTTTATGATAGGAAAAAATGATAAAAGAAAGCAAGCAAACTAAGTGGTCTTTGCTTTGCTAAGGGAATAACCACAGATGGCAGGTTGTACATCTGTTAAAAAGACAGTTACGGACTTCTGCTTGTAGCCATGATAGAATAATAGGGACTAGACTTACCTATCCTCTTCAGAAAATTAGAAAACTAGACAAAATATAATAGCTTTTTTCAGATATTAGATCTCAGGCAGTATGGGAGTATGAATCCTGAGAGACGTGAACTAGGGAAGTTTATCAGAAAAAGAAGACTTCAGAACAAAGAGTATTACTAGGAATAGAGAGTGACGTTACATAATGATAAAGCAGTCAGTCCACCAAAAAGACGTAATAATCCTAAGAGTGTATGCACCTAACAACAGAGCTCCAAAATATACAAAGCAAAAACTGGCAGAAATGAAAGGAGAAACAGACAAACCCTTAACACAGTTAGAGATTTCAACATTCCCATTCATATATTATGTATTTCATGCTACAACAGCAGAGTTGAGCAGTGGAGCCTGTGAGCAGGCTTTGAGTACAAAGCCTGAAATATTTTCTATCTGGCCCTTTAAATGATATTCCCTGACCTCCATTCTGGGCTACAAACCAAAATCATCAAATCTGAAAGAACTGAAACCATATAAAGTATGCTCTCTAACCACAATAGTTAAATTAAATTAGAAACGAATAGAAAGATACTTGAAAAATTCACAAATTTTGAGAATTAAACATTTCATTTCTAAATTTCTAAACTTGTGGGTGGAAAAGAAAGTAAAAAGAAAAATTAGAACAGTGATAGAAAGCAGATCACTGCTTGCCTGGTGGAGAGTGGGGAAGGAAATAACTTGGAAGGGTCACGAAGGAACTCTTCAGGGCAATGGAAATTTTTTTTTTTAAGATTTTATTTATTTATGAGAGAGAGAGAGCATGAGCAGGGGGGCAGGGGCAGAGAGAGAAGCAGACTCCGCGCTGAGTGGGAGCCCGATGTGGGGCTCAATGTGGGGCTCAATGTGGGGCTTGATCCCAGGACCCTGAAATCATGACCTGAGCCAAAAGCAGATGCTTGCTTAACTGACTGAGCCACTCAGGCGCCCTGGGAATTTTAATTATAGTGGTTAGGTATAGGCATTCATCAAAATTTATCAACTGAACATTTAAAATGGGTGCATTTAGGGGCGCCTGAGTGGCTCAGTTGGTTAAGCGGCTGCCTTCGGCTCAGGTCATGATCCCAGGGTCCTGGGATCGAGCCCCGCATCGGGCTCCCTGCTCGGTGGAGAGCCTGCTTCTCCCTCTCCCTCTGTCTGTTGCTCTGCCTACTTGTGCTCTATCTCTGTTAAATAAATAAATAAAAATCTTTAAAATAAAATAAAATAAAATGGGTGCATTTAAATTTTATATAAATTATACTGAATTAAAGTTATTTCTTAAAGAGTCTGAGAACTAGCAAGAGGAAAATATTTATAAGGGTTAGGTAAAAAGAAAAAAAACTATAGGCCATAGAAGACCAATTCCCTGGATTCAAGTTCTTATAGCAAGTTTCTTAATTTTACCATGCTTCAGTTTCCTCATCTGCAAAATAGGGATAACAGTATCTATATCATAAAATAGTTCAGAAGATCAAACACGTAAAATGCTAAGAATACCCATAAAAAATATTCAATGAATGTTAACTATCATTATTAGAAAAAAAGCACATGAGGAAAAAACAGGAAAGAAAAATGATATGGTAGCTGTGTAAGAATGGCTAATTATGGCAGATTGTAGTGTCTCTATTTCTCTAATCAAAATGACTGTAAATTGTAGCTTTATTGTTTTAATTTTTTTAATTAAAAAATCATAATCTCTACGGGCACCTGGCTGGCTCAGTTGGCAGAGTATGCAACTCTTGGTCTCGGGGTTGTGGATTCAAGCCCCATACTGGGTGTAGAGATTGCTTAAAAATAAAATCTTAGGGCACCTGGGTGGCTCAGTTGGTTAAGCAACTGCCTTCGGCTCAGGTCATGATCCTGGAGTCCCGGGATCGAGTCCCACATCGGGCTCCCTGCTCGGCGGGGAGTCTGCTTCTCCCTCTGACCCTCCTCCCTCTCATGCTCTCTGTCTCTCATTCTCTCTCTCTCAAATAAATAAATAAAATCTTTAAAAAAATAAATAAATAAAATAAAATCTTAGGGGCACCTGGGTGGTTCAGTCTGTTAAACATCTGCCTTTGGCTCAGGTCTTGATCTCAGGGTCCTGGGATGGAGCCCCGCATCAGGCTCCCTGCTCAGTGGGAAGTCTGCTTGTCCCTCTCCTGCCCCTCCCGCCCCTGCTCATGCTCATGTGCACGCTCTCTCTCTCTCTCTCAAAGAAATAAAAATCTTTTTTAAAAATCTTAAAAAAAGATAAAATAAAAAATAATAATCTCCACACCTTGCTCTACAACTGCTAATAATGAGCCTTCCCAGTTTTTGCAGAAATAGGGGATTAAGGTGGGGGAGAGCGGGAGCAAAAGGAACTTAAATGGAAGGAGTTATTTTTGAATGGAAAGAAAATACAGAAAATACATGACTTCTAATTTTTTTTAAAGATTTTATTTATTTATTCATGAGAGATAGAGAGAGAGAGAGGCAGAGGGAGAAGCAGGCTCCCCGCGGAGCAGGGAGCCCGATGTGGGACTCGATCCCAGGACCCTGGGATCATGACCCAAGCCGAAGGCAGACGCTTAACCGACTGAGCCACCCAGGCGTCCCCATGACTTCTAATTTTTAAAACAATTTAATACAAAAAAAAATTTTAACTGGAAGCTTCATTATAACCATAAGTGCAAAACACTTATCATATGCCACAAATAGATAGTAGCCATAAAAATAAATGCATTAAAAAGCAAACTGAAAAACTTCTAGTTAGATACACTTCTCTTTTTACTGAATAGATTAACATGTATTTATTAGAGAGACATTTAAGACAAACTTGTACCAAACTAGCTTTCTCTTGGCCTAATCAAAAAGACTGAAGTAGAATTGAAAGGTCCAACATCTGCACCAGGGAATCAAAGTTATTTAATATCTGTCCCTGGCCCATCTGATAGCAGTAAGGGGAATGAGAGTGGGTATGCCCCTGGAGGTTGAACATGGGTGTTAGAGTCATATAAACCCTGCCTCAAACTGACTCTGACACCGGTAAATCTAGAAATGAGGACCACACCCTCGTGACAGGATTAAATGAGACCTGGCCTAATAAGCACCTAATTGTGCTAAAAATTTGTTTTAACCCTGCTAAAATGGACTTCTCGTAAAGAAATATCCTTCTCAACAGATTTCTTAAGCAAGTTATCACTGTTTAATTTATTTATAATCTACAAGGTCCATACTAAGCCCTCGATGTTTGCTATTCCCATTGCTGTCAACGTTAATATTACCTTTACCGCAAATGTTTGCCTTCATATTTTGTGATAAAGCAGCCTCAACAGCATTGCTCCATATATCACTGTACTTAGTTACTATGAGAATATCTATTAACTGGTCAAAAGTTCCTCTGACCTTTTACAGAAATTTCTCTCAATATTTTAAGGCTTAGAAATTTCTATACTCAGGGGCACCTGGGTGGCTTAGTTGGTTAAGCGACTGCCTGCGGCTTGGGTCATGATCCTGGAGTCCCTGGATCGAGTCCCACATCAGGCTCCCTGCTCGGCAGGGAGTCTGCTTCTCCCTCTGACCCTCCCCCCTCTCATGTGCTCTCTCTTTCTCTCTCTAATAAATAAATAAAAATCTTTAAAAAAAAAAAGAAATTTCTATATTCAAATGCCACACCCCCTGCTCCCCACCCACAATGACCGCAGGTTCTAACTTTAGTAATTTTACCCCTGACAGCCCCAGATTTTTTTAAGCTTCTAATGCTTAAAATGTCAGTGGTGGGAATGTAAATTAGTGCAACTATTCTAGAGGGCAATTTTTAGTGTCAAAATCCTTTCATAACAAGTCATATTTTTTACCAAGCATTCCAATTTTAAAAATTCATTTTGTATATAAGGATTTATCAATAAGGATTTTCATTGCAGCAATATTTATGATGGTTTAAAAACTGGTTATAAACTAAAGTCCTAACAATAATAAATTGGACAATTACAGGGTAGTCATGACATGAAACAGTGTATATCCATTAAGAGATAGCTTGTAAAAATGTTTATATGGGCAAAAGTTTACCATATACTGACATGTGAAAAAGAAAGTTTTGAAACAGTATTATTGTGTGATTCCAATCTTAATTTAAAAATGTATGTTAAATTTTAATGCAGACACTAAGATGCTAATAGTGATATATCTCATTAAGGCATCTCTTATTTTAATTTTCTTCTTTGACCCTTTTTTTAATTTTCAAATTTTTTTATAATACACATTCATGACTTTTAAAATCATAAAAAAAAAATTTTTTTTAAAGCGTTTCAAACTCTTTAAGAAGTAGTCAAGAGGTATGTGGTGGCTAGAACAATGTAAGAAATTTTTAAAATATGAATAGTTCTACTTTGATCCACCAATACCTACATTATTTAATTTCTCGGGACCTCAAATTTCTTAAGCTGTTTTTTAAAAAGGAGGTGGGGGGGGGACGCTTCATATAGGAGATAAATTGGTATAGCCTTTTTTCAGAGGAATTGGTAAATACCCATAGAATTTTGAATGCACATATGCTTTAATCTATTCCAAAACTAAATATTTATCTTCCAGATAAAAATAAAAAACCTGTGCATATTAAAGCATTCTCTGCAGCATTGACTGTAATAGCAAGAGACTGGAAACAATACAAATGCCTATCAAATAGGAAAGATTAAAAAGAATGAGACATCAAAGAGGTATTAAGTGGATTAAGCTGATGTGTATTGTTTCATTTATCTTTAAAGAAAATCAAAATTTTCATCTTTAATTTTACCACACACGTACTTTGCACACATACAAACAAAGGTCTGGAAGGAACCTCTATCAGTACTGACCTCTACAGAATAAGAACAATGAGGTGGGAAAAACCTAGAACTTTTTACCTTTGACCTATACTTCCCTATTACCAACTGGGCACTTTTTTAAACCATGAAAATATATTTATCATTTAAAACTGAAAGGGAAAGTTGTAGAACTACATGATTTCCAAGATTCCTTCCAGCTCTAAAACTCTATTTGGTCCCTAATGTAAATTATCATCAACATGGCTGATTGGATCATGCAAAATATCAACTTACCACAACTTAAAATGTAACAAATCTTATTTGAAGTTCAATTCCTTTTACACTCTGCTAGTGTCCAAAGCTGATAGAAGACAATTAGATAGATATTTTTTAATTGACCTATTTTTCTAAGGCAGACTCTAGGGAGATATTTGTTTTTAATTACTAGAACATAAAATATAAACTGTAAGACTACAGGTGAATTTAATTTAAAACAGGTGTAGGAGCAGCTGGGTGGCTCAGTCAGTTAAGCATCTGACTATGATCTCAGCTCAGGTCTCAATCTCACCATCATGAGTCCAAACACTGCACTGGGCTCCACGCTGTGTGTGGAGCCTACTTAAAAAGGGAGGGGGAGGGGCGCCTGGGTGGCTCAGTTGGTTGGGCGACTGCCTTCGGCTCAGGTCATGATCCTGGAGTCCCGGGATCGAGTCCCGCATCGGGCTCCCTGCTCGGCAGGGAGCCTGCTTCTCCCTCTGACCCTCCCCCCTCTCATGTACTCTCTCTCATTCTCGCTCTCTCAAATAAATAAATAAATCTTTTAAAAAAAAAAAAAAAAAAAAAAAAAAAAAGGGAGGGGGAGGCGCCCGGGTGGCTCAGTCAGTTAAGCAACTGCCTTCTGCTCAGGTCATGATCCTAGGGTCCTGGGATTGAGCCCCGAGTAGGGCTCCCTGCTCAGTTTAGAGCCTGCATCTCCCTTTCTCTCTGCTGCTCCCCCTGCTTGTGCACTCTCATGTGCTCTCTCTATCAAATAAATAAAATCTTTTTTAAAAAAACAGGTTTAGACTTTCTAATTGCATAAGAAAGTTACGGCACCCAGAGATTTTATTAGCAAATGCAGGTAACCATTTTATAAATCCAAAGTCAATTCTCAAGCAAGCTAATTTGGTGTAAGCTGGGGCCAGGTATAGGGAAAAGATCACAAATATTCCAAAATCACAGCTAAAACTAGTCAAAAATAAGATATAATATAAACTATAGTTACATTAAATATTTAGAAACACATTTATTGTTCTATAGCCAAAATAATACAAGTTCTAGTTTGGAAATATTACATAAATTACTTGATGAAAAACCACTCAGAAGTTAATATAAGAAAATAATTATGGCTGTTTAATGTCTTCCCTAAAATCTCTCTTATTTTTTTTGAAACCTTCAAATAGGACCAAGGCGTTCTGTATCTGCCATGTGGAGCCGCATCTACCTGTACAATTTACTATGATGGACAATGTGAGGCAGACAATCCTTCGGCCAGAACAACTAGAGAAGCTAGATAAGATACTTGAGAATTTGTTTAAAGGCATCAAGATTTTGTAGTGATCCGAAGGGGTACATGCACCCCAATGTTTATAGCAGCAATGTCCACAATAGCCAAACTATGGAAAAAGCCAAGATGTCCATCAACAGATGAATGCATAAAGAAGATGTGATGTATATACACACAATGGAATATTATGCAGCTATCAAAAAATGAAATCTTGCCATTTACAATGACGTGAATGGAACTAGAGGCTAAGCGAAATAAGTCAATCAGAGAAAGACAAGTATCATATGATCTCACTGATATGAGGAATTTGAGAAACAAGACAGAGGACCATGGGGAAAGGGAGGAAAAAATGAAACAAGATGAAACCAGAGAGGGAGACAAACCATAAGAGACTCTTAATCTCAGGAAACAAACTGAGGGTTGCGGGAGTGGTGGGGGGGTGGGAGGGATGGGGTGGCTGGATGATGGACATTGGGGAGGGTATGTGCTATGGTGAGTGCTGTGAATTGTGTAAGACTGATGAATCACAGACCTGTACCTCTGAAACAAATAATACATTATATGTAAAAAAAAAAAAAAAGAAGAAGAAGAAGATAGAAGGAAGGGGGGGAATCGGAGGGGGAGACAAACCATGAGACTATGAACTCTGAGAAATAAACTGAGGGTTTTAGAGGGGAGGGATTGGGGGGGATGGGTTAGCCCGGTGATGGGTATTAAGAAGGGCACGTATTGCATGGAGCACTGGGTGTTATACGCAAACAATGAATCATGGAACACTACATCAAAAACTAATGATGTAATGTATGGAGACTAACAAATAATAAAATAAAATTTTAAAAAATTAATTTTTAAAAAAGGCATCAGGATTTGAGGAGACAAGATTTCAGAAAGAAAGGAAGCTTTGAGAAGTGAGCCCTACATTTTCTGTTGCTTTTCCCCTCAAAGTACTTGCTGATTCTTATGCCACACGGAACCTATATTCTTGGAAGAAAGCGCAATGCTGATAAGCGGCAGCCTCATAGTGCTAGTGCTAGAAATACAAAAATTGGAATTCAGGGCCCAGCAGGGAGGAGGCCTGGAAAACACCCTAGGCTTTCTGTTGTATTTTCTGGATGCTCAATCTGCAAAGGTTTCCTGCATTCCTAGCGTGTGCTCACAGATGCTCTCATTTTCTTCTAAGCTGGATTTTTTTCTTTTTAAAGTAAGCTCCATGCCCAGTGTGGAGCCCAGTGTGGGGCTTAAACTCACAACCCTGAGATCAAGACCTGAGCTGAAATCAACAGTCAGTCGCTTAACCAACTGAGCCACCTCGGCACCCCTAAATGAAGTCTTAAATTTCCACTTCCATGTGCTTTTCGCAAGATTAGAGCAAGTCTATTGGTGTTTATATATTTATCCTACAGTCAATAATTTACCAGATTTTCATACTCATTATAATGTTTTCTCCCTAACTAGAGTCTGTTGGGTTTCCAGGGTATACAGTTATTTCACCAGTAAGAAGGAATTCCAAAATAAAAGACTTTGACTTTCCTAAAATTAATGTCAATTACTTCATTTTCTTGTCTTAGACCCTCCAAAACAGTGTGGGACAATACTGACAAAAACAGGCACATCTGTCTGGTTCCTGATTCCTACTGAAACAGGTTTTAGTGTTGTGTTGTTTAGAATGACAGTTGCTATCAATTTTTTTTGATCAAGATATAATTTACATAACAAAATCCACTCTCCTTTCTTGAAGTGTGGAGATTTTACCACCATGTGTTTTTACCACCACCAAAATCAAGATCAAAAGCACTTCCATCACTCCAAAAAGTCCCCTCATACTTTTCTGCAGTCATTCTCTTACATCTTTGCTTCACTTTAAATAAGATACATGCACTTATGAAACTCCGCTGTTAATATCTGTTCAAGCTCTGCACAGAGACCACATCTATATTGCTCACCCCTATGCAGCCAGCACCTTGCAGAACACCTGGCATATACCAGATCAACACTTGCTGAATAAATAAATGAATGAATGAATGAATGAATGAATGAACCAATTAACCAACAAATTCACTTTAGTGCTCATCCCCCCCATTCCTTAAGCTCCCTAATTCCAACTGCTTTCCTGCCTTAATCTCCCTGGTCTGCACTCTCCCTGCCTCCTCACTGCTGGACTAAACCTGTCTACCAGGTTAGCTATCCATTGCCCATAATAGCACCCCTTTGGCTAAATGGCTTTCTCTTCCAAGAAGAGACTTATCGACAACAACAAAGGTAGTTGTTTCCAGTAGGCCCATGGACATACAGTATCAAAGGGAAAAACTAAAATTAGGAAGCAAGGGAATCAGATCCAAAGATATGGAGTTTAATAACAGCCCAGAGTATAAATTCTGGAGGAACTAGACCAAGATGGGAAGTGAGAATCAATAATGGGTAAAAAGTCAGAAGAGGTGGGTACCCCAAGTGAGAAAAGGCAAGGCTGGGATCCGAATAAGCTGCCCTTTCCTTGCACAGGGCGCAAAAACAGGGATCCTGTTTTAAAGGGGCAGAGCCAAGCCAGACAACAGCTGGCCATCTTCTGCCAGTCTATGTCTTATATCCTGCCTGCCATAAATTCCCACCATCATCTGATGAACCGTCTACTCACAAGCAATGGATCTATTTTGGAGGACATGTCTCATTCTCAGTTCCCTCCAGGTGCAACCCGAACTAGCCACCCCTGACTAGTTAAGATAGAATTTGCAATTTCAGAACTGGTTGCTTACTTGTTCAGAGCTAGAGAAAGAGGTGAAGAAGTTGAGTTGTGAAATGCAGAAAAGTGAAAGAACTCATCTTTTCTGAAAGCAAAAAAATAAACAGGAGTTAAAATATACAAAAATGCAATTATTTGAGATTTCTGAATGTAATTCTCACCGTAGTATACTCTTAAAAAAAAAAAAGATACAAACACAAAAGCATAAAAAAAAAAAAGCTTTGTAAGGTATCCTTTGCTTACCAGTAACAAATGTTGGTAATTTGAGCAGATGTAAATAAGTCACCACCACAATGTGTAAACACCAACCACAGAATTAAGATTGGCAAACCTAAATAGGGGAAGCTGAGAAAAGATTATGACAGCCTGTCACTGAAAAGCTTGTTTTCAGGAATTCGAATGAGTATCTGAAAACAAATTCCAAATTCCATTTTCCTGGAGGAAGCAACAAGAAAGGGAGTGTTTTT
Organism: Neomonachus schauinslandi; assembly: GCF_002201575.2. Lineage (NCBI taxonomy): Eukaryota > Metazoa > Chordata > Mammalia > Carnivora > Phocidae > Neomonachus > Neomonachus schauinslandi. The sequence continues at coordinate 18,134,085 of NC_058407.1, read as the reverse complement.
TGTTGGAAACAAGGTCGGAGTTGGGGTCGGGGAGAGGTATGTAAAGACTAGGTTAATAAACACAAAATAGGGCGCCTGGGTGGCTCAGTTGGTTAAGCGACTGCCTTCGGCTCAGGTCATGATCCCAGGGTCCTGGGATCGAGTCCCGCATCAGGCTCCCTGCTCTGCGGGGAGCCTGCTTCTCCCTCTCCCGCTCCCCCTGCTTGTGTTCCCTCTCTCGCTGTGTCTCTCTCTGTCAAATAAATAAATAAAATCTTAAAAAAATAAATAAATAAACACAAAATAAATATTTCCAAAGACGCAAGCGTGGGGTGAGGGACTTCCCTTGCCGGAAAGACACCTGGTCCTTTGTGTCTTCCTAAACGCTGAGTAGGTATTTCTATGAAGTTACAAAGCTGCATACTCTCTCATTTGCAGCCCCACAGGTTTTGCTTTCAAATATCTGCAGGTGTATCCTCCTGCACAGGGTAAACGAGGGTTTTTTTCCCCTTTTCTGTGCTAGACAGACCTTTACGAACACGCTCTCCACCTGACAATAGGAATTCTAGGGCCGCCGGCCACCATCTCTGAAATTTAGGAGTGAGTTGAGGGCATCAAAGTTGCTCTCAATTTCTCTCAAGGGAAAAAAAAGAAGCCCCACTATCCTCTCCTGCAAACCGGATCAGGGAGGCAGGCCGCAGGTTTCGGCCACTGAACACGGAGAGGCAGCGAGGGGTCCGACGGCCCCCCAAGTGACGCACGAGAAGCCAGATTCGTGTTTACCAGCCGGAGGCCGAGCCCAGACTCGGAGAGGCCAACCCCCGAACACAGGGCGGCCGCGGCCAAGGTGTCGGAGCTTCCCAGGCCTGTTTCTACGGGCTGTGTACACTGGAGAGTCCTGGAATAAACACAGACCTCTACTACAAGCAGAACAAGACGTAAACTCTAAAACACGCAGCGCATAGTTCCCGCAAAGACACGTTGGGAAATGCGGCAGGGCTAAACTACGCAGCTGGTCCACAGGCCAAAGACTACGATTCCCAGCATTCAATACAGTGTACCCCCTGGTATGTTGCATGCCGGGAACTGTAGTTCCTCACCACCTCCATCTAAAAAGTACTCCGGCGATTTTCAACCTCTCACGTGTTTCTCTTCTCCGGAATGCACTGCCAAAGAGAAAGCTGACTGCGAAAAGGCGCGCGGGAATCATTCCCAACGTGACCCCACGCGTAGACAGGGAAAGTGAAGAACCGTTGCCATGACTACCGTTTCCCCTGGTCACGGAATAAACGCGCTCAAGGATCCGGAAGTGGTTCCTCTGCGACCTCTCCAAAACGAGGGGATGTGTTCCGTGCTGACGTTCATTGGGCCGTTTCCCTGAGAAACCAAAGCTACCCGGGCAAGGGGGAGGTCCCATGTAGAGGGGCCCGCGGAGCCATTTGATTGGAGAAGAGAGGCTATGGCTGGCCAATCGGAGGGAGCCACGCTTCGGGCATCGGGCACCGCACCTGGACAGCTCCGATTGGTACACTGCGGTCCCCCCCACGAGTCCCCATTGGGTAGAGGGGGTGCGTGGTGCGGCACCATTGGTGGGTTCGTGTTTCCCGTCCCCCGCCCGCGAGAGGTTGGGGTGAAAAGCGGCCCGACCTGTTTGGGGGGTAGTGGGCGGACCGCGCGGCTTGTGGCGTGAGGATCTGAGCCCCGTGGTGGGGGGTGGAGGCGGCTCCTGCGATCAAAAGGGACTTGAGACTCTCCCCGGCCGCGCGCCATGAGGGCACTGTGGGTGCTGGGCCTCTGCTGCGTCCTGCTGACCTTCGGTGAGTGATCCCAGAGGAGCGGGCACCCCCGGACGCCCCCCCTCCTCAAGCGCGGCCTCTTCTCGAAGGTTCTGGGGGCGTTGAGTCTGGGAGGGGGATTACGGGGCCTCGGTTGGGCCGAGGGGAATCCATCGCCTTTCCTCGAAAGAGGCTCAGGGGAGTTCACGCACTCGTTCTGTGGAAAGGAAAAACGAGAACCGAGAACATTTAAATCCCTTGCAGACCTCCTAGTATTCGCGCTTAGAGGTCTCGACCAACTTGGGGTGGGGCGCCTCTCGGGCTCTTGGTCTCCCAGGAGCCTTGCGGGTGCCTATTCCGCAGGACTTTTGTCGGACGCAGGAGCCTTTGGCCCTCCACGCTTGGGGACACCCCCGCATCCAGTCTGCGAGTCAGAAAGCGGGTTTCCTTTCTTAGGTGCTGGATTGGGGTGTGTGGGGCCCTGAGAAGAAAGACCGTGTCAGCGTGTTTGCTTCACTTTTGCTCGAGCTTCTTAACCTTGCAAAATCTCTTTAGTTCTCTTCCCTCGCTCACTTGGGCCCGATTTCAGTTCCTCTCGCCAGTGGTTGCACAAATTCTGTTTGTATTCTGACCTGCGATATTGAAGGTCTAAGTTCTGGCATGGTCGGTTGGGCGGCCTTGTCTCGGCCTGCACGCAACACGTGTGAGTGTGGAAGGGACCTGGTATCAAATCTGCTAAACTTCATAAAGCATCCGAGGGCCGCTCTAAAGACGCGATGGCAGCCTCCGTATTTCAGAATCTACTGGAGGGCTCAGTACCTGAACTTAAATAAGAAATATACCAAGTTGGGTTTACACCGGGTCTTTAGTAGATCCATTCTTCCAACCCCACCTCCCATATTAACCACCTGAATTTTGCAACCCCTATTCTTGCCCTGTTTGATTGTATTTCTTCTGAGAAGTACACGAAGCAACGACGGTATAAGAGTTTTCTGGTGTTAAATCTTTCAGGGTCGGTCCGAGCTGACGATGAAGTCGATGTGGATGGTACAGTGGAAGAGGATCTGGGCAAAAGTCGAGAAGGCTCAAGGACAGATGATGAAGTAGTACAGAGGTTTGTGTTCTTTTGAAACTACACAGACTAGCCCCTATGAACACTGGAATATAGTAGCTTGTTATCTTCAAAGGTCCAGATGACGTGTAACACCCCAAATTTAAATACCTAAGAAATGGTCAAAGAAAATGTTAGGGCTATGAGGCATGTTCATCCCTTAAGTATCTCCTAACTTCCCAACCAGGAATGACGGGTCAGAATGGGATGAATTTCCTTTGAAAACTATTTGGATAACTAGATTGCAGAATATAAGCTCTGTGACTTTCCTAAGACCAGTTGGTTTTATATTCAGTAAGTGTGTAAACTTGGTAATTGTTTTAAGTAACCTCTGCCCCCACTGTGGGGCCTGAACTCCTGACCCCCCCAGATGAAGAGTCGCATGTTCTACTGACTGAACCACCCAAGTGCCCCTAAACTTCGTAATTTTTAAAAAGATTTCTCTCATTTGAGCAATGTTTTCAAATTTGGCACCTTGGGACTTAATTGACAATTTTGTAGACCATTAGAGGCCAAAGCTTCCCAGGTAAAGAGGCAGCCCCACATGCAAGGGAACATATAAATAAGTATGACCTTGCTTTTTATTTTTAGTAGAGAAAAGTCGGGTTTATTTTTCTGACAGTTTTAAGAACTGAGTATTATAGCTCAGTGCTAAGGTGGCAAAATAATAGAAATATTGGTTTAGTAATATTTTATAATAGGTTTCCATTTTACTCTTTTAACCCTTAAGACAATCTCATGAGACCGCTGTGCTTTCATCGTAGATCCTTTGTTTTTGGAGGGAACTAAGTAAGCAATGCAGTAGTTTATCAACTTTTTTCCTTAGAGAGGAAGAAGCTATTCAGTTGGATGGATTAAATGCATCCCAAATAAGAGAACTTAGAGAGAAATCAGAAAAATTTGCCTTCCAAGCTGAAGTTAATAGAATGATGAAACTCATCATCAATTCATTGTATAAAAATAAAGAGGTAAGTAACATGTGGTTTGGATAATATTTTCTCTCTTGCAATAGCATACTTGTTTACCTTCATAATAAATATACTTACGTAGTAATTTCAAGTAAGTAGTTATTAGCACAGTTTAAATACCCAGTATGTATAAAAATTGCTGCTAGATACCTGTGGGGGGGGTGGTTAGACATTTTCCTTTTGTCCTTTCCCCTCCAATTATGTTCGTATTCTGCTAAATAGTCAGTGTTAAGATCAGTCACACAAACTAAGCCTTGTGTGTTAATATGTAAAGATCTACTTTGAGACTAGAGTTTTACTACTCTTAACTAATTCAGGTATCCCTTAACAGTTGCTACAGTCCTGTGGGTAAAGAGCTGTACCTCCTTTTACCAAGAGAGTAAAGCCACTTTTGTACCATAGGTTTTATTTCTTAAAGTGTGCTTTTTCAGAGTACAGAAGAGAACTAAATGGGGCTCCTGGGTGGCTCAATTGTTAAGCATCTGCCTTCGGCTCAGGTCATGGTCCCAGGGTCCTGGGATCGAGCCCCGCATCAGGCTCCCTGCTCTGCGGGAAGCCTGCTTCTCCCTCTCCCATTCCCTTGCTTGTGTTCCCTCTCTTGCTGTGTCTCTCTCTGTTAAATAAACAAATCTTAAAAAAAAAAAAAAAAACTAAAATGAGTTTGACATTAAATTTGCTGTTTTGTATATCTTGAAGCTAATCGAAGTGTGTTAAATCTGGCTTCCATTTAGATTTTCTTGAGAGAACTGATTTCAAATGCTTCTGATGCTTTAGATAAGATAAGGTTAATATCACTGACTGATGAAAATGCTCTTGCTGGAAATGAGGAACTAACTGTCAAAATTAAGGTAAGCTTAAAACAAATTTCTTCTTCTAAAGCTAAAAGAATCCTTAGATACAGGGAATCTCTATCAGTCAAGATAGGCCAGGTTATGCTGCAGTAACAAATAACCCCCAAGCCTCGGGGCTTAAATTGGGGTTTAGCAAAATACGGCCTGTGGGCCAAATCCAGCCTACTTGTTTTTATAAATAAAGTTTTACCAAAACACAACCATGCCTATTTATGTGTTAGCTATGACTGCCTTTGTGCTACACGATGGGTTTAAATAGTTGTGACAGAGACCATATGGCCCACATGCCTAAAAATATTTACTGCCTGGCCCTTTTTCAGAAAAAGTTTGCTAACCCCTGGATTAAATAATCAACCACAGGCCACTGCGGCCTTTGCTTTGCATCATCCTCCCTCCTGGACACAGGCTGATTGAGTAGCCACCATCTGGAGTATAGCTTGTTACCATGGTACAGAGAGCTTGGAGGGTCTCCCATCCTTTAAAGGCTCTAGTCTGAAAGCTACATTCCTGACTCCCACTTGCAGCTCACTGGCCAGAACCAGTCACATGGCCTTAATAACCAAAAATGAAGGAAGCATATTCCTGCTATGTTTCCTTTTAAAAGACAGAGAGCTAGGAATATTTAGTGAAGAACATTGATCACCACAGATTCCAGAAGTCATTCAAGTTTTGAACCTTTTTATTTTCTATGAAAGAAATAGGCACAATATAAAATTTTATTTTTCTTAAATTTTTTTCTTCAAAAATAACTTGTTTTATTTAGGTCTATCTGCTCTTCGACATTTAGGCCAGTCTCTGTCTTCTTTATATTGATAGTTTCTCAAAAACACTGAACTTCAGATTATCCTCTATAAAGAAAGATGCTTGCATGTAAGGTGCACGTATTCTGAAAAGGCCATAAAATACTATATGGAGGGAAATTAACCCAGTTTAGTTTTCTGTATTGGAATTGAGGTGGCCCAAAGCTGGTAATTTCTGAATATATAGCCCAGTATTTAATTGTCATACTGTGAGTATTAAGTGAATAAAACTATCCTATTCTTGTCTTGCTTTCAGTGTGACAAGGAGAAGAATCTGCTACATGTCACAGATACTGGTGTAGGAATGACCCGGGAAGAGTTGGTTAAAAACCTTGGTACCATAGCCAAATCTGGAACAAGCGAGTTTTTAAACAAAATGACTGAGGCACAAGAAGATGGCCAGTCAACTTCTGAATTGATTGGCCAGTTTGGTGTCGGTTTCTATTCTGCCTTCCTCGTAGCAGATAAGGTTATTGTCACGTCAAAACACAACAACGATACTCAGCACATCTGGGAATCTGACTCCAATGAATTTTCTGTAATTGCTGACCCAAGAGGAAACACTCTAGGACGGGGAACAACAATTACGTGAGTATTACTGATTCCTAATAAGAAGTAATCACCTAGCGAGGATCTTGACTCTGAGCAAACAACTTATTCTGGGCTTTCATTCCTTGCCTATAAAATTGACCTGTTCTCATCACTTGAGGAAATATTTTGAGGACCTCCTAAGGGCCAGACACAAAGAGTTATAATGGCTGCTATACGTAGAGGGCAAAAAGTTGGAAGGGTTAACTCTTCTAGGGGAGAAGGCAGGTTGGAGGCCTCACAGAAGTGGGTTGATTCAAGATTTCCAAGGAGGCAAGTCTTGGGAAAGAAGTGTCTGACCTGTGGAGGATTGTGGCTACGAAGGGATGGAGGCACAGCATGTTCACAGGATTAAAGAAAGTCCTCTCAGTCGGTGGCACTTAATGATAGAGGTTTTGATTAGCTTTTTTAAGGTTTTCTGAAGATGGATGTGGAGGGTGGCAGGACTGGATGAGAGGATACTCTCAGGGTGACCATTGAAAATACTCAACTATGGTGGTAACTGGTGCTGGGTGGGGACAGGTTGGAGAGAACAGAGACAAAGAGCTTGAAGAAAGTTCATGAAAGTTCTTCAGAAGAAGATGTCTCCTTTGAGGATGGTTGCAGATTGTTGAATTCAAACTAGTATTTGGTTTAAGCCAGTACCTGTTCCTTGTATAGACGAGGCAGATCTCATGCCCAGGGGCTCTCAGTGTTTATAGCACTGTGAAGTAGAGCAGCTTTTTGACCTTTTTTCCCCCAACAAATAGAACAAGATGCTTAAATTTGCTTAATACTTATGGAATGACAAGTAAATACTGAGCTACATGAAGCTACCAGCTTTAGGCCACATAAAGAAATCCCATTTCAGAGGTCATTGGCTTGCTAACGAGCAAGGTGAAAATGTGCCGACAGCCTCAACTTTTTTTCTTAGTCCAGTTTTAAATTTTCTCCACATAAGAATTTTCAAGTATTCAGAATATAAGAAAGCATGTATCTATTATTTTGACCAATGTTCTTCACCCCAGAAGGTGAATAGTTCCTGTCTTCATTTTCATAAATGTTCCTTTAGCAAATACTAATTAGATGGGTGCATTTTAGTACTTTTACTAACTTTTCCCAATTTACCTATCTCTGCCTTCTTTATTCACAGTCCTATCACCTGCTCTCATTAGGGGGCATCACTAATAGTTACACCCCGGTGCTCTCTCTGTTAGATGTTAAAGGAACATAGGTAAATCTTCTCTAACTACAGTGAGATAGAAAACCATGTCCCAAGAGGGCGGATGTCTTAGGGTGCTAAGAAACCGGTGAGATTATCTAGATGGAAGCTCCATGGAAGCAAACATTCGCTTGGCTGTTGCATTCCTAGAGCCTAACACTTGACTGGCAGATGTTTCTAGGAGTGAATAAGGGTAATCAGGACAGCTTCGTGCATGTAGCATGGATGGCTGATGAGTGAGTGAAACCTTACAAGTGCTCTCCCTGAGCAAAATTGCCATTTTTCTTCAAGTTCTTCTACCCCAGCATTTATTCAGCAGATAATCATTTGAGTGCATATCACCTGCTAGGGTTTAGGACTCCGGTGGAGAGTAAGACCAATACAGTCGCTGCTTCCATGTGGCTCATTCTAGTAAAGAAGAAAAACGTGAAATGATTTCAGAGTGGCAAATGCCAGAAAGGAAGCTAGAGGACACTTCCCTTATCAGAAGGACTTTCTGAAATTGTGGTATGTTAGGTTCAGATATTCTAGGCAGGAAGCATAGTATGTTGGAAGTTCCAAAGACAAGAGGACCATTTAAGGAACTGACAGTCTAGAATGGCCAAAGGGAAAAGGAAATAGAAGGCAAGAAAGTGATGAGGTCAAGGTCCCACCTTATATATATATATAATTTCATCTTGTATTTGACCAATAAAATAGAAGCCATCAAACAATTTAGTGCCTGCCTACTCCTTTTTTTAAAGATTTTTATTTATTTGAGAGAGCGAGAATGAGAGAGAGAGAGTACATGAGAGGGGGGAGGGTTAGAGGGAGAAGCAGGCTCCTCGCCGAGCAGGGAGCCCGATGCGGGACTTGATCCAGGGACTCCAGGATCATGACCTGAGCCGAAGGCAGTTGCTCAACCACGTGAGCCACCCAGGCGCCCATGTCTACCTACTCTTATTCCCACCCCTAAATTAGCCCCTGCTGTACTCTTATGAGAGATTTTGTGAGGATTCAATGAGATCATGAAATTAGCATCCAGTAAATGCTAGCTAGTACATTTGCTTCTGTCCTTCCTACTATGAGGGAGGTATTTTACATTTTTACCTGAGCTGGTCGCTACTTTTTTTTTTTTTTTTTAAAGATTTTATTTATTTGACAGAGGGAGAGAGCACAAGCAGGGGGGACAGTAGAGGGAGAGGGAGAAGCAGGCTCCCCACCAAGCAGGAAGCCCGATGCGGGGCTCAATCCCAGGACTCTGGGATCATGACCTGAGCCGAAGGCAGACGCTTAACCATCTGAGCCACCTACGCACCCCTGGTCGCTACTTCTGATCTGCTGCCTGCCTCCTACCTCCTCAGAGGCTAAGCATAAATTAATTCCAACCCCATCTTTTAAAGACAGTCCTTCCCACACACTCCTATTTCCCATGTTCAAGTCTCAGTGGGTAAGGAAGGAGACAGACAGGTGGTGCCGCACCCCCTTATTCGATCAGGCACTATGACTTTATCCACCACCTTTCCATTGAAATAAGTCACCAGTAATCTTGTTGCTAAATCCAGTGGTTCAGGGATTTTAAATTGACATTGCTCCCAGCAATAGATTTTCTTTCTTCCTTGGTTTTCCTCTTGTGTCTCCTACATAATTTGCTATCTACTTACCACCATCCACTTAGTACCTAGTTTCCATGACCCTGCATATCTTTTTGTTTCCTTTGCCTGTTGCTTAAATGTTGACAGTATCTCTTTCAAAGGTAACTTACTTTCAGCCCTTTCTCATTATTTTTGTGTTCCTTGTGCAGTCTTCCTACCGTGATGGATTCAGTTTCCAGTTCTTGCTCAGGGTTCTCAAATCTCTATTCTTAGTCTGGATCAGGAGTCAGCTGACTGACTTTTTCCTAAATGGCCAGCTAGTAAATATTTTAAGCGTTTGGACAGTGGGATCTGTCATATGTCACAACTCTGATGTTCTCGCTCAAAGGTGCCATAGACAACACATGATGAGGTTGTGTCCCAGTAAAATTTCTTATGGGTGTCAGCCATAGTTTGCCAGTCCTTGGTCTAGATCTCTCTACTAGGCTCCGCACTCATATATCCAGTGGCCTTTTAAATATCGCTAAGATGTAACCATCAGCTTGAACTTGGATCCACAACTGAACTTTCCTGCAACCCCACGTCACCAGGATACATGTTCTGAAACCAGAGGCTTGGCCACTTCATTAGGCTGTGTCATCATGAACTATCTACCTCTTGGTAATGCTACTAAGCTGTAAACTTTTTGAAGCGGAAGGGGGGACCCATGGTACAACATAGGCCATATTTATTGGGAACACAAACATCAAGATGTGGGCTCCCCACTGTGTTTGAGGTTATGTTATGATGTGTTATTTTTGGTGAGTAGAGGAGGGGTTTGCAGAAGGGACAGTAAGGAAGAAGAAGAAACAATGTTGCAATTGTCAGTATTAGAATTATCTAAGCCAGGGCTGTCCATTAGAACTCTGGAAATAGGGGTGCCTGGGTGGCTCAGTCATTAGGCCTTTGCCTTCAGCTCAAGTCATGATGCTGGGGTCCTGGGATCGAGCCCCGCATTGGGCTCCCTACTTAGAGGGAAGCCTGCTTCTCCCTCTCCCACTCTCCCCTGCTTGTGTTCCTTCTCTCGCTGTGTCTCTGTCAAGTAAATAAATAAAATCTTAAAAAAAAAAAAAAAAACCTCTGGAAATATTCTACCTCTGCACTGTCCAGTATGGCAGCTACTAGCCACTTTGTCCATTGAATACCTAGAATATGGCAGTGTAATTAAAGAACTAACTTTAAATTTTATTTAAAAAAAATAAAATGTGGGGCACCTGGGTGGCTCAGTCATTAAGCGTCTGCCTTCAGCTCAGGTCATGGTCCCAGGGTCCTGGGATCAAGCCCCACATTGGGCTCCCTGCTCTGCAGGAAGCCTGCTACTTCCTCTCCCACTCCCCCCTCCTTGTGTTCCCTCTCTCGCTATGTCTCTGTCAAATAAATAAATCTTTAAAAAAATGTGACTGACTACTGTTTTGGACAGTGGAGATAATGAACAATAAGATTAATTTTCTAGCTTTTTTAAGGAACATGTTTTTATTAAGTGTTTGTTCTCTATAGGAGAGACTTTTTTTTTTTTTTTTTAAGTTTTATTTTTAAGTAATCTCTACACCAGACAGGGGACTTGAACTCACAACCCTGAGATCAAGAGTTAGCACACTCTTCCAACTGAGCCAGCCAGGTGCCCCTGGGTTTGCCATCTATGATAATCCTTTGATTTCTAGAGTAACTATCAGAGTGCATGTCATTCCATTTTTCTCCAGAATGTTTCAGTGCCTTCTTACCTTGAGCTAACTTAACATTTCAGTTCTTCAAATGAAAAAACTAAACACAAAACACAACATATTCAGAAGGTTGGAACATTTGCACTGTTTACTTGGAACTAAGGGTATTTTCCACTTGAGGGACACAAGAAAGATTCTTCCCTCTACTCATGTTTAGTATCTTTAGCTCGCAAACTGTCATTGGTGATAAGAGCTTTAACATGAAAAACGGACCATCCTGGATTACACTGAACTGCTGGCCATTAGCTTTGTGAGAAAGGTACTTAGATGACTTCATAATCAAATCTTTTAAACCAAGGATGTCTCTCTATAAATGTCTTATTTTCCTTTCAGACTCGTTTTAAAAGAAGAAGCATCTGATTACCTTGAATTGGACACAATTAAAAATCTTGTCAAGAAATATTCACAGTTTATAAACTTCCCTATTTATGTGTGGAGCAGCAAGGTAAATCTACACTGATAAAATTTATATGTATTATGTGCGTCTATATTTAAAACTTAAAAAAACAAAGGCTCAGTGTGGTTCTTTTCGTACAGGATACTCAGGGTTTTCTTATTGAAGACCTATTTTCTTTTAGCTGTAATTGCTTTTCATATTCAGAATTATTAAATAAAATAATTTAACTGTAATTCTACTTCAATAGACTGAAACTGTTGAGGAGCCCATGGAGGAAGAAGAAGCAGCAAAAGAAGAAAAAGAAGATTCTGATGATGAAGCTGCAGTGGAAGAAGAAGAAGAGGAAAAAAAAACCGAAAACGAAAAAAGTAAGTCTGGTTCATCTCCACACTAAAATGTTGTTTAGGACATGTTCGAGAAAACACAACCCCAAGTGTGCACAGACTGATTGGAGTTAAGTTTTAATTCTTCAAGGTCTTTTTTCCTCCAGGTGTTAAAGTGCATAGGCCCAGCTTAAGAACAAGAACTAAGTTTATTTGCTAGTGTGTATGTTTTCTGCCTGTGGGAAGTTTTAAGTAGCAAACACAGGTCATTTTTATGCAGTTTTCTGAGTTCTATATATTGCCCAGGACTAGCGGCTTATCATGTTCTAAATTTTAAGATCTTCAAAATCTTTCTACATCATTTGTGGTAAAGATATTAACTATAATGTTAGCGCTCTGGCCTGTTCAGGAGCAGAGTAGGTGGAAGTAGTGGTGGTAGGTTTGAGGAGTATTTATTGTAAGATGTTGGATTGCTCTAAGTTATGAAGTAGGAATAGTTAATGCGTATGTCCTTCTAACCTCAAAACAAATATTTTCAAGAAATAACATTTTAGCTAGTTAATAATGGGAAAAACCTTTTAATTGGCTGTCAGTTATAATGATAACCAGTTGCCTTCTTTGCATTATAGATCAGTCTTAAATGTTGAGAGAAATACTTCTAGATTTTTGATCCCATTGGCAGGAGCCATAGGAGATTAGAAGAAGTGTCTTTTGGTGCTTCCCACATTGATTTGAACTGTCCTAAAGTTATGGTTCCCACTAGTATTACTATTGGTGAATGCTGTGGCTGACTAATCATGTACTGTAACTTCAGGTTGAAAAAACTGTCTGGGATTGGGAACTTATGAATGACATCAAACCGATATGGCAGAGACCATCAAAAGAAGTAGAAGATGATGAATACAAAGCTTTCTACAAATCATTTTCAAAGGTAAATATTATTTTAGAGTAAGGTGATGAACATTACTAAAGTAAAAATGTTTTTAGATTGTTTTATAACTATTTCAACACAATTGGTTTCCTTTTTAATCTTGTGTGTTTTATATTACGTATACATTTTAAGAATTTACTCTGAGGAGGTGTCTGTAGGCTTCACCAGATTGCCAAGGGGTCTGTGTTACAAAAAAGATTAACAGCTACCTACATAGGTAGGTGGATGATTTCCATAAAACATAACTTGTATTGAATGGCTTTTAACGATATTGGCTTTTTTCTATTCAAGAATGAATGCCTTTTATTTTTTTAACTTTTTTATTTGATAGTTGACATACAATGTTACATTAGTTTTAGCTCTACAGCAGTGATTCAGTATCTCTATATTCTGCTATGCTCCCCACAAGTGTAGCTACCTACCATCTGTCACCATACAACGCTATTACAGTGTCACTGACTATACTTCCTATGCTATACAGTTTAATCCTATGACTTACTGATTCCGTAACTCGAAGCCTGTATCTCCTTCTCCCCTTCACCTGTTTTGTCCATCCCCTACCCTCCTCCTCTCTGGCAACCATCAGTTCTCTGTATTTGTAGGTCTGAGTCTGCTTTATGTTTGTTGATTCATATGGCTTTTAACATAACCTTAAAGAGCCTGTTTACAACCTCAAACGTTTATTGTGAGGTCATATGCTTAGGAATCTTTGTTTTGTTACCTGTTTCCTTTTTACTGATCCCTTTTAACCGTAGAATCTAAAACTAGCATTGATTAAGATTGTTTCAAGTTAGTATTTCCCCATACAGCATTTTGTACAAAACAAAATATTTAGCATGGCTAGATAAAACTTGATTTTCTGTGGTTGTGTTTGTTCTTTAATCTTTATTCCATCTATTGATTCGTTTCTTAACCTTCTTTGTTTTCCTTATGTTAACATTCAACCATCCCTTAAGTTTTATCTCTTAAAATTGTCCCCTTGGTTCTGCCTCCACGTTTATTCCCATGAACAGTCTTACTGTATACAAATGTAATGTACTTTCATCTAGGACAGCTGTATTAGAAATGTAATGTGAGCTACATATGTGATTCTTTAGAAGATTTTTTAGAAGGCACATTTTTAAAAGTTGAAACAGGGTGCCTGGGTGGTTAGTCAGTTAAGTGTCTGCCTTCAGCTCAGGACATGATCTTGGGATCAAGCCCCACGTTGGGCTCCCTGTTCAGTGGGGGAGTCTGCTTCTCCCTCTCCCCCTGCCCCCCATTCGTGCTCGCTCACTTGCACACGCATGCTCTCTCTCTCAAATAAATAAAATCTTTAAAAGTTAAAACAGGGGACCAAAAAAAAGAGTTGCAACAGGTGTAGTTAATTTTAATGTTTTATATTTTATATAAATTTTATATTTAACCCAACATACCCAAAATATTTTTATTTCAACATGTAATCATTATTTTAAAAAATTAATGACACATTTTGATGTTTTTTGTTGTACTGTATCTTCAAAGTCTGGTTGTCTATGTTTATGCTTACACGTGCATCTCAGTTTGGATTATCCACTAAGTGGATACCCACTTAGTACCCACAAGTGGGTATGGTAATGGATAATGCAGATCTAGGGAATTTGTTTTTGTGTGTGTGTTTTTTTTTAAAGATTTTATTTATTTATCTGAGAGAATGAGAGACAGAGAGCATGAGAGGGGAAGGGTCAGAGGGAGAAGCAGACCCCCCACTGAGCAGGGAGCCCGATGTGGGACTCGATCCTGGGACTCCAGGATCATGACCTGAGCCGAAGGCAGTTGCTTAATTTGTTTTTATGATTTACTTACATACCTCGTTATAGCCACTGCTATAGTCCATATCCCAATGAAAAAAATCTTGAGAACTTTTTGTGGTTGAACAGTACACTCATGAAGTATTGTATGTTGTCGTTTAGACAAGATGATTTTTCTATCCTGTTCTCTGACACATGTGGAACCTAGACTCATCCATTCTTCCCCGAGTTTAGGAGAGCCAGTGATGCTATTGATGATCAGTGATCATCAGCAAAACCACCATGTCTAGCTAGTTAGAATAGTAGTCTTAACTGTTTCTTTCCTCCATTCCCTCCCCCCCGCTTTTGTTGGTAAGCGAACTTTTTTGGTTAAATAAATGCTTAACTGAATGTGTACCACATAATAAATCACTCAGCCTTTGCACTGCCTTTTTCCGGTGCCTTTCGAATGACTAAATGCCATCTTTCCATAGGAAAGTGATGACCCCATGGCTTATATCCACTTTACTGCTGAAGGGGAAGTTACCTTCAAATCAATTTTATTCGTACCTACATCTGCTCCACGTGGTCTGTTTGACGAATATGGATCTAAGAAGAGTGATTACATTAAGGTGAGTTTTTAAATTGTAAAAACTGAGTTTAGAATTTGAAAGTTTAATTTCTAGAAGGTGACCTTTTTTTTGGTCTCTGCTTAGCTATATGTGCGCCGAGTATTCATCACAGATGACTTCCATGATATGATGCCCAAGTACCTTAATTTTGTCAAGGGTGTTGTAAGTATCTAAAAATAATGAAGAGGGGTCATTAAAAACAAGGGATGGAAGTAGTTTTTTGGTTTGTTAGTTTGGTTTTTTTCCAGTTTCTATTGCTCACTGAACTTTCCTTTTGCCGTCTGAAGGTGGACTCAGATGATCTCCCCTTGAATGTTTCCCGGGAAACTCTTCAGCAGCATAAACTGCTTAAGGTGAGTGTTTCTTGGGAAGAGACTACCTACTTTGCTCTTTGATTGGGCTTCAGAAGACAGGTTCCATTAGTGGAGTCACCAGATATTGAGAGTAGTCCTTGGCTCTTTAGCTGAAGAACTTAATTTTATTCTGGAATTATTATTAAATCCTAAGAATCTGATATTTTATGAAAGTTTCAAACCTATAGAAAAGTTGAAAGAATTATATAGTAAACACCTATATAAACCCAGTATCTGGTCTAAAGATAGAATAGAAACATTAAAGTGATTTTGTGACTATTTCCACTGACAACTTCATTTCTGCTCAGTCTGATGTAGGATTGCTCACCATTCCCTGCCTCTTGACAAAGGGCAGTGACGATGCCCTGTGTTTGTAGCTTTCACCACTATTCCCCTGCTGTCTTAAATGTGGTAGGTTCTCAAAAGTTTGAGAGGACGTTCTCTAATAAGTTATTCTTTAATTTTATTTAGGTGATTAGAAAGAAGCTTGTCCGTAAAACTCTGGACATGATTAAGAAGATTGCTGATGAGAAGTACAATGATACTTTTTGGAAAGAATTTGGTACCAACATCAAGCTTGGTGTGATTGAAGACCACTCAAATCGAACACGTCTTGCTAAACTTCTTAGATTCCAGTCTTCTCATCATCCAAGTGACATTACCAGTCTAGACCAGTATGTGGAAAGAATGAAGGAAAAACAAGACAAAATCTACTTCATGGCTGGGTCCAGCAGAAAAGAGGTGAGATGAACTCCCAACTGTCAGGCATCCTGGTATGTAGCCAAATCTTGAGGAAAAATAATGGTAATAGTGAACTGGAGTCATTATGAGGCCTGGTGAATCACTGACAGAAAAGTCATTATATTCTCTGCACCTCTTATTTCTCCACCTGTAAAATGGGGTTGTTAGTACTATATAAACGTAGCTACTAGAGGGGAACAAGTATACCAAGGCTAGGCTTGGAAACTTTATCACTTCCCTTCATTTCATAGGCTGAATCTTCTCCATTTGTGGAGCGACTTCTGAAAAAGGGCTATGAAGTGATTTATCTCACAGAACCTGTGGACGAATATTGCATTCAGGCTCTTCCTGAGTTTGATGGCAAAAGGTTCCAGAATGTTGCCAAAGAAGGTGTGAAATTTGATGAAAGTGAGAAAACGAAGGAGAGCCGTGAAGCAATTGAGAAAGAATTTGAGCCTCTGCTCAATTGGATGAAAGATAAAGCTCTCAAGGACAAGGTATTCTTGTGGAAATTTGAACTTGTGAAATTTTAGCATCTGCATTTTCTTTTTTTAAAAAAAATTGTTTTGTCAACAAATTAAACTTTATATCTGGTTACCTTGTAACCATTAAAAGTTGTACAGAACAGTGTTTAATATGGTGGTTAAATTTTGGTGAGGATGAGCTTAAGATTTATAAACTACCGGGGCACCTGGCTGGCTCAGTCGGTACAGTGTGTGACTCTTGATCTCAGGGTCTTGAGTTTGAGCCCCTCATTGGGTGTGGAGTCTGCTCCTTTTTTTGAGAGAGAGGGAGAGTGAGAAAGTACACAAGCGGGGAGAGGAGCAGAGGGAGCTCGATCTCATGACCCTGAGATCATGACCTGAGCCAAAATCAAGAGTCAGGTGCTTAACTGACTGAGCCACCCAGGGGCCCCTACTTTAAAAGAAAAAAAATTTTATAAACTATAAATAATTAAAAAGATAATAGTGGTTATTCTGTATGTGAGTAGTGTTCAGTTTTTTTCTTTGTAACAAAGTTTTCTGTAGTTTAATACTGCTTTTGTAATAACTTAAATTTTTACTGATTACATATAAGCTTAAAAGGTGTTTATTTTTGACCAAAAAATTCAGATTAGTAAATGACAAGAGTCTTCTAAGAATCTGAATAAGAGGTATTTTTATGACCTGCCTCTGTTTATGATCTTATGTGATGAATCCTTAGGTACTGAATGACCTTAATTGTTGGTATTTCCATGTATCTCACATTTGGTTTCTTACCCTAAGATTGAAAAGGCTGTGGTATCTCAGCGTCTGACAGAGTCCCCGTGTGCTCTCGTGGCCAGCCAGTACGGATGGTCTGGCAACATGGAGAGAATCATGAAAGCTCAAGCATACCAAACGGGCAAAGACATCTCTACAAAGTAAGCATCCTTGGGAAGGCCCCTGGCCAGGTGTTCATGCTTGTCCTGCCTTCCTTTAGCAGATGATGCCGGCTTCTGTACAAGGAGCTGACGGGTGTTAGGTGTCCCCCACTTCTGCTTTATGTTAGATGAGACAAGTTTACAGAGGGATTCCTCTGGCATTAGATTGATAAAGGAGAGCTGTTGGGCTCATGACTTATTTTACGGTATTTTTATACACAAATTTCTTAATCTGTGACATACATTGTGTTTATTTTTGCACTCGATTATATGCTTGGCCTGGTGTCTGGGCTTCTTTGACATTTTTAGATACTGATAGTTACAGATGAGGTTAATGACAATGACGTTTGCCAAATGAGTTCGTCCTTTTTAACTATCTCCCCTTTCCCCAAATAGTATGCGCACAAAATAAAGGGTAAAGGACCCATGAGTTAATAAGTTTATGAACTAAAGGGCTAAGTACTGGAGGTACACTGGGTCTTGAGTATCCTTTATTTCCAGGGAATATATATGTCAAATTTATATTTTAACGTCACAGCAACAGTCTTAAAAATGACTTCTTCCCTGCTTTCGTTCTCCCTTCGCCCACCTGGAATGTCTTATTTGCTCTCTGATCCTCATATGTTTTCCCAAGGCCTAGCTTAGGATTCTTCTCAGAAGTGTAGTCTCTGTTGTCACAATTCCAAAACTCTATATCTTTTTATATAAAGTGTATTTCATATTTAGTGAGACTCCCAACGTTAATATTTTCACTGTGAAATGCTGAAATGGCATCTTGCTTCCATGTCTTGCCCCCTGCCCCCGAAGACTTTACAGATTATAAAATTCAGGTGGAGAACAGGTTTCTGCTTCTACCCCATTGCAGCAGTATAGTCGCCTTTATATAAATGTCCATTTATTTCAGTCCTTTATTAACGGGAAGTTACCTTACATTCAGCAAACACACACCTCCTGTATCTGTACACCTGGTGGTCTAAGTAGACATCACTGCTGTCTTTCTGCCATTCAGACCAGTCAGGATAACAGATCAAGTCATAATCTTCTAAACGCTGCATGTGTAACAGGTATACCAAGGTAGGGCTAGATGTAGGTCCTCCCTCTCCTCAGCTGTAGAAGGGAGAGCAGTCACAACTGACAGCAGGAAGCCAAACGTGATGAAAGGTAGATTTAGAATGCATTGAGAACCGAGCTCCAAGAAAAGAAACAATTTGTCCTGGAACCATATTGGTGAAGGCATCATGAAGAAGGTAGTAACTGATCAGCATGCAGAGGCTGCCTAGAGGTTTCAGAACTCTGTGCAACACCGAGCTGCAGTTAAGGAAATGAGAATAAATTAAGGGGATGAAGACGACACTAAATCCATTCATCCACTCAACAAAGTTGTAGGCACTTGAGATGCCTTAGTAAATAGTTCTCTTTATTGCACTCTTCCATCGCACCTTGCCCATCTCTATTTAAAAGGCAAAGCATGGTGTAGTGATAGATTTTTTTCCAAGCGTTCTCTGTAATTTTAAAAATGAATAGAACATGGGAAATGTATGGACCCTGAAATTTGATGTTTCTTAATGTTCATTTTTACCCCTTACCAGTTACTATGCCAGCCAGAAGAAAACATTTGAAATTAATCCCAGACATCCCCTGATCAAAGACATGCTTCGACGGGTTAAGGTGAGTAATATTGCAGCCATACTCCTTTGTCTTTTAATTGAAATATTTTGTACCTTTTAATATTAATCAGATGTCCCTTCCTCCATTTCAGGAAGATGAAGATGACAAAACTGTTTCAGATCTTGCTGTGGTTTTGTTTGAAACAGCAACACTGCGGTCGGGATATCTGTTACCAGACACTAAAGCATATGGAGATCGAATAGAAAGAATGCTTCGCCTCAGTTTAAACATTGACCCTGATGCAAAGGTTTGAAGTAATTTATGGAATATTTGAATCCCCCAGTGTCACACACTGCTAGAATTAATAGGAAATTCCTCTTTTATATCTTTTTTTTTTTTTTTTTTAATCTGTCTCCCTTTGTTAGCTTGACTGTTAACTCTGATTAGCAGATTTACTCTGTAGTTCTGGATAAAACAGGAGTGAAGTTAATTATAATGTTATACATTTAAGTGAACAAAGAGAAAATACACCCAAGGTATTAGATCCATTAATGAGCTCGTAAGTGTTGCCCTTAGGTGGAAGAAGAACCCGAAGAAGAACCTGAAGAAACAACAGAGGACACCACAGAAGACACAGAGCAAGACGAAGAAGAAGAAATGGATGCAGGAACAGACGAAGAAGAACAAGAAACAGAAAAGGTATAGCAAGTCAAGAATGGGGCTTGCATTTTTAGTTCTTGGAAAATTAGGCAAATTTTTATTTTTAGTTCTGGCGTTAGGACTGCATAGCTTCCAGAAGTCAGACTTCAGGAAATCCGCCAAAAAAATAGGCATCTAATGTCAAATTCAAAAGCTGGAGCAGGTCCATTTTTTCTCTAAATGAAGTATATGCTTTCATCTTCCCATTCCTTTTATTCCTCTGTTTTAGCCAACCATTGTTGAGATCTTGTTAAACAGATTTTTTTTTTTTTTAAGATTTTATTTATTTATATGACAGGGAGAGAGACACCACGAGAGAGGGAACACAAGCAGGGGGAGTGGGAGAGGGAGAAGCAGGCTTCCCACCGAGCAGGGAGCCTGATGTGGCGCTCGATCCCAGGACCCTGGGACTATGACCTGAGCCGAAGGCAGACGTTTAACGACTGAGCCACCCAGGCGCCCCTAAACAGATACTAAGCCCACCAGGCTTCTGTATTTGCCACCTGCGTCTGCCTTACTATATAGCAGCAGTAGGCCAATTTTAAAATCTTGATAATTTGTGTTCAGGGGCCATTGATCTTACTGTTGAGTTCTGAATTATTTTGCAGATTAATAGGTGAGGTTCTGGCCTACCTATGAAGTAATGAATTACGCTGGGCCCATTTCAGTTGTTTTTTTCCACACATGAACCTTCTGTGAGCTAAGATTTTTTCTGCTGGTTTTTAATGTCTTCTGATTTTTCTCTTTTCACAGAAATCTACAGGTGAAAAAGATGAATTATGAATCATACTGACCATTTGGATCCTGTGTGGAGAGGGAATGTGAAATTTAAGTCCTTTCTTTTGGGAGAGACTTGTTTTGGATGCTTCCCCCCAGCCCCTCTTCCCCTGCACTGTAAAATGTTGGGATTGTGGGTCACAGAAAGAAGAGGGTTTTTTAGTTGAATTTTTTTTAACATTCCTCATGAATGTAAATTTGTACTATTTAACTGACTATTCTTGGTGTAAAATCTTGTCATGTGTATAAAAATAAAAAAGATCCCAAATACTCAGCGTCTTGCTTGTCTTCATAAAGATTGTACAAACTTGGCTGGGTTTTTTTTTTTTTGAATCCTGTGTTTTGGGGTTTTTTTCCCCCCTTAAAAAAGGAATTCGTACATATCACATAAGTCTTTTTTAGATCCAGTATTTTTAAAAAGTCACCTATATTAAAGACAATGTTCCTTACAGAAGAATTCCAAATAATATATGCAGATATTCCCCCTTCCAGGAGGTGGGGCTTAATTCTCCTTTCCTTTTTCAAAGTGGGCTACACTTAGTAGCTGTCCTCTGGAGTATGGAAAGGGGAAAGTAGTAACTTTGTAGCAGAGAAACCTGGCGGGCACTACCTTAATGCAGTGGCCAAGGTTAATATCCCCGGTGATGTCCTGTATCTCCGATAGGATGTGGTAAGAAGGGTACTGCCATCTCTACCATCAGACAAACCCATACTATATGAAGAGTACTCTTCCAAAGTTTCAAGGTCAAAACCAAGGACAGAAATAGATTGAAGGAGACATGGCAACTAAGTGCCTTCATTGCCTGGATTAAACTGGCAAAATTTAGTCTGGAGTCTAGTGCATGGTTCTTGGACTTTGACCCGTGGACCAGCATTCATGGAAACAGGAAGGGGACATGGCGCCTCTGTACTCACTTTGCAGTTTTCCTGTAAATCTAGAGTTACTCCAAAATAAGGCTGTCTTTCAAAATACCCATAATCCTACAACAGATAACTAGATACTGAGTGATGATCCTCATCAGGCAATCATTTAATTTCTTTTGAAATGTATTGTTTATGGGAGAAACAGGTTTCTCTAATTTCACTAATTGATAGCCATCTGAAATGGTAGTCTATTTTTTAACTGGCTAGGGAGAGAAAACCTCAGTTGTGTATTCAGAGATCATGTGTGTGAGAAAACTCTATGGAAACCAACTTTATGTACTATAAAGATTTGTTAGGGCCTAGATTTTCCTGATAATTTAGTACCCTTTTCTGGGCTTCTTTTATTTCTGTTTGTTGTATGTATCCTACTCCTCCCCCCCAAGCTATTTTTCTAGAGTTAGTTTGCAATAATCACTTTGAAATCTAATTACTTGATTTTAAAAATCTTCCTTTTTATAAGAAATAAAATGGGAGCTCAGTCATAGGGAAACATGCTGTAGTTAAGACATAGCTTCCTTTCATGATACAACACTATTAGCCATTAGTCATAATATTTGTTGCCAATTTTTTGGCCACCATAATTTACCTTTTTTTTTTTAAGATTTTATTTATTTATTTGAGAGAGAGAATGAGAGAGAGAGCACATGAGAAGGGGGAGGGTCAGAGGACGAAGCAGACTCCCCGCCGAGCAGGGAGCCCGATGCGGGACTCGATCCCGGGACTCCAGGATCATGACCTGAGCCGAAGGCAGTCGCTTAACCAACTGAGCCACCCAGGCGCCCCATAATTTACCATTTTTACTAAAGACTGCTGTATAGAAATTAAAGCCATCAGATTGCATTAAATTAATAGCATCTGAAACTTGCTCCTCAGCATTCTCCAATTACAAATTCTGAGATTGTTTCCAGCAGGAAGCTTAGAAAGCATCCTACTCCCTCAGTTTTGGGTAAAAACAGCTATGTCATATACATCTTGCACAACCACTGTTTGATCTAATTTAATGACCAAACACCTTGCAACTGGTCTATCTTGGGTTGTTTTTTTCCCCACAGCTTTATTAAGGAATAATCTATTACTACTTTTAATTTTTGGTTTGTGTCAGTCATAGATTTGGTTCTCCAAGAAGCACCAAAATGGAGTTTAGTATACAGGATGTTTTTAAGGAATGCCCTTGATCAGCACCTGTGGAAGGAAGGAAGGAAATGGGATGGAGCAGAGGGAGGTGAGAAGCAATGCAGGTCCAAAGAGCCCCAGTCAACTCAGAGGGAAATGAGCTAGAACAGGCCCCTCAAGAACTGTGCTGAATGGCAGAAGGTGTGTGGCTTTGAGCAAGGCCACTCTCTTTCTGATAAAATCCCTGCAGAAGCCAAGACAACTGAAGGCTGCTCAGTGAGAAGCATCCAGTGCCTTTCCTCAGGGAATCTATTAATGCATTTTCATGGCCGCCACAATGCATATTTTTCACAATAGGGGTCAACGTCAAAAAAGGATACCTTGGTGAAAGTCACTTAGAATCATTAGAATCAGCACTTACTGAAATGATGGCACTTTTACTTTCAGTACATTTTTAACAGCTAGAAAATCAGTTTTCTGCCTTCATAAAGCCATTGTCTTGTAGGAGAGGTGGATTCAAATCATGACTTTTTCTCTCAACAGCCAGACCAGTCACTCTGTACATGTAAATGAAAGGTATGGGATGGCGAGGGGGAGTGCCTTTAAAGTATGGTCCACTGCATTCACCCAGGGCATGAGGGACCTCCCACTGTGCACAAACTGGCCCCAAGGGGCCGGATCCTTTCTTCCTCCAAAGGGTGAGCAATGCCCCCAGCCCTTTATTCTGGAAAGTGATGGAGGTGGGGGGCTCTCCTCACTGATAGCTACAAAATGCATTATCGAAGTTCACCAGTTTCGTGTTCATATACTAGAATTAGTGGAGAAGTAGAATTTGTAAATGTTCGTTTAGCCAAGAAAAAAAAAAAAACTGCACCTAGTAAATTCAATTGATGAAACTAGTTCAGAGTTAAAAAAACAATTTTATTATTGATTTGTATTAAATCAGGTATCCTTCCTGAAACCTTTGGGAATTCATATTATTTGAAGGAGTGAGGCACCAAAGTTAGAATTACTGAGTTTGAGTTTTGGAAACCATTTTTTAATTCCTTCAACTAAAAAAAAAAAAAAAAATTTGTCAAACTTCTTCCAGTCTGATATAAAAACCCTACCAATTGGCTGTGGCAAGATTCACCATTTGTAAAGTATAAAGTTTTTTTTAAGGAAAAAAAGTATTCAGGGGCGCCTGGGTGGCTCAGTTGGTTAAGCATCTGCCTTCGGCTCAGGTCATGATCCCACTCAGAGTCCTGGGATCGAGTCCAACGTCGGGCTCCTGGCTCAGCGGGGAGCCTGCTTCTCCCTCTGACCCTCTCCTCTCTCATGCTGTCTCTCTCTCTCTCTCTCAAATAAATAAAATCGTTAAAAAAAAATTTTTTTTTTAAAAAGAAAAAAGTATTCAGGGGTGCCTGGGTGGCTCAGTCGGTTAAGTGACAACTCTCGGTTTCAACTCAGCTTGTGATCTCAGGGTCCTGGGATTGGGGCTGGCCAGTGTCAGGCTACATGCCTAGCACAGAGTCTGCTTGGGACTCTCTCTCCCTCTCCCTCTGTCCCTCCCCGCTGCGCTTGTGCACGCTCTCTTCCTCTCTCTCAAATAATCTTTAAGAAAGAAGAAAAAGAAAAAAGTATTCAATTAATGGCAGTTATGAAATTTGATGCAGAGAAATAAGTCTCATGCAAAAGGTCACAGTAAATATCAGAAAACAACCAGTCTCAACTCAAAACTCTGTTCTCCAGACCTTTCCCTGGAGTGGGCCACTGCTCATCCATCATCACAGAAATACAAATCCTCTTCATGTGTAGAATTTGATAAGGTACCAAATAATATGGCAGCAGAAAAGAGCTTGTATATAGACTGGAAATAAACCATTTCAGTTAGTTGCTTTATACTGTTAAACTGAAAAGGGTACTTACTCTGGAAAGTAAACCAAAAACATTTTGTTTGCACTTCAGGATTTAAGATTTCAACAATGACCCCGAAGATTTATGTGATGTAGCAATTTGCTAACTGGCTAAGAAGCAAGCCTAGATGTTATCTTTAAGAATGCAGAATTCTGAAAAACTTCTTTTGGAAAAATTGCCCTAAATAGAAAGCCAACTGCTCTATAAATTACTTTTGTCCTTTATTTATAGACTCAGAGGAAGAGTTGAAATATTTGTATTAGTTTCCTAGGGCTGCCATAACAAAGTACCACTAACTGGACAGCCTCAAACAACAGAAATGTATTCTCTCAAGAGTTCTGGAGGGCAGAAATCTAAAATCCAGGTGTCAGCAGGACCATCCTTTGAGATTCTGGCTAGAATTCCCTCCGTGCCTCTTTCTGGCTTCTGGTGGTGGCTCTCCATCCCTGACATCCCTGGCTTACATCACCCCAGTTTTCGATGTGTTGTCACATGGCGCTCTCCCTGTGTGTTTGTCTTTACATGGCATTTTCCTCTTATGAAGACACCAGTCATATGAACTGGATTAGGGACCCACCCTAATGACCCCATCTTAACTTCATTACATTTACAGGACTCTATTTCCAAATAAGATCACATTAACAGGTACTGGGAGTTAGGACTTCAACATCTTTGGCGAGATGACACAATTCGCCCCATAAGCTAGCTCATTTAAGCTTTTCAATTATTTTAAAATATAGAATAACTACATGAGGGGCGCCTGGGTGGCTCAGTTGGTTAAGCGTCTGCCTTCGGCTCAGGTCATGATCCCAGGGTCCTGGGATTGAGCCCCACGTCGGGCTCCCTGCTCAGCGGGAGCCTGCTTCTCCCTCTCCTCCCTGTTTGTGCTCTCTCTCGCTATCTCTGTCACTCTCTCTCTCTCAAATGAGTAAATAAATAAAATCTTAAAAAAAAAAAGTAAGAATAACTACATGGTAATATGGTATCTCAAATTTGGGGATAAAGAACTTGTGACAGTCCAGGTGACATTTGTTGTAATTTTGTTAAGTACACAATTCCAAAAGAACTTCAAACTTTAAATATTTCAACTTAATCCACAGTTTAGTACAAATTGCACTTTGCAATTTTAGAGAACTATTAACTACACACCATAAGCTTTCATTGTCAATGACAATTTCATTATAGTTAATTTATAATTCCCATTTGTCATGATAGTCAAGCTTATTCAGAGAAATAAACCAGAATTATAAGGGCAGGAAACACCGTAAATATTCTTTCTCACATGATATCCAAGATTAAGTATCTATTCAAATACATTCCAAAGCTGATGATATGGGGGGGGCGGAAAAAAAATAAATTAAAAAAAAAAAGCTGATGATACAAACTTTGGCAGTTTTCAAGATACACTGGTCAATCCATAATTAAATCTCAATGCATCAATTAACACCTGGGCACCTCTTGCAGTTAGCATTGCATTAGATTTAAAGACAACCAGTTTGACTCAATAAACTTTAAAAATATATGTTTAATACTTATAACATTATTCACAGAGTTCTTGGCAAAGTTAAGTATTTTGAGGTTTCTATTGTTGAGAAATTTGAGGTTCATGTTGTCTCTTTTTCAGTCCCAAAAGCTCCGTTTTGATTTCTCCAGGCTTTGGTGGAATTTCAGGTATTGTCTATCAAAAAAACAAAACAAATAGATGCCAGTGCTTTCTTAGACTGTAATTCAGCATGACCTGAAAGAAAGTAAAAAGTAAAAAAAAAGAACAAAAAGTCCCTGTGTACTCAATGATAAAACCTTATTAGGAGAGTCTGTGGCCCATCCCAGTTCCTTTCTAACCCTATACTTACATGACTCTATTACCCAGGCTGTGTCTCTAGTATTACAGGACTCAGAGGGAGAGTTCATACCAATATTAACTGACAGATCACAAATCTTCATAAAGCTTTCCACAATTTGAAATTCATTCCTGCACTATTTACTGAGTCTCTACCATGTGCCTGACATGCAAAACAAGTATCAGGAATCAACTGGTTTTGAACTGATTTCAAATCAATTCATTACTGTTCAAAAACACTAAGTGCCTGGGGCGCCTGGGTGGCTCAGTCAGTTAACCATCTGCCTTCGGTTCAGGTCATGAACCCGGGGACCCGGGATCGAGCCCCGCTATTCTTATGATGGAATATTATTCTGTCCTAAAAGGAAATGAAGTATAGATACATCTGACAATATGGGGCAAACCCTGAAAACATGCAAAGTGAAAGAAACTAGTCACAAAAGACCACATGTAGATTCCATTTAAATGAACTGTGTACAAGAAGAATGTGTGGACCTATGTTTTCATTTCTCTTGGGTATAAACCAAGATGTGGAATCGTTCAGTCCTATGACTCTATGTTGAACTGTTTGAGGAACAGCCAGACATTTTCCAAGGCAGCTGCACTATTTTACATTCCTAGCAGCATTGTATGAGGGTTCCAATTTCTCTACATCCTCAGACACTTGTCATGAGCTGTTTGGGTTTTTTTTAATTATAGCCATTATAGTGGTGATGAAATGGTATCTTATTGTGGTTTTGATTTGCATTTCTCTGATGGCTAGTGATGCTGAGCATCCTCTCATGTGCTTATTGTCTGAAAAGGTGACTTCTGAACAAAGACATGAAGGAGGATGAGAAAACCAGCCATGCAGATATCTAGGAGTGTTTCAGGCAGAAGGAACCACAAATGCAGAGGACCTAAGGCAGAAATGTGCCCTTATGTGCAAGGAAAAGCAAGGTGGTCAGCACAGCTGCTCTAAGGTATTCAACGAGAGGTTACGAAGAGACGAGGACAGAGGAAAAACGGGGGTGCAGAGATGCACAATCCCTGCAGAGTTCTGAGCAGAAGAATGACATGACCTGACTCAAGCAAAAAAGAGGACAGTGGCTTTGTCGAGAAAAGACTGCAGGGGAGCAAGGCTGGAAGGCAGAAACAGGTCAGGGAGCCATCACAGAAACTGAGGTGAGACATGGCTGACAGTGGCTTGAACTGGGTAGTAGCAATGGACGTGGTGAAAAGCAGTGAGATTCAGGATGTAGTTTTCAGATCAAGCCAATAGGATTTGCTATTATGTGTAGTATGAGAGAGGAGTTAAAGAGGACTCCTAGGCTTTGGCCTGAACAACAAGAATGATGGAGTCACCATCTACTGCGACAGGCAAGGCTTCAAGACGAGCAGGTCTGTTGGAGGAAGACCAGGAGCTCAGTTTTGAACACGCTCACTGCACATCCAAGTGGAACTGTTCATAATGATTCAGAGGCATATCTATTTCTTTTTTTTTTAAGATTTATTTGTCAGAGCGAGAAAGCATAAGCAGGGGAAGCGGCAGGCAGAGGGAGAAGCAGGCTCCCCGCTGAGCAAGAGGCCCAATGGGGCTCGATCCCAGGACCCTGGGATCATGACCTGAGCCGAAAGCAGCCGCTTAATCGACTGAGCCACCCAGGTGTCTCCAGAGGCGTCTATTTCTAGATATAGATCTAGGGCGCCTGGGTGGCTCAGTTGGTTAAGCGACTGCCTTCGGCTCAGGTCATGATCCTGGAGTCCCAGGATCGAGTCCCGCATCGGGCTCCCTGCTCGGCAGGGAGCCTGCTTCTCCCTCTGACCCTCCCCCCTCTCATGTGCTCTCTGTCTCTCTCATTCTCTCTGTCTCAAATAAATAAATAAAATCTTTAAAAAAAAAAAAAAAAAGAACCTAGCTCTCGGGCTTCAGAAAAATAGCACTTTTACTAAATATACTACATATATAATCAATTTTTAAAAGACTAACAAGTTTTCTGACATCAAAAGTTAAGTGTCAGCAGAGGTTCTAAATAGCAATTTCTGTGTATGTAGGTATGTCTGGAGACAACCAAAACTGAACACTTTAAAATGAGTCCTGGGACACCTGGGTGGCTCAGTCGGTGAAGTGTCTGCTTTCGGCTCAGGTCATGATCCTGGGGTCCTGGGATCAAGTCCCGCATAGCTTCCCCCTCTGCCTGCCCAACCCCCTGCTTGTGCTCTTTCTCTCTCTCTGACAAATAAATAAAATCTTTAAATAAAATAAAATGAATCCTAATGATGTGGGAAACAAAGGCAAAAGAAAAATTAAATTTCCTTTCTACCTATAGTCCACTGACAAGTCCTTGAAACAGGCAGTGACATTCCTCTAGGGACTCAGCTGCCTCAATATTACTACTTTGCTCAGGGCAAAAGGCAATCTTAGCCCAACCCCCAGGATCCTGTAAGTCTACTTTAACATATAAAAATTCCTTTGGAAACTTCCTTTATCTCCACCCTCCACCCCTGCCAAGATATATGTTCGCAATCATCCCCCAAGCATATGACCCACCGATATGTATCTGAGGAGTCTCATGACTGAGTTTTTACTAAGTAATAAAGGACCTTTCCCTGACAATAGCTAGCCCCGTCAGGATCCTGGAAACCTGGTTTCCGAATACCTGGGAGGCTTACGCTATCCCTAACCCCGTCCCAACTTGAAAGTACATAATGGACCACTCCTCATGACCCCAGTGCCGCTCTTCCTGCCCATGGGTCCCATGTCCATGCTTTAATAAAACCACCTTTTTGCACCAAAGACATCTCAAGAATTCTTTCTTGGCCGTCGCTTCAAACCCTAACATCTTTCCTACATCGCTGAGACTGCATTTTTTTACTATGCCTTCAATAATAAGTAGATTATAAATTAAGGAAAACAGAACCAGTAAAAGTAATGCAAAAGCAAATGGAAATGCAAAGGGAAGCTCAAGCAAAAGCACACTTTGTATTCCAGGACAGAACATCTGCCTTGAGTCCTTGCCTCCATTCCTATCCTGAGTAGCTGAGCTGGACAACTAGAAAAAGCATCCTTAATCCTGCTCCCTTAAGACAGCACTGAGCACACACTCCAGGAGCGGTCTCCTCTGCTCTGGACTCCATCCAGACCTTCTAGCTGTAAAGACTGAAAGACTCTAACAAAGGCCAGCAGTTGTTACAACAGTGATAGTCATTGCTAGAACAATACCAAGAGACGCAGGAAAAGAACATAAATTCCTTAAATGTTAGTTCAGCATCCAGCATCCTACACACAGCCGGCCCGCCCTGGCCTTCAGGGCCCTAAAGAAGTACCCCACTGCTGATGTCACTGCCCAATCAGGATGAAGTAGCCTGAGACACTTCAGTAAGGTCCTTCTAGAGATTCTGGCTTCATGCTGCCTCTTCCCAAGGTTGAGGCAGCTGGTGGTAACAACCATGCATGTTCCTACTTATAACGAGATGGGTGAATCAAAGGTCAATTTCCCAGGGGCAAATCACAGGTATTCCTTCCTTTGTAATGCCTGCTTGATGTCTATTCCTCAGGAGCTAGTGACTCAACTGCATTTCTGTGGAAGGTTCTTACCCCTTTCTGTCTCCAAGCATCCCTGATACATCCCTAGAACTCAAAAGAGAAGCAGTCCCGGCTGGTAAGAAAGAGCTACTTCAGCACTGTTAGTACAAAAACTAGATACCACCAAAATGTCAATATGATATTAAATAATATATGGAATATCCATATTATAAAATGTTATTCAATGATCAGAAAGAAAAAAGGCTGTTGATATAAACATGTGTCTATTTATATAGATGTTAACCAAAACAAACAATTTAGAGATATGTGTATATGAACTCCTATTTCCGTGCGGAAAAATACCCTGTCCACTGTGTGTGTCTGTGTGTATCTCAACAACAGTAAAAGTCTGCAAGTATACACCAACCAAAAAAATTGTAGCTACCTGTGTGGAGCAAACTAGAGAAAGTGGGGGGAGGGGTAGATTTTCACATTCTACTCTACATACCTGAATTCAATCTGAATGTTTTACAAGGGTGTTGTACTACCCCATTAACAGGATCAAAAAAGAGAAACATTGAACAGAAAGCTTGGGCTTCAAATCCCCAGGAAGTTATGTGATCCTGGGAAATCACCTTCAGTCTTCTGAATCTCAGTTTCCTTATCTGAAAACAAGAATAAACACCCCAAAACTGTAGCTGACAGTTAACTAAAACCAGAAAGACAAATGGCTGGTTCTCTGTGTTACCCGTCCACAGTCCAGGCAGAGACGACTGTTTCCTACACTGTGCTCCAAACCACTCCATTCACACCTGTAGCATAACACCTCGCACACGCCTGCAATTATTTCCACTGCACCCCCTTGCCTCCACCTCCGCAAGACCGTAACTCCTCAAAAGCACCTCTAATTCCCAGTTCTAATTCAATGAACGCTTAAAATGCTAAAAGTAATTTCAATTTCTCCCTCCTTGGAATGCCTATATTCCCTCGTTCTTCATTCATCAATTATTTATCGAGCATTTACCATATTCTAATCTCTTTTCTAGGTGACTGAGATCAAGGGTGAACCACGCAGGCCCAGTCCTTTCGTAGAGATTACATTCTGGTGGAGGAAACAAAGAACAAGTAAATAGGCAAAAGGAATAAAATACTTGCAAGTTGTGACAAGTCCTCCCAGGAAACAAAGGACTGAGAAAGAACAGCACAAGGAGGGATCCTTTAGGAGCTGCCCCAAGGACCCTCACTGCTGGAGGAGATATTTGAGCAGAGACTTGACATTTTGAAGTAGGAAACCAACCCAAGATCTGGGAGAAAAGCACTCCAAGATGAGAAAAAGCATGGCCTTGAAGATGGGGACGGGCTTGATGAGTGTGAGAAACAGCAAGGAAACCGGTACTGGCTTCAAGAGTGAGAACGAGGGATAAATGGCAGAAGATCAGTGGCAGGCAGGTGACTGGCTGTGTAAGACCCGTGTAAGAACAGGCCATGCATTGCTCTAAACGCAACGGAATGCCATCATCAGGCTTTAGGCTCAGGGCAGATGTGCTTCTAATTTTAAGATCGTTTCCGCTGCTGGGAGGAGAACCGAATGGCCCAGGGGCCAGGAACGATGGACCCTCCTGCACTCACCAGGTCCGGCCGATAGTACCTGTGCACCGCTTCGGCCCCGGCGCACATGGTCAGGAGGCTGGCAGCGAACATTTTCAGGTAGGTGGCCCAGGACACGCCCGCGGGCATGGTTGGGGGGCTGCACGGGGAGGAAAGGCGGGCAGTGTTAGAAGGCTCCCAGATCAGGACGAAAGCGTGCCGGGGAATAGGCCACACAGCAGCGGTGGGACGGGGTCAGGACCCCGGGTTGTCTCCCACCCCGCGCCGCGTGGGCTCATTCAGGACGCCAGGGCGCCGAGAGGCCCGACGCCCCTCCCACGCCCGCGAGCAGCCTTCAGCCTTCACTGGGCTTTTAGTGCGGGGGCTGGACCTGCGCAACTTAAAGGCCGCTCCTGCGCAGCAACCGGAAGGCCGACACCCAGTGGCTTCCCCGCGCCTCTTCAAACTCTAGCAGGAGAGAAACTGCACAGCGCACTCCCCACTGGCCCTAAAGGCGCGCCCCGAGAGATCGTACCGCAGAATGCACTGGCGTCCGGCCGCGGGTCAGAGGGCGAGCGGAAGTGCGCGCCGGGGTCGCAGCGGACAGCCAACGGGCGGAACCGAAAGTACGGGGCCTGCGGGCCCCGCCGGACCAGAAAGCAGGGCAGTGCGGCGGCGGCGCTGGCACGTGACCCGGGCCGACTTCGGACTTGCGGCCCGAGCCTTTGTCTATTTCTGTTTCTTTCTTCTTCCCCCCGCCTCCCCCAATTCCCAGTGCCTTCCCAGCCCCAGGCACTTGTTGCGCTCTTTACTCTCCCTATGGGCGGACTTCCATGGCAGATATCGAATCTCGGGCTCGCAGCTGGCAGGATTCTTGCCTCGGGTGGTCCTTCACACGCCCACGGAAATTGCTTACGTTTACCACCTTTTAGCAGCGGGTGGAGACTGGCGCTCCGACCGTTGCTTAGATGAGGTCAGCCCCGGGAGAGGGCAGTTAAAGCGCTCTCCGTCCTCGTGCGGGGCGTCCTTTGAGACCTGAAACAGGCACACGCACACTGCTGTTCCCTACTGGAATAAAAGAAAACTGAAGGCGACGTTGTTTAATCTATGCGTATTTAGATTGTGCTATGACTATGGATTGATTTTTGTTGAGAAAAAGTTAACTCAGGACTAAATTTTGAAGGGTTATGGTTGTATGTATAACATGAATCATGATACACTCACCTTTTAAACACTTTCATGGAGGTATATTTGACATAAATGACATATTTAAAATATACAAATTGATAAGGTTTGACATGTGTACACCTGTGTAACCATTACTACAAGCAAAATGATTAACATATCTGTCATACCCAAAGTTTCTCTGTGCCTTTCTTTTTTTTTTTTTTTAAGATTTTATTTATTTATTTGAGAGAGAGAATGAGATAGAGAGAGCATGAGAGGGGGGAGGGTCAGAGGGAGAAGCAGACTCCCTGCTGAGCAGGGAGCCCGATGCGGGACTCGATCCTGGGACTCCAGGATCATGACCTGAGCCGAAGGCAGTCGCTTAACCAACTGAGCCACCCAGGTGCCCTCTGTGCCTCTTTCTAATTGCTCCCATATTGTCTCCTCTGGGTCTGCTTTCTGTCACAATAGATAAATTTGCATTTTCTAGAACGTTATGTAAATGGAATCATACCATACAGTATGTACCATCTTGGTCTGGCTTATTTCATGCAGCACAATTATTCTGAGATTCATTCCCTTGGTTGGTTGCATGTATCAGTCCTTCACTTCTTTTTATTGCTGTGTATAATTATAACACAACTGGTGTATCCATTCACCTTTGGTGGGCATTTTGGTTGTTTCTAGTTTGGGACTTACAGGAATAATGCTGTTATGGACAGTAAAGTATACCAAAAAGACTCCCGTACAAGCCTGTGAACACATGCTTCCATTTCTATTGAATACTTTCCTAGGAGTAGAATGGCTGCAGCATATAGTAGACAGGTGTATATTTAACTTTTTAAGAAATTGCCAAGCTGTTTTCCAACATAGGTATATACAGTTTCACATTCCCACCAGCAGTTTTGAGACTTCCAGTTCCTCTCCATCCTCTTCCAACACCTGGTCCGGTTAGTCTTTTTAATTTTAGGCACTCTAACAGGTTAGTAATGGTGTCTCACGACTAATGATGTTGGGAATCCTGTTATATGCTTGTATTTTCTTTGGTGAAGTATCTGTTCAGATATTTCATCCGTTTTTATTGTTTTTTTAAACTATTTTAGTCATCTT
This sequence comes from Neomonachus schauinslandi, assembly GCF_002201575.2. Taxonomy (NCBI): domain Eukaryota; kingdom Metazoa; phylum Chordata; class Mammalia; order Carnivora; family Phocidae; genus Neomonachus; species Neomonachus schauinslandi. The sequence goes on along the minus strand of NC_058407.1, from coordinate 18,100,725 downwards.
TATATATTATGGATAAGTCTTTTATCAGATAGATTTGATCTGCAAATATTTTCTCCCAGTATATAGCTTGTCTTTACTTTTTCTTAATAATCTTTTGAAGAGCAGAAGCTTCTACTTTTAATAAAGTCCAATTTTCAATTTCCTCTTTTATGGATCATGCTTTTGGTGTGCACCAGGTCACACCCCCATGAAACTGGCCCTGCCTGCCAGTGTCAGAGATGATTTTCCATCCAACACCCTAGCTTTCTACTTCTTGAGCTCACCACAAAGAAACCTTCATTTCTACTTAATTACTGCAATACTCTCCCCTAATTCATGCATTTAAAAATACATGAACACCACATTAATTCATGTTATGTTAGTTAACATGGGTTTCATGTTACAAAGGAGCTCTGAGGGGCGCCTGGGTGGCTCAGTTGGTTAAGCAGCTGCCTTCGGCTCAGGTCATGATCCTGGAGTCCCGGGGTCGAGTCCCGCATCGGGCTCCCTGCTCAGTGAGGAGCCTGCTTCTCCCTCTGACCCTCCCCCCTCTCATGTACTCTCTCTCATTCTCGCTCTCTCATATAAATAAATAAATCTTAAAAAAAAAAAAAGGAGCTCTGAGGTAAACTAATATATATAGACACCTCAGAAAATTACAAGTAACTTCTAATTTGGGATCTTGGTTTGCTGTATCTTACCTTCCTGTATCTGAGAAGTGAAAGCTACATCAGATTTCAAACATATGTCAAATTCTTGGCATATCTGTTGGAAATGGCAGATGTTGATTAAATTCCATATTAAAGGTCGGAGGCTATTTTCAAAAAACAATGCAGAAAATAAGTTAACTTATATTAGGATAATTACACTCTAAGAATATTTTTTTTTAAGGTTTTATTTATTTATTTGACAGAGAGAGAGCAAGAGAGAGAGCACAAGCCGGGGGAGAGGCAGAGGGAGAGGGAGAAAGAGACTCCCCGCTGAGCAGCGAGCCCGAAGCAGGGCCCAGGGATCATGACCTGAGCTGAAGGCAGACACTTAGCTGACTGAGCCACCCAGGTGCCCCTTTATTTTTTTAAAGATTTTATTTTTAAGTAATCTCTATACCTGACATGGGGCTCGAACTCACAACCTCGAGATCAGAGCTCCATGCTCCACCAACAGAGCCAGCCAGGCACCCCAAGATTATTTTTAAACTATACATTCTTATAAATGAAGGAAGTATGTACTTATTTTTTTTAAATTCTTGAGATAGAATACATAACAAGAAATTTCAGGAGAACATTTTTTTTTTTAATTTTTATTTAAATTCAATTTAATTAACATATGGTGTATTATTACTTTCAGAGGTAGAATTTAGTGATTTATCAATTGCATATAACACCCAGTGCTCATTACATCAAATGCACTCCTTAATGCCCATCTCCCAGTTACCCCATCCCACCACCAACCTCCCCTTCAACAATCCACAGTTTGTTTCCTATGATTAAGAGTCTCTTATGGTTTGTCTCAGGAGACTATCTTTAAGGCAGGATGAGTACTGCAAAATATTGGCTTAGCACAGCTAAAAAATGGTTTAGGTTCCTTAAAAAGATGTTAAATGACAAACTAGTAAGACTCGATTCCATCATAGAAAAAAATTGTCTTTTCTATCTTTTGAGTTTTCTGCCATGCACCCCAAATCACATTTCATGCAGTGCCCAACTCCTATTCATATTGTAGTCTATCAGTAATGTGTCCTATGTCTGTGTATCGTGTCTTTCTTCTTAGAAGGACATCAGTCATCACATTTAGGGCCCACCTTAATCCACTATGACTTCATCTTGACTTGATTACATCTGCTATGACCCTATTTTCAAATAAGACCACATTCACAGATACCAAGTGGACATTAATTGGGAGACACTATTCAACTCAGCACAAGCCCTTATCACCTACTCAAAAACTTAAAAAATACCTAAGTAAAAGTCTAAATATTAACTGCAAAAAAAATGTTCAAAGGCTCATAAATTTTAAGAATAAGGGAAGTCAGGGCATCTGGGTGGCTCAGTTGGTTGAACATCTGGCTCTTGATTTCGGCTCAGGTCATGATATCAGGGACCTGGGATCGAGCCCAGCACTGGGCTCTGCACTCAGTGGGGAGTCTGCTTAAGGATTATCTCCCTCTGTCCCTCCCCCTGCTTGCTCGCTCTCTAAAATAAATAAGTATTTTTTAAAAGATTAAGACAACTCTTTTGAAACCTAGAAAATTTTGTATCCTCCCCTAAAATGAATGTTCGTTAAAGCCCCCTGACACACAGATTTTTTTTCCAAATCATTTGCTTGAAACATGTAGCTATTCCCCGCAGGTGACACCACAAACTCCCCCACCCATTCTACAAAATATAGCTTAAGTATTAAAGACCTGTAATAAAGGGCTGAGTTGATACAGGAGAGTGTGTGAACCACAGGTCTCCTTCCTCATTTGCTCCCTCTCACTTGGGAGAATAAGCCCTATTATAATGACTTTTCAAACTTTTTTTGATCGTGATTCACAGTAAGAAATACTTTTCTAGGACTGTGATCCTATCTGTACACATGTACCTATGTATGTGTAAAACAATACTTACCTTTATCATATATGAACACTTTGACACTTTTTATTCTGTTGTATTTTTTTTTTTTTAAGATTTTATTTGACAGAGAGAGACACAGCAAGAGAGGGAACACAAGCAGGGGGAATGGGAGAGGGAGAAGCAGGCTTCCTGTCAAGCAGGGAGCCCGATGTGGGGCTCGATCCCAGGACCCTGGGATCATGACCTGAGCCGAAGGCAGATGCTTAACGACTGAGGTTAATGATAAATAAAATAAAAACTTTTCTGGACTGTGGTCCTGGGTGGTTAGAAAAACCAGAGAGAGACAGAGAGCAAAAGAATGGGCTGTTGTTCATTCATTCATTCAACAAATATTCACTGGACACCCAGAGTCAGGTTCTGAGTAGTACCTACTAATGGACAGAGCATCCATAAAAGTTCTGAAAAGTTTAAAAATATTTAAAGTTTCATTTGAGCAATGGATATAAGATGTATTAATCATCCTATATTTACTCATGAAAGCCCTTTCCTGAATCCCAGAATGAAGAAGACACATGAAGCACAGGGCCATACTCATTCCCAGTCCATGTTACGTTAGTGAGAAATAAACCTTGGTTGCTGTAAACCACGGAGATTGAAAGAGCCCTTCAGGGGCGCCTGGGTGGCTCAGTTGGTCAAGCGACTGCCTTCGGCTCGGGTCATGATCCTGGAGTCCCGGGATCGAGTCCCGCATCGGGCTCCCTGCTCAGCGGGGAGTCTGCTTCTCCCTCTGACCTTACCCCTCTCAAGCTCTCTCTCTCTCTCATTCTCTCTCTCAAATAAATAAATAAAATCTTTAAAAAAAAAAAAAAAGAAAGAGCCCTTCAACTACCTCCATTTTGACCACAGTCTGTATTTTCTAATTGACTAAAATCTTCTTTCCAGTTTATCTCTTAACTCAGCTAAAGACTCAGTGGGTAATGGATCCCATGTTGGGAACTGAAAGTACCCCTCAAGCAATAGGGACTACCCTGATGCCAGCAAGACCTTGCATGATTGATGTAAGGACAATGATCAACCTGACCTTTACTGCCCACCTGCACCTACCCACAGACCTTTGTTCCACATTTCCCCTATTTAAACCTAGAAGTATTTTCAGCGCTTTGGAGACAGTCTTTGAGACTTAGTCTACTGTATTCCCGGTGTTGACCTCGCTGAAATAAATTGTTTCACCACCATTCCTCTCTCTGCCTTTGGATTTTGTCAGCGGTATGTGACCAAATCTGGTCCCTTTGGGACTCCCAGAGCCAGGTGCTCTTCCACCTACTGCCCCAGTAACAAGATTTTGGAGTCATTTGTTACCACAGCCTAACTGGGGAAAACTATCTATCTATTCATTAATTTATCTTTGAAGATTTATTTGTGAGAGAGAGAGCACAAGCAGGGGGGAGGAGCAGAGGGAGAAGCAGACTCCCCTGACCTGAACCATGACCTGAACCAAAGGCAGACACTTAACTGACTGAGCCACCCAGGCGCCCCTCCATTAAGAGTTATTTAATGAAGTCCTTGTGACAACTTGAAACACCAGTGACAACTTGAAAACTAATGAAACAACAAAAAAAAAACCAGCTATAAGAGCCACTGAAAAATAAAGCAGAGCAGCTAGTCTGTAAGGTAATAAGGGAGACATGGTGCTTAAATGGCATCTATCATACACTTGAAACGTTAATATTTTTACATAAACTAAAGCAGACAGTGGTTCATGTAACGCTTTACATTTCACAAAGCAGTGTCAGTCACCCTCATTTTACAGATGAGGATACTGAGGCCCAAGATAACACAGTGACCTCAACTTCCAGGTTTTCTGACTCCAAAGTCTCTTATTTGCCCAAAATCACACTTGATAATTGATACCTGATAATCAACGCAAAACACTGTTCTTAATCGGGATAAAATTGAGGTGGACTGGCCTGGAAAATCCTGATAAGCGTAACCGTCCCACCCACACAGCGCCCCCAAGAGACTTCACCTTCTCAGCTTCCGATCCGCCCACTATCGAAAAGTCGTGGCTGACAAAAGCCTACGTCATCAGAGCACGCCTCCATCCACCCTTCTTGTCCTCCACCCTTCCCGAAAGGCCAAGCAGCGAGCAGGAGAACCAACGAGAGGGAAGCGAACATGATTGGGCTGCCTGCATCACGTGACGACCACAGGGCGTGGGATTTGGCTTCAAGCTGACAGAAGCGCCCCGCGAAGGGGGGGTCGGGGCTGGGGGGGGGCGGTGACTAGAAGCTCGGGGGAGGAGCTTGAGCGCTAGCCGTTGCCCCAGTTCTGCCGGCAATCGTGTCCAGTCTCTGGTTATTGTCGTACAGCCGTTGGTACGTCGCGCTATTACGGAGACCAGACATTCGCTTGCCGGGCAGGCGCAGCCGCCAGGAAGAGCGGCAGCGGGGAATGGAAGCGGAGAACGCGGGCAGGTAAGACCGGGGCGGAGCGCCGCCCCTCCCCCCGCGCCCCTCGCGGCGGGGCTAGCCGGCGGGCGCGCGCACGCACGCAGGGGTCTTTAAATGCCGCGGCCCGAGTACAAAGGCCGGGGCCGCGCGTGCGCGCCGCCGGTCGGGTCGGGCCAGTGCTCACCCGGGTAGCTCGGAAGCCGCGCCTCCAGCGCCTGGGCGCTTCTTCCGGCCTTCCCGGCTTCCAGCCGGCTTTAAAGTGCGTTAGTAAGCAGCCAGCCGTCTGCAGTTAACGTTTCTTTTCAGTTGCCATTCTTGGCTGCATTTCCCTCCACCCTCCCTTACTATGCGAAGAGCTGTAAAGATGGAGTATCACACGTATCACTCCTGGAGTTTTTATTTTAGAGTTAGAAGATTTATTGTGGCTTCTTCCTCCCATAGGTTTACTAAAAGCAGCGTGAGGGGCCGCAAGGTAGAGAACACTGCCATACTGGAGCTCTTGAATTCTGGACTGTGACTAATACTCCCAAGAAGTCATCAGTGCTTTCTGGTGATCTTAGGACGTGGCTAATGGGTCTTGAACTTAGGCAAGACACCTGGCTTCTCTGGGTCTGTTTGTGTCTGTAAAATAGGGCATCTCTGGAATCCGATTCTGACATGCTGTGAATCTGTGTTATGTAGAAGGGATTAGATCACCAAAATAATCTTTAGAGTTTAGGAAAGGTATATGTAATAAAGTGTGGGCTTTATCCTGCCTTTGCTGGTCAAATCCATACAAAGTACTGCACTTTCTTCCCAGAAGAACTTGTGGAACTTGCTCCTACCTCTGTGATCTTACTTCAGATCAAAATTGAAACCTGGGTGAAAACTACCATCAAATGAATTACACATTAGAAGACCTTGCTCAGTGTCTCACAGCAAAGTCATAGGTCTCTGGTACAAAGTTTACCCCAAAATTGACTTATATTCTGTTTTAACTTCATCCACAGGGTTATAGACCATTTTTAATTTTGACTCACAAAGTTTTAACCTCAGGAAATAGAATTTTCTGTTAGTAGTGTAAGGGCTTTATCCTTGGGGATTCTGAAATGACTGAGGCCCCAGATAATCCTGAGAAATGGGGTTTCTGTCAGTCTTGACTTGACTTATGCTAATCAAGGAGTAGAATGGAATGCTGAGTATAATGAATTTACTTTCTATTTTGGAGAGTAATTTCAAAAAATTCTAAGAAAAAAGTTCCATTAATATGGACTATTAAAAAAAAAAAAAAAGAGGGCGCCTGGGTGGCTCAGTTGGTTAAGCGACTGCCTTCAGCTCAGGTCATGATCCTGGAGTCTCGGGATCGAGTCCCGCATCGGGCTCCCTGCTCAGCGGGGGGTCTGCTTCTCCCTCTGACCCTCCTCCCTCTCGTGCTCTCTGTCTCCCATTCTCTCTCTCAAATAAATAAATAAAATCTTTAAAAAAAAAAAAAAAGATAATTGTAGTATCAGAACAAATATTTAAAGGCTAACCAGAAAGGAAAAAGGGAAGAAGAGGATACTATGTTTCTAGTGATCTCCAGAAGGACGTTTACCAAAAATGGAAAGTAGGATGTCAAATCAAAAATGACTGGAAAAGTGTGATACTGACCACTGAAAATACACACTGAAAAGAGTAACCCTCAAATGAAATCATTCTTTCTAGAAATGTTAAAGAGATCAATAACTTTTTTAGTTAGGTATTGACAACAAGGGCAAGAAAGGTCTGGGTTTTCTGCCTAGTCCACTGGCATATTAGTAGATAACAGAAAACAAACACTTGGTTCTGATTTTGATTTTTTTATCTCAAAGATAAAAATGTAGACTGGAAATGGCAGAATGAATGTCTTTTTTTTTTTTTTAAGATTTTATTTATTTATTTGACAGACACAGCGAGAGAGGGAACACAAGCATGGGGAGTGGGAGAGGGAGAAGCAGGCTTTCCGCTGAGAGCAGGGAGCCCAATGCAGGGCTTGATTCCAGGACTCCGGGATCATGACCTGAGCTGAAGGCAGACGCTTAACGACTGAGCCACCCAGGAGCCCCAGATGAATGTCTTTAAGAGACAAGATAAATGAGGGCATTTAAGAGAACTTTCAGTGCTCTAAGAGAAATCATATTTCCTGGCCTGGATAAGTTATATTTCAAATGAGAGGCTAGATTTCAGCCAATCTTTAAGACTTGTAGACAACAGGAGAGGGGCCCGAAGCCTGAAAATAAACACATGGGTTCCTGTTTCTTCCAAAGGTGGAGTCTGTCCTCTAATTTATTGACTTTGATCCTAAACAAAATTTTTACTTCTCAATGATTATTGAGCATATTTAAAAGGAACCAGTGACCACTAGGCTACAGTATACTTTCAGAAAAAAGTAGGATATAGCAAGCTAGGTTCATTCCCTTTTGGATAATGATACTGGACTAGACAGCATCAGGAGGGTGATGACAGGAGGTACCCAAAAGTATGTAATCATCTCTCTCTCTCTTTATTATTATAGCAAAATTACTGTATACCAGGCAGTTGTAAGTGTTAACTAATTTAATCCTCATAACCAATGAATTAGGTACAACTATTGCCATTTTACAGATGTGGAAACTGGGACAAAGAGGTTAAGGAACGGGTGCCTGGGTGGCTCAGTCGTTAAGCGGCTGCCTTCGGCTCAGGTCATGATCCCAGGGTCCTGGGATCGAGCCCACATTGGGCTCCCTGCTCTGCGGGAAGCCTACTTCTCCCTCTCCCACTCCCCCTGCTTGTGTTCCTCTCTCGCTGTCTCTGTCTCTGTCAAATAAATAAATAAAATCTTTAAAAAAAGAGGTTAAGGAACTTGAGCTAGTAAATGGCAGACCCGAAATTTGAACCCAGGCAATGTGGCTCGAAGTCTGCTTCCCTAACAACTGTGCCATGTACGACTTCTCTATGGGCAAGATGAAGATGGACTGATGCAGTCCAATTAGATGAACTCAAAACTGGTTTACTGCTGAAAGAATCAAGGGAAGGTTGAAGAGAGGTCTAATGTGTCATGTAGTGCTACCCCCAACTTGTTCTTTTCAACAATTTAACAACTTCAAGGTGCTGATAAAAACTTGTGAACGACCCAACTCTGGGAGGAGTTTATGGAATTGATAGTTTGAGTCAATCCAAATCAATCCTAATGGCTGGAATGGTGAATTATCTTTTACCAAAGGAGCCACAATTCTGTGCTTGGGTGCAGAAAAATCAGTGATACAAGGGAGAGGTGATAAAAGGGCAGTTTTCATTGATGATAAACTCCATATGAATCAACAGTATAATGTGGGTGCCAGTAAAGCTAATGTCATGGATTCTGCAGTATGACTCCAGAATGAGGAAGGTGATAGCCCTGCTCAGTTTCAGGTTATGAGGAGGCTATATCTGGAGTATTTTTATTTTGTTTGATTCCGAGCACCAAAAAAATGAGAAAATCATGAGGAAATTTGAAATCATACTATGTGAAGAATAGTTGGCTGAATTGAGGGTCTGGCTTATTCTAAATCTTTGTGTTTATAGATTCTAATAGATTATGTACAGCAAGTACCCAGTAATGCATGGTAAATACACTTCCGCTTTGCGATATTTTTTTGGTGGTGGTGGTGGTGGGCAGGTGGGCAGCAAAGCAAGGTTTATTGAGTGATGGCAAAGTGATAGTACAAAGCTCCCAAGGAGGGAGGGGACCTGAGAGGGTTGCCATTGGGATTTCTAAGTCTAGCAGTTTTTATGGCTTGTTGGAGGGCTGTTTTAATCAGATTAACCCTCCTTGGCCTGTCACCCAGTCAGATTTTTGTCATCTACCTATTACGTGGGAAAGAAAGGGTGGAGGGCTCCTTCCCGGGTGGTGTAAAATCCCTTTAAGGGTGGTTTCCTCTTAGGGCGGGGGTTGTCCCTGCCTGCCTGCCTGCCTCCCAACTATTCTTCTTCACTCTCCCCTCTGAAGAGGTAACCCTAACTGCTGTTAGGGAGGAAGGGTGATGACGGATTGTAACTACTTCCTGCTGGTCAGGGGCATTGGATGGGACAGCAGTCAGGGTTCCTCTCATTCTGATATATTAGGGGGTCCCCTGTAGATGTCTGGTTTGACCTCCATGTGAGGCTCCATCTGAACCACCATTTGGAGTTTGATGACCTTTGTTCTGGAAAATAAAAAGCAGGTTGGGGCATTTAGGAGGCAAGGCCCAAAGCACAGTGCAAGACCAAGTACAGCCAGGGGTTCGGCGAGAGATAGAGGCTGTTTTAGTGAACTCCCCATGTACTGTGAGGAGAGGGCAGGCGAAGGGAATGCAATAAGGATTATGATTTTGATGGGATATAAGGAAAGTAACATTTAAGAAGACTTATCTGTGTCTAGTCACTTCAAGACTAGTTTGAGGTCTTCTCTGGGTTCACAGAGGGATTTCATTTCCTTGTTGTTAGGCCTCGTTGGGGACCAGGGTTTGACTTTGGAATGGTAGATCCAGGCTTCAAATTTAGAGGGGGCATGCTTTTTCTCCATATCCTGGTATCCACAAGCAACAGTGGCCTGTTATGCCCAAAAAACCTTTCCGACAAGGGAACGTTCTGGGGTCCTTAAGTTGTATGGGAACGGGCACTGCTGTTACAGCCCGACCCATTTCAGCCTGAGTTGCCCAGACCTAGGAATTAATATCAGCCTCTATTTAGGGGAGGCAATTGCTAGTTTGCCCAGGGGCTATCAGTATGAGAGTTAATAGCTCTACCTAAGAGAAGTGTGGGGCTCTCAGGCATTAAGAGTGAAAGGATATTAGATCTTCCCAGGTGCATCCCAGAAGGTGAGAAAAAAAATTGGCTTATGGGTTGCCCGGTGAAATGGGCAACACTGCTGTTGAACAGTTGGCCTGGGGTGGAGAGTAGAACAGAAAAGGTGGCTCCAGTATCAAGAAGGAAATCGACTGGTTTTCCTTCTGTTTCCAAAATTACCTGAGGCTCTGGGTTCCCTATAGTGAGCTGTTTTGGAGGAGCCACCATGTAGAGCCCCAGGCCCCATCATCCCAATCAGGGGCGCTGGCCACCTGAGCCCTCGCAGATTGAGGTCCCCGAGGGCATTCAGATTTCCGGTGTCCCCCTCCACAAGTGGGTTCCAGGGCAGTGGTTTTTGCCATGGGGGCATTCTCACTTCCAGTGTCCCGGGTGGCCACAGAGATGGCATTCTCTTTAGTTTCTGTTCCTCACTCTCCTCTTGGTCCCAACTGTAAAAGACCCACTGTTAGAGCTCTTCTAGGGTCCCCTTGGGCCAACAGCCAACTTTTGCAGTTTTTTCCCAAATATCTGGGCTTTAAGAATGATCTCGGCCTCGGGGGGTACCCGGGGGAGATAGCTGTGTATTTAATGAGAGCCTCTCTCAATCTAAGAAAACTGTTGGGTTTTCCTCCTGAGTTTGGGTTGATAGCTAATTTACCAACAGACCCAGATATCCTTTACCAGAGACTGAAAGCTATCTTAACAATTGCCCGTGACAACTTTGAGACAGACAAGATTAACCACCATTTTTTTTTTACCAACAGATCCAAATATCCTTTAAAAGCACAAACTTATGTCTGGTAGGGGAGCCTGGGTGGCTCAGTTGGTTAAACGACTGCCTTCGGCTCAGGTCATGGTCCTGGAGTCCCGAGATTGAGTCCCACATCGGGCTCCCTGCTCGGCAGGGAGTCTGCTTCCCCCTCTGACCCTCCCCCCTCCCCCCTCTCATGCTCTATCTCTCTCATTCTCTCTCAAAATAAATAAAATCTTTAAAGAAAACACAAAAACTTATGTCTGGTAATTGATGCTTTAGCACTTTATCCTATTTGGGAAAGGCCTAGATATAACCCCATTTATCATCCAAGCAAAACTTTCTTAACAATTACCATAACTTTTGAGAACCACCATTTCAATGTGAGCTTATTTCACTTTCGGCAGACCTATATAGAATCATTCCAGGTTCTAAACCTCATCAGCTTGGACACATGAGCAGATGCCATGTTTTTTCCACTAAGTGGAAATATGCAGTCCATGTCAGGCCAGAGAAGACAGGGTATTTCCCTGAAACAAAGGGAGTTTTGGCAGCTGCTCGGGAATATTCCTTAAAGTCTCTGTCCTGAGGTAGACTAATCACAGTTGGCTCCAATTATGGCCATTAACCTGGGAAACGAATGAGGGAGAAGCCCCCATGTACTGCTCAATCCCTCTAGGATGCAGGCTTGGAAGTGTCAGGGATACGAGTTTCCAAGGGGAGTTAGGATCCTAATTATGGTCTTGAAAGAATCACAGTTGGGGTCTTGAGGTATAGCCTGGGCTTCAGTTTCCAACTGGAGCCACCCATGGGCTCACCCATCCATACCTTGATCCCCATATCCTTCAGCAGTGGCCAGAACCCCACATTTTTCTGATTCGGAGGGGGTCTGATTTAACAGAAGCATTACATCCAAGTTTGGAAAACTTTGAGGTCCCCCTTCATCTCAGGTCTTGTAGTGGCACCTTCCCTTGGTCCCCCTTCGAGCACTACCTCTTCTTGCAGAGGGTAAAGCCCTCAAGCACCAGCAGGGGTTCCAGGATAGGGTGGGACAGGTAAGGGGACCTGATCTTACCTTAGGAAGGATGGAGCCAGGGGTGAGATTCCCCTGCAGACTCCCCATTTGCCTATCTACTTTTGATGTGGATGTGGTATTCCTTTGTTCCATTCCCACCCCCCCTCTCCGCCCTCCCCACCCCCCACAGCAACTGGAGTGGTAGGGGAGGTCCGGAAGAAAGTAGCCAGGAGGCTGGGATCAATCCTACATGACTGAGATCAGAACAAAAGAAAATGAGCTTCCTTTTTCCCAGTTAAAACCAGGAAGGTGAAGTCCCTCAGGTGGCCATGTCTCGTCCTCCAACTTGTATTGTGTCCATGCCCTAGAACAAAAGAAAATGAGTTGCCTTTGTCCAGTTAAAACCAGGAAGGCATCCAAGTAAACGATACTGTGTGATTTATAGGTCTGATACTCTTCCTATAGCCTGTAATGCCAGGAAGGGACTCTAAAGGAATAAGGGCCTGGTCAGGGAATTACCCATCTACAAGAAGAGAAGAAAAGGCGTCCCTTACTTCAATTTCTTACAGTTGATCAGGGAGACATGGGAAGAGAGGAAAAAGCACCCCCCACCTCGGTTCCTTCTCATCTTCTCCTGATGTGTGGCCCTAGGTACTCATGCGACTGACAGCCAGAGCCCCTGTCCTCTCTGTGAGAGTAATCGTGCTTACCCAGTCTTGGTCCTGCCTCCAGAGAAAACCCTGGTTTTCCTACCCTTAAGACTCCCTTAGAAGTCAATGGATACACTAGACTTCTTTTAGTAGAGTTGTTCTGTCTGGCATAGCCAGATGGAGGGACAAGATGGGGCAGCCAGGGAGAGGAAATCCACCTGGGATAACCCCTGTGGAGCTGAAAAGTTGAGAGATCCCTTAGATCTTAGTTCTTTTGCCCTGCTTGGCCATTCCTTCACATAGATGGTATAGCCAGTTCAAGGGGTGTCCTAGTAATGCCCAGGATAGGAGTCAAACAGGAGACTGTTCCTCACCATAACAGGGAACTGTGAGTGAGATCCCTTGGAGGCTACCCAAACCACTCACAAGAGAATGTCTGGGGGACCATCCTGGGCCTTCCTGCTAGTTCTCTTAGGGGAGGAATCAGCCAAGAAAAGTGTAGTAGAGGAGTTTCGCTCTGGATGCCGGGATGGGCAGGGAAGGAACCAGGTCCCTCCAAGAGCCTTCGTGTGTTCAAAGGGTAACCTTGGTCAGGCCCTTCAATTGCTGCTAGGTTTTCCCTGGGTCCCTCACATCTGGTGATCTGCCCCGAAAGGAGTTCTGAGTCCTTACCAAATCAACATTCCCAACTTCGTTGGGGGATCAGTGGGAAAGGAGACCAGAGAGCCTGTCACTTGAGAATGGCAGCTGTGCTAATGGCTCTCACATGGCTGACAGGTGCTCACTGTTTCAGCAAACAAAATGGGGAGAAAGAGAGGCGGGGGAGAGAGACTTGCCCACTACTCACAGTTAGTTGTCGGATGGATATCCCGAATGAGCTCCCAAAAATGTTTTTTCTCCATCATTGTCCTCGTTTCTTGGTTACGTGACTTCCAAGAATGAAGAGGTAGACCAGACAGAGTGGTGGGCAGCAAAGCAAGGTTTATTGAGCGATAGCAAAGTGATAGGACAAAGTTCCCAAAGAGGGAGGGGAGGGGACCCGAGAGGGTTGCCCTCTGCTTTGCAATATTAAATGTAGTCTTTAAATAGTTATGATGGTATTTGGTTATAGTTTATATAACTAGTTCCCTTTAGTTGAGCATTTGGATTATTTAGCATTGATTTTTTTTTTTGTAATTATTCAGTGTTGTGTATGATTGTTTAAATGAAAATAATAAAATACTGCTATAGAATGCCATTTCAGAATTCATATGTTGAAAACTAACCCCCACTGTGATGATATTTGGAGGTAGGGCCTTTGGGAGGTGATTACGTCTTGAGGGTGGAGCCCTCATGAATGGGATTAGTGCCCTTGTAAAAGAGGTCCCAGAGAGATTCTTCTCACCTCTTCCATTCTGTAAGGATATAGTGAGAAGGCAACCCATATGAACCAGGAAGTGGGCCCTCAACAGACATTAAATCTGCTGGTGCCTTGAACTTGGACTTTCCAGCTGCCAAAACTGTCGTAAGAAAAAAATGTGGTTTTTTGGGTTTTTTTAGAGAGAGAAAAAGTAGGGGAGGGACAGAGGGAGAGGGGGAGAGAGAAAGAATTGCAAGCAGGCTCCACGCCCAGTGCAGAGCCCAATGCAAGGCTGGATCTCATGACCTTGAGATCATGACCTAAGCTGAAACCAAGAGTCGGGTGCTTAACTGACTGAGCCACCAAGGTGCTCCTAAAAATTGTTTTTCGTAAGTCACCCAGTTTTTGGTATTTTGTTATAGCAGCCCAAGGAGACAAGTGTATTTAGAAAAGAGCAGTTAAATCTTTAAAATAGTGGGAAATGGGGCTCCTGGGTGGCTCAGTCAGTTAAGCATCTGCCTTCAGCTCAGGTCATGATTCCTGGGTCCTGGGATCGAATCCCACATCAGGCTCTCTGCTCAGCGGGGAGTCTGTTTCTCCCTCTCCCTCGGCTGCTCCCCCTGCTTGTGCTTGCCCTCGGTCTCTCTCTCTGTCAGATAAACAAAATCTTTAAAAAAAAAAAAAAATAGTGGAAAATAACAAAGGATTAAAGAAGTTGGAGTTCGTTTTAGAGAAAATCTGGAAGTTTGAAGTACTGCAAAGCCTGAATTAACTGGACTACTCAGTGCACTGTGTGTGTGTTTTGAGAAAGACTGCTGGGAAATACACAGTTCTTCAGGAAAATACACGATATATCAACTTCAGATGGCTATAAAAACCAGTGCTTTGAACACTGATGGTCAAGAGAAGGGGGCTGTGAATGGAGGCTAGGTGAGAGGAGGGGGAGTTAGCTGCAGGCAAAGGAGAGGTGACACGGAGGATGTGGGGACAAATGATAGGGGAGAAAAGTGAGCAAGGGAAATAAAGATCATCCCTCATGCTTAGAAATTTGATATGAAGGAGTTACAAAAAATAAACTCTTTGGGGTCTGTTCAGAGTCTGGACAGATTTAGTCCTGTTTTCTATACGTTGTCTGTATATGTAGAAATCATTTTCATGGTCCTGAGAGGTCCTGAGAGGATGAGTGACTTGACCAGGTGCTCTTCTGTTGCTGTCCCTCAACACAGAGAAAATGATGCTTTGTAAATTTTGCACAATTCTGAGTTCCTAAGTGGCAATCATATATAAATACAACAAATGTATTAAATATTTTCAGATTACGGTTGAACAGGTTTATGCTACTATCCAGCAGCATACTATCCAGTGATAAAACTATTACTATTACTACAACTACAACTATTACTGGGTAATAGACTGGATAATTAAATTATCCAGAACTCTAGTTTTCTAGCTTTGAAGTTCTTGAAGGTTTTTGTACAGATGTATTGCTTGCTCCTGCCAAGTAATAAGAATGTTGTGATGCACTCTTTCCTTTTGTTCTGTTAGGAAGCTGTTGATCAGAAGATAAGACGAAACGCTCAAAGATAGTGTATTACCTTAGAACTTACACATCATATTTTTCAAAGCTTTATTTTTCTATTTCTAATTTATTTGTTTTCTATTTCTAATTAACTTTTTGTGAAGTACCAGGGATCATTTTTAGAAAGATTAAGGGACATATTGATATTATCGATAAGTTTCTCGATTTCTGTCAAAATTGATCTGTATCTCTAAAATCAAACCTCCTATTTTTTTCCTTCGTTTTCACTTCTTCTTCAGCCAACTGATTCTAAAATTTTAATTTTCAGATTCTGAGCTTCAGAATTTAATGACCCCAAAATATGCGAAAGGGACCATGTTTTAGAAATTTATTTTTTAAAGTTCAGAATCCTCTTGAATGTAGTGTTTTCCTAAATTAAGTATTTTAAGTTTGGACTTTGTGAAGTGCTCGAAATGGGACACATCTGTGAAACTCTTGAGAGTGGTAGCAAGAAACAAGGGAGAGGGTGGAAGGTTGCCCTCCCCTCCATGTGACAGACTAAGAACAGACATCGTGCATTCTTCTGGCCACTCACTTACTGTCACCATATGTCTTTACTTTTATACCTTCCAGCTGAAAGGGGCTACTAACATCTCAGGAAACTTTGCTGGCCACAATCAATATACAGTTCATTTTACTAGAATTTCTGAAGGGTCACTAAACAAGATCTCGTGATGTAACCTAGCAGTATCCACCCCCTCATTAGAGTATTTATGTCATCAACATTGAACAACCAATGTTTTTACAATTTATCAAAAAGAGCTATGAATATTATTTTTTTAAAAGACTTTATTTATTCATGAGAGCAGGAGGTGAGGGGAGAGAGAGAGGGAGGCAGAGGGAGAAGCAGGCTCCCCTCGGAGCAGGGAGCCTGTTGCGGGACTTAATCCCAGGACCCTGGGGTCACGACCTAAGCCGAAGGCAGACGCTTAACCAACTGAGCCACCCAGGCGCCCAGAGCTATGAATATTATTAAAGAAAAGTGGGGGTGGGGAGGACATTTTACTTTGTGCTGAGCATGATTTAAGTACTTCTCTTCATTTTTCACATTTGAGCTTCTAGGACTTGTCTACATATTTTCCTGTTGTGCAGTCTTAGGTTACAATACTGTTTTGTGTTCTTTTTCACTTTAAAGTCTGCATTAAACATTTTTTTTGCTTTTAAAAATATCAATAAATGTTGGGGCGCCTGGGTGGCTCAGTCATTGGGCATCTGCCTTCGGCTCAGGTCGTGATCCCAGGGTCCTGGGATCGAGCCCCACATCAGGCTCCCTGCTCAGCCGGAGGCCTGCTTCTCCCTCTCCCACTCCCCCTGCTTGTGTTCCCTCTCGCTGTCTCTCTCTCTATCAAATAAATAAATAAAATCTTTAAAAAAATAAAAAAATAAATTAAAATATCAATAAATGTAATTTTGCTGCATAGTATTTTCTCATGTTAATGTACTGGTTTACTGCATTGCTGTGTCTATTTTTTTACATAATTGAAAACAATTTTTTTAGATAAAAAAATAAAACTCTTAAGATATAGTGTTAATATCTTTCTAATTCTTAACCTTTTCTTTAGCAGCTTACCCTTAAAGATAGCCTGAAGCCAAAGTTACTCTCCAGTGGTTTGTCCATTGGGGTTTGGCCCCTGTCTGTCTCTGAGCACCCAGCATCCTAGCCTAGCCGCCCACAGATAGTCTGTTACGCTGTGCCTCCCTTGGCCATTTAAGCTTATTAAGCCCATTTTATTAAGATATGTATTATCTACTATAAAGTTCACCCATTTAGAGTGTACTAGTTTGCCTTCTTAATCTCTGCTTTCTGAGCTTCTACTTTTCTTTCTCTGTGACTAATAAGTGAGTAGTTCACCACAGAAAACATGACTTTTCTCTCCAAATGGTAAACGATACTTATCCATTTTATTTCCTAGTGTTTTCCTTCCCATTGTGTATTTATTGGCATCATTTGGCATCAGCTGTAGCTTGAGTTTCATAAAATATATGTTTACTTCTCTGGCTTTGTGCTGAGGGCAACAGTTTGAGATAGTGGTTTATAGTCATTAAAATTTTTTTTTGGTTTTTTTGGTGGTTGCTTTTTGTGAAAAGTTGCTTTTTGCCTGTGTCCCTTATATTGAACTGAATACTTGGAACAAAGTCTGAAAAATGTTCAAAAAAGAGGTTTAAAGTGTTTTTTTCCATAAATTCACAGATATGAACAGAATAACCATTTCTAGTCCTAATCTAGTGGCAAAAACCCAGCAACGATTTAAAAACAAATCCAATGAATAAATCATTAAGTAGGCAGATAAACCAAAAGAGAACCTTAAGTTAGATTGGAGGGAAGGCAGGAATGGGGAGATGTTGGTCGAGAGTATAAAGATTACCAGGATCTGGGAATCTAATGTACATCGTGGTGATTACAGCTAATAATACTGTACTATATACTTCAAAGTTGCTAAGAGAGCAAATCTTCAATGTTCTCATTGCAAAAAAGAAATGGTAATTATTTGACAGGATGCAGATATTAGCTAAGACTGTGTTAGTAATCATTTTGCAATACATGTATCAAAACCCATTATATGCCTTTACCTCGTACAAAGTTATATGTCAATTGTATATCAATAAAGCTGGGCGAGGGTTAGATTGGAGGGGATCTTTGTGACAAAAGGATTAAATCGAAGATAGAGACACAAATTGTTTTTATGGACACTTTAATCCTATATGAGCTGCTGTGCCTTTTAAGTGTCTCTGCTATAAAATTCCCATGATCTCATTTCAGGGAAAGCAGAGGCTGACTTGACAGGACTGGTAAGTTTTATTGATGACACATCTTGTCATTAAACAGTGGGAGAGTTAATTAATGTTTGGTTAGTAGGCCCAAAGTAAAAATTGGGTGAATGTGTGCATGTGGAAACAGATATTCCTTCTCCCTTTGTCCCTATTATCAACTCCAAATATTACAGTCTGGTTACAAAGCGTTTGGATCCTCAAGTTTTTTTTACAGCTGATTGTTTAAACTTCTAGTTGGGTAACTTTATTGTCATATTTTATATTTAACTGTTCTTTCAGCTATTCTCTTCAGCAAGCTCAAGCTTTTTATACATTCCCATTTCAACAAATGATGGCTGAAGCTCCTGATAGGGCAGTGGTGAGTGAACAGCAGATGCCAGCAGAAGTTCCGGACCCAGATCCTGCTCAGGAACCTGTACAAGGTAGTTTGCATCCGGATAGTGTAGAAAATTAGCTATTGGATTAGCCAACTTAGGTAAAAAAGCGATTTAATGACGAATTTTAGTTTTATTTTAGTATTAAAATTTGTAGCCACTTTTTAAGTATGTGCAAGGCACTGTGATAGGTTTGGGGGAATAAAAGAACGTGGGTCCTGTCCTCAAATATCTCCTAATCTAGTAGGAGAAAATAATAAGTAAACACATGTTATACTTCAGCACACAGCGGTGAAGAGGGACACAGGATGCTGTGAGAGCTCATAGGGTTGACACCTAACTCAGACCGAGGCCCAGAGGCAGCTTCCCAGAGCTCTGGAAGCCAAGGGTGAGGAGACTTTATCCCCAGGAAGAATGGGATGGGGAAATTCCAGACTTAGGGAACAGTGTATGCAAAAGCACAAATGTGAAGAAGCATGACTTGAAAAGTAGTGATTCTGTGTTTTGGCATCTGGTGTATAGCCAAAAAATAGTAAGTGATGAGGCTTATAACCTGAAGAATGTATGTTCTGTCCTGAAGGCAGTAGGGAGCTGTTGAGAGAATATAAGCAGAGGGTGACTTACATAGACTGACATTCTAAAAGTCAGCCTAGAAATATTGTAGAGGATAGATTGGATAGTAGGGAGTGAGGCAGAATTTGGAGGCAGAAAGTGGATTCAAGACTGAATAACTGGGGATGAAATGAGGAGGACCTGAGGGGATGGAGAGGAGGTAATGGTTTTCCAGGGTAGCGGTATTGTATGAGAAATGGGCACAGCGTTTCAATTTATGATTCCAGAAACACATCTGACTCCATTGCATTGGAGATCCCTCTGCCCTTGGCTCTCCTATTGCCTCAAAGGTAGATCTCTTGGCATACGGGGTGGCTAAATCAGAGTGAGGTAGAGAGAGGAAGGACAGGAGGCTGGGCTAGGGAACCACCAAATAGTAGTAGAATGGGGGAGGGGCCCAAGAAATTAAGAGCGATGTTTAAGAATTAAGGGTAGGAAAACCAAGCTTTCTGTGGGTAAAACTTTAAATTGGTGGTTCTTGACCAAGCATCCCCCCACCCCCCACCCCCCACCCCCCACCCTGCAAGGGACATTGGGCATTGTCCGGAGACAGCTTTGATTGTCATGATTGGCAGGGTGCTACTGGCATCTAATGGGTAGAGGCCAAGGTGCTATTAAACGTTCTATAAAGTACAGGACAACCCCCTATAACCAAAAATTATTCAATCTAAAATGTTAGTAGTACTGAGATTGAGAAACCTCAATCTGCTTTAGGTCCTGAGGTAGATCCTGCTCTTGCCTTTTGAAAAATACTTTCATCCCAGAGATTTCATCCTCAGCACCTCTAAATTCACCTCTTTGGCTGTGTGTGGAACAGAATATACACTCATAATTTCTAAAACAAGTTCATAAGCCATTTGAGGCTTTCTATTGCTGGAAATTATGGGGAAGCTGAGTTAAAATGCTTCTCTTCCTCCCTCTTTTTCTACTTATTTTTTCATTTGTTTGTTGAACTATTTATGTATTTACATTTAGAATTCCTATAAAATAGTATAGATGCTTTGTATCCCTGGGGAGGCCAAGAAGGTAAGAGTGTGTAGAAAATCAATCTATGGTTATTATGGACGTTTCATCCCAAGAACAGCTAACAGAGGAGGGAGGGTGGGGCGTGGGGCTGCGTGAACCCAGTCTCAGGGTGAAGGAAGGAGGATAGTGCAGAGGACGCTGAGGTTGGGAGATAGAGTGTTGATAGGGTGACTTTTCTGGGAAAGCTGCCTAATGTTTGTAAGTTACATTTTTCTTTATCTACATCTACATCCTGGAAATTACTGTGTTTCAGAGACTCCAAAAGGAAGGAAAAGAAAACCCAGAGCAACAGAACCAAAAAAACCAGTAGAACCCAAAAAGCCTGTGGAGGCCAAAAAATCTGGCAAGTCCACAAAATCAAAAGAAAAGCAAGAAAAAATTACAGACACATTTAAAGTGAAAAGAAAGGTAGACCGTTTTAATGGTGTTTCAGAAGCTGAACTTCTAACCAAGACCCTCCCGGACATTTTGACCTTCAATTTGGACATTGTGATTGTAAGGATTTTTGTCCTCATTTTGGCTTTATAAATAGCATTGGTGGATTAACGTTACTTAATCTCTATTCTTGCAAATAGCATTTTGTTGAAAAGAACCATTTCTGAGAATCCTTTTGGTAGTGAATGGTGTCTCCTTCATGAGGTTGTATTATATAGGTGTGTTTAAGAGGATGGGTTTCAGATCCTGCCATATGGGTATGACCTTGGACAAGCCTTAACCTTCCCAATCACCAGTTTCCTTATTAGTGAAGCGGGGGTGATGATAATACCACCCTCACAGAGTTGCAGTTAGATAAATAGTCCATGTGGATTGCTTAGATTGCATGACACCTGTGAGGTCTCGGTAAATGAGAATACGGATTTGGAGCTTTGGTTTTTGTCAGGAACTATCAGAAATAGTAGTGTGCAAACAGCTGTAGCTGATGTGGAATAAGGTGCTTGCTGGGACTGGAGAAGCCGACTGTGGCTGGACCTGGACTCAGTTGATCGGCTGCTCCAGGACCTTTCTCTTTCCAGCCCAGTTGGGCGGGTGTGGGGGCCTGGGGATAGGAGGGGGTCAAACTAGTCTTTGTTTTTAAAATTTAATTATTTTTTCTTTGTATTGAAGTACAGTTGGCACGGTGTTACATAGTTTCAGGTGTACAACATAGTGATTTGACAAGTTTATACATTATACCACGCGCACCGCAAGTGTAGCTGCCATCAGTCCCCGTACACTACTACAGTCCCATCAGCTATACTCCCTATGCTGCACCTCCCACTCCCCGTCACCCGTTTTGCCCATCCCCCTGCCTCTGGCCACCACCAGTTTGCTCTCTGTATTTATGGCTCTGTTTCTGCCTTTTCTTTTTTTCCCCTGACTGGTTTTTATTTTGTTTGGTCGTTTTTTAATTTTTTTTAATTTATTTTTTATTTTTATTTTTTTAAAGATTTTATTTATTTATTTGACAGAGAGAGACACGGTGAGAGAGGGAACACAAGCAGGGGGAGTGGGAGTGGGAGAAGCAGGGTTCCCGCGGAGCAGGGAGCCCGATGTAGGGCTCGATCCCAGGACCCTGGGATCATGACCTGAGCCAAGGCAGACGCTTAACAACTGAGCCACCCAGGCGCCCCTGTTTGGTCGTTTTTTTAGAGAGAGAGAGACCGCACAGGCAAGAGCAAGCAGCCTTGGCGGGGGAGGGGCAGAGGGAGAGGGAAAGCGAGAATCCCAAGCAGGCTCTATACCCAGGGCAGGAGCCTAAAACAGGCTCCATCTCAAAGACCCTGAGATCATGACCTCAGCCAAAATCAAGAGTTGGGTGCTTAACCAACTGAACCACCCAGGCGCCCCCAGACTGGTTTTTAAAAACAGCAGCAACACTTAAAAGGGAATGTTTTTCTTCACAGTGGAATACTTTGGGGGTCCCTGGGTGGCTCAGTAGGTGTGGAGCTTACTTAAAAAAAAAAAGGAATACTTTGTTCAGATCGAGACTAGGTACCTGATAAAACAATATTGCTTATGATGCTGGATTAAATTTTTATTTTAATAAATTTAGTTTTGTCCATCACTCCTCCAAGAAGCCCTAAGGCTTAAACCCTACTTTTTAAGACTTAACTGTATAAACATTTTTTGTAGATTGGCATAAACCCAGGACTAATGGCAGCTTACAAAGGGCATCATTACCCTGGACCTGGAAACCATTTTTGTAAGTAATTACTTTTTTTTTTTTTATTATTTTACTTTTAAACTAGGTATCTTTATTAATAGTTTGGGGGTTTTTTTTAAACCAAATTGTGTTTTTTAAAAGAGAGATTGTTTGTAAAAATACCTGTTTTCTGTGCATGTGTACACAAAAATAAAAGTTTCGGAACTTTTTGGT